>NW_026000108.1:13818920-13882895 GCF_001458135.2 Marmota marmota marmota
CCCCTCACACACACACACACACACACACACACACACACACACATCAAAAAAGAAGAATGCTCTTTCTTCCAGTACAATAATAAATAAAAATACAGAAGCAATGCTGGAGTTAGAACATTATTACTGGATTCAAAAACTAGTTGGTTGAAGCTTTGACAAGTTATGACATCTTTCCATAATGTCACATTTCCCCACAAATTACCTATTAGGTATATGGGAAAATAGAAGCTTTCAGGTGAAAAACCATTAAAAACTCCACTATTGTGAAAAATCATCATGTGATGTGATACACTGAGGTTAACATGTCACTTCCAAAATTCCTGTCAAAGGGCATGAATGAGTCTAAATCCAAATTGGAGGGAATTCTACAAAGCCCCTGGCCTGTTTCCTTCAGGACCTTCAAGATTATAGAAGACATTAAAGGATATTAGAGGAAATAAGAACTAAATCAGTGAAAGATTCTGCATTGAACCCTGGCATAAATAGCTATTGGAAATCTTTAGGGGGAAAGTTAATGAAATCTGAATATGAGCTCTGAAATTTATTTGAGGTGAGTGATCTATTCTTGCAGAGGCCTAATAACAAATATTTGAGGTTTCACAAGCCATGTGGTCTCTTGTGACCACTTGACTCAGCATAGTAGCTAGAAAGCAGCATAGAAAAATATAAATGAATTAGCCTGACTCTGTTTATGATATACTTTATTTATAAAAACAGGTGGCATGTAATGCATCCTGACTGATATATAAAGGAATCTTTCCTCCTCTTCTCCTACCTGACTCTAATTCACAATTTGGGATCTATTTTATTTTCTCAGTTTGCACCTCAGTTACATTTCTTCTTAAATATTTTTTACTGATTGTACAAAAGTGTAAAATATTAGTTTTATTTAATCAAAATTCACCTTTGAGTAACATGATAGCATTTACAAGCAAGGCAGGTAACTTAGTGCTCATGGTTCCTCCCTTCCGTTACATGGCATTGCTATCATTCATTTTATCTATCCACATGATGTCATCACCCAATACATTGTTCCTATTGTTATTTTAAATAGCTATCTTATAGATCAAGTAAGAATAAAAATATGTTTATTTTAAATTTTAACACTAACAGTTCCTTCACTATTATTTCCTTTTTATGGATTCATGTTTCTGTCCTTTATAAATTTTCTTTATAAAGAAATTTTAGCATGTCTTGCAAGGCAGGTCTACAGGTCTAATGCATTCCTCTAACTTTGGTTTGTCAAAGAATCTCTTTATCTCTAATTCACTTAAGAAGGATTATTTCACTAGATATAACATTCAAACTGGTTATTTTTTGTTTCATCACTTTTTATATTTAATTTTATTCTTTTTTTTTTAATTTGCATTGTTTCTTAGAACAAGTCTGATATAATTCTTCCCCTCTCATCTATAAGTGAAGTGTCCCCGCCCCCCTACATCGAACCTTGCCCTCTGGCTTTTTTTTTTTTTTTAATTTATCTCATTGCCCTGTTT
This sequence comes from Marmota marmota marmota, assembly GCF_001458135.2. NCBI lineage: Eukaryota > Metazoa > Chordata > Mammalia > Rodentia > Sciuridae > Marmota > Marmota marmota. The sequence goes on from NW_026000108.1 coordinate 13,820,417, forward strand.
TTCTGCAGGATGAATGTGATATGCTTACTTAAGAGTTTACTTGTTTATACTTTTGCTTTGTCTGTCTTTGTGGATGTGTTATGCATCCTGTTACTGTTCTCTGAGCTTCCTGGATTATACTTTGGTGTCTATTAGCAGTTTGAACAATTTTTGGCCACGTTATTTAAAATGTCTTCAGCTCTGTTACCTCGTTCTGATATTCCAGTTGCACATGAGTTATCATACACACTTTGCAGTTTGGGTGTTTTGCTCAGTGTGTTTTTGTTCTTTGGTTCTCCCATTTCAGATTGAGAGGTGCCTATTGGCTTCATTTCAATGTCATTGCTTCTCTGACCATGATTAGTTCCTGATGAGCCTCTCAGAGGAATTCTTCACTCATGTTGCAGTTTATTTCTGCGCTTTCCTTCTGATTCTTTCACTATCCATACCTCTGTTTACAGCACTCATCTATCCTTGCAGTTATTACCTTTTATTTTTATAGGTCTTCACATATTTATTATAACTACTTTTGCCCCTTTGTTCATTTTGACAACTCTCTCAATATGATGCTTGATTTTCCTCTGAAGTGCTTTCTGCTCAGCTGCCAGGGTCTTGGTGTGCCTTCTTCTGCTTTCCACTGAAAGCTGGACCTATGATAGAGGAGCTGAGGAAAATGAGCTTTAATGTGAGAGCAGGGGTGAATTGGGCAGGAGTTGGGCTGTTTCCTGCTATACCTGTAGGGGACAGAAGCTTCAGTTTTCTTAAGTGTCCTTGCTGCTTTTGATTTTGTTTTTCTCCCTGGGTGTCTTCAGATATCCCTGTGAACTTCTTAAATGAAATCCATGTCTTGGTGTTTGTTCATTTGTAGCTCATTGTTATTACACTGGAGCCCCGTTGGCAATGGTTGTAGTTGTGAGACAGAGGATATAGTTTTTAATATTATGATTAAATAAAAAAATTGTTTTGTTTGGGCCTTTGTCTATGGACTATGGCCTTCACAAGTGTTTCTCCTCTTAGGTGGTAGGGGGAGGCCAGAGATCATAAATCTTAAAAAGACATCCATATAGGCTTTCTTGGCCACAGCAGGGATATAGATGTCCTCAGTATTTGTGGATTCTTTCCTTTATAGAAAACACAGGAATGGAAGTGTATTAAAACATTGTTTGCCCAGACGTGACTAGCAGACTACTTCCTCTATCCACAGGGTGCAAGAGTACTGATAACTTTTCAGTCTTTATGTGCCTGATTTCTTTCATATCACCAAACATATAGTTTATTCAGTCTGAAGTTACTGAAAAAGAAAATAAAAATCTCGTATCTGTTTTATTATTCAGTTGTATGGTATCCAGATTTAAAGCTGCTAAAGTTACCTTTTGGGTTATACTGTTGAGTGGAATGACAAAGAATTGTTAGGTATCTTGAAGTTAATGCCACCTCATTTTTTCTCAGTGAAGTGAAATTAATAAAATTACAGGCATGAAACATTTTTGGAATTGTGTTTGGAGAGTATCAATTTAGTGTAGAATCACAGACATAGTACAAAATAGTCACTAGGCCACCCACAACTATTAAGGTTTTTAAAACAGAGATGAGGGTTCAGAAAGGAAAGGGAAACTATATACTTTACAATTAGATGCTAAGCTCTTGAGCTCAGGAAATCAGTTTTATATTGGTTGATATTTGCTCCAAAAATATTACCTACAAGGTGCTAAGAACACAATAAGTTCTTCACTAAGTATGTAATGCTTGCACTATGTACTAATTGGGTGACCAGTACTTATGGGACAATACTGATTAGGCAAGGGGATATGGTCTCCTTAGAGATTTCAGAGATGCAAAACTTCACTAAGTTTAGAAAACAAGTAAGAACCTTCCTGTAGGGGAGGGTGAAGGAAAGTACAGAGAGAACGACATGCAAGTTTTCCAATGTGTCTGAGAATTTTTTCTATTTTCCTCTCATTGAAAAGTAGGGATATACAATTTTGAAATGGGGTGTGCTTTTTTGACCATTTCAACCAATAAAGTTCAATAGGAAATGATATTTTATGACTTGGGAAGCTAGCTTATAAAATATGATGTAGCTTCAGACTGGAAAACTCACACCTGAAACCTTTAGATGCCATCTATTAAGACCACAGCTCAAGGCTTGCAAGCTGAGAGGATGCCAAAGAGATACCTTGCAACATCCCCCACACACACACCCACAGTTCAGCTATTCCAGCCACCTCATATTCCAGTTCCAGCCATAGCCTGTCTAAGAGAACCCCTTTCCCACCCAAAAAAATACAGAGACTATTCCCATTTCATGACCCACAGAACAATGTTTTAAGCCAATTGGAAGTTGCCATGTAACAAATTGCCAAACAAGTGAATGTTTTGTTTGCTGTCCTTTCTTCATAGCATCCCAACTTTAAGGAGGCATTGCTACACACTGTGTCTAAAATGAATTCAGAGTTAAAGAGCCATTTGATTATATAATAATCAGAAAAGAAAAATCTGTGTCAGGTTTCTGAAGAGAAATAGAACCAATAATATGTGTGTGTACACACGCATACACATAAAGGGACTTATATTAAGAAATTTATGTACATGATTTTGGAGGCCTGGCAAGTCCAAAATCTAAAGGGGGAGGCCAATAGACTGGAGAACTAGGGAAGAGCCACAGTCATAGACCAAAGGCAGTCTGCTGGTGAACCAGGAAGAGCCCGTGCTACAAGTGAAGTTAAAGGCACTCTGTTGGCAGAATCCCCTGTTGTTTTTGTAGTAGTTAGGACTTTGACTGATTGGATGAGAATTACCTATTAATGTTCTAGACATTAGTGTCCACAAATGGAGGTGCAATCTACTTTACTCAAAGTCCACTGATTTAAACATTAATCTCATACAAGAATACCCTCACCAAAAATTCCAGAATAGTGTCCCAAGTATCTGGAAACTGTGTTCTGGCCAAATTGTTGCATAAAATTAAACTTCTCTTTTGTCCCGGATCATATTTCCTCACTAGTTAGTTGAAATATTGAAGAGAAATAGTCTAAAATGTCTGTGCTTCATTATTATCACATGTCGTTATTTAATTGTATGATTTATATTTTACAAATTGTAAACAAAATTTGATGATGTGTCTAACACAATGCCTGGCACAGAGTAAACATCAATAAGTGGTAATTCATGTACTATTCTCTCCACCATATGCCAGGGAGAGGTGGAGAAATATATTACAATAGGATTGGTACCTTATGTGTCATCTGTTCTGCATTAGAAAATAGATATTAAAGGACATTCTACTATTCTTTTTGTGTATGGTTCAGCAACTAGAATAGGAAAAGCAAAAACTGTGGTACTCATACAACCATGTCTCCTACCTCCTGACAAATCTTAGTCATTGCTCTATTAGTTGATTCCTTAAGAGACAAAAATCTTTACTGTCACCATGTTGTTCATAGTCACTATCAATAAGTTTTAATTATGAAGGGGAAACTGATCATCTAGTGAATATCTAGTGATTATCTATTTATCTAGTGATTCCACAGTGATTGAATATACAACCTGGACCCCCTACTGTATTCCATGTTCTATGTGTATTTAATGTTTACTGCCATACTCTTCATCTTTACTAATTTTCCTCTAACTTAATGAATACATATTAATACACTCATCTGTAAGAATAACATGGAAGACACTTTGTATTCATCACATATTATTTTATCCTGATGGGCCTCTCAAAGGAAATATGAGGTTACAATACCAATGTGGTAGAAGGAGACAATTACCTGGGTGCAATTGGCTGATAAATAATTTTAACTGTTTTTCTTTTCAAACTGTGAATATATCATAATGACTTCTCACAGTCTGTCTGATAATTCAAACATCTGGGACATCTACTTCTGATAACTGTGATTCAATTCTTCCTGTTTTCCTTTTTTTTCCCCTTAAAATCCAATAATTGTGATCAGATGCTGTAAATTAAGAATGATATATTTTAGTGATTTGAGCTCTTTTTAACTTTTGAAGAGTGTTGCTTTTTGTTATAGCAGGAAGTTAATCTGGCTTGACTAAAACCTTGTCTCTCTTATTATGGGTAATAACAAAGATCTCTGCTTAGTACCTTCAGCATCTCAGTTGCTGCTTCCGATGAAGGTCCTTGGCGCTTTCCTCACTCTGGTAGTTCAGAGATCAGCCAAAGGAATGTGTAGAATTTGTTGAACATTTGGGGTTTATCCTCAGTGTATCCTTCCTATCCAAGAATTTATCCCTCACTTTGAAGTTCTTCAATCTGTTTCAAATTCCAATGTATAACTCATGACTTATAAAATATAAAAAATTTTTCAAATTATATTGTTTGCCATCAATTGAGATACCCATTTTCCCAATACTATATTTATGCATTAGAATATTTAAAATATTTAATTTTTTTCATTTTTATATTGAATAATTCATACATTAAGTATTTTTAAAATTTCCTATTGCCACATACAGTAATGTTGAAGTTGACACATATAAAATAGGATCTAGTTAGCACATTTACTTCAAGTGTATATAGTCAATGGAATACAAAGCAATGTAGTCAAGAAATGATAATATGATTACATAAAAGATGTATGTCATGTACTGGGAGAAAAATGATAAATAAAAATAAATAATTGGAGAAGTGAGAACTTCAAAGGGAAGTGAAATTTAAGCAGAATAGAGTGACTGACTATTTAATAGCAGAATATGAGCAATTTATTCATCAAAAGTGGATATGTTGGGTGGGTGGGGATTCCAAAGATGAGAAAATGGTTTTGCTGAGGAACAGAGGAATGAAAGGAAATGGAAAGGTTTCCAAGTTATCAGTACAGACAGAAAATGAGGAAGGAAGAAATGAAAAAGCTACAGGTGTGGTTCTGGAACTTAATCTTCTATAACTTGAAAAGTAGTGGGTTCTTTTGTGTTCCTGTTAGGAATGAAAAAAAAAAAAAGAAATAACTGAACTCTCTTGGCCAATAATGACCATAGATGCACTTGGGAAAGATAATTTTCTGCATTTAGAGTAAGAGAGGCCAAGCTTGGAAAGACGAGTTAGGTGAACTGCTGAGGACCTGAACTAAGGCTGTCCCAAGGCAGTAGAAAGGAGGTTACAGACTTACGAGGCCCTCAGTAAATCAAGAAATTTAAGTAGAAAATGAAAAGGTGATTCAAGGAGGACTCTGAGACTGCAGGCTTGAGTAGTTTTAACCAGAATAGATATACTTATCAGGATGAAATACAGGATGAGGGAAAGACTTGGGGGCTAGGAGCACAAGAGCCTAGGAACATTGATCTTTAGCTCCTTCAGGGATTTATTACACATCGTCACATTAAAGTTAGTCTATCATTCAAGTGCTTTGGGCTGTTTTCAAATATCAGTTTTGGCTTCTCTTTTCTGAGATACTCTTGGGGCCATGAGTAATGGAATGGGATTAAAATGATTCTTTCTTGCATCTCTACTATTCTACATGATAGTCATATCACTGTGTTCATCTGATTATTGTATGTGAATTATATAATAATTTTTTAGATGAGAAGCTCAAAGTGGTTAATTGGTAGGATCTAGGTCTCTGTGAAATATGGCAATTTTTAAGACTCATAATTCTGGGAAGTGTATAAAACCAATTGCCATAAACAATCAGCCGCTCTTACCAACTAACGGTACACAAGAACTGTTCCAATCAATATTTTAAGAAATGGGAATTTGAGACATGTGGCATAATCCTTCTAGTTAAATCCATTTTATCTTCTTTCAAGTACATTTAGCATCATCTCCATTTCTTCCTTTTAGCTTTTATGAGCTGTCAGGAGCTGCCAAAGAGGCCACTGAATGAATGGTACATGCATGTTGTAAAGCACTTTGAGTTTTCTGGGAGAGTAAATGTTACCACTTGAGGGCATCATATCATTAGGTTCCGTAAGAGTCCTGAACTTCCAAAACCATCTCAAGCCCATGACTTTCAGGCAGAAGGTCCTAAGGCAGGGAGGTGGGGTCTCAGCTGGAAAGGTTGAGGCAGCAGTGAAAATAGCAATTTACCATGCTAAGTCTATGTTTCCTGGTGTGCTAAGTCGGTGAAGTCTGTATTTCAGGAAAGGCTAAGTTGACAGAAGTAAGTAAATGACACAGACAGAAGGTGGTGGAGTCTTCCTGACAGAGACCAAAAAAGGACTTCAGGTATACTAAGTGCTCTAGAGGTTAAACTGGTTTTGGCCAATCAGAGGAGCATCAGCACTGAAAGCTTCCTTTGAGCAGAGAAGGCAAAGGGAACGCCACCGCAAGCACTCGGCTTTGAAACTCTGAGCTGTGCGGAAGTTGGACATGAATGACCTATCTGATGGGTAAAATTTAAATGAGAGTTTACCCCTAGACATCAGGAGTTTTCCCCCTCTGATTGTCAACAAAGATGATCAAACAAATGCCTTAAAATATGTAAATATGTTTGAAAATGTATAATTGCTCTTTGAAATCAATAAGTCTTTCTGCAATGTTGAATAGTAAATAAGAAATTTCCATACTCATTATGGTGACTTAGTTGTTCCTTGGAATTAATCCAAGCTTGCAGAGGAAACAAAAAAATCAAAACCCCTAACAGATTCTAATAAAACAGACATCTTATGCCCTGAAGGAAAAATTTGGTCAAATTTTTTTTCAAAGTTATATTGAAAAAAAAATTCTATTGAACTGGTAGATTTCACTGCTGTTCCAGAAGAATCCATAATTTTGGGAAGTCAAAAATTTGTGGAAAAAATATGAGTTTGAAGTTTCACTACATCCCTTAATCTTTGTGGCACTGAGAGAATAGCAATGTATCACTGAGAGAGTAGCAATGTAGTAGGTATAGCATGTCAGTTTATGTGTGAGCCTAAGTGGCAAGCCTATGTTGGAAGGAAGTTGTACTTTTTTTTTTAGTAGTCTTCTTACATTATAAAAGAGAGGGAATATATTTCCACCAAAGAAGTCTAACTCAGAAGCATTCCTAAAGCAATTATTTCCATGTTCAAGAGAAAATATGACTCTTAAGCGAGCAAGGTTAATTGTATGTGCAGAGCAGCTGGTTAGTCAACACCATTCCTGGCAGGTTTTAAATGGAGGGATCACAAGTGTTAGATTATTTTATCCTCATGGTTTAATCCATAGCACCAGTAACTGCTGCTGGGCTATTAGCAGCCACAGCTGGTCAGATAAAGAATAAGCCATGTCAAGGAGTTATGGTCTAGGGCCAGGATTCTTTAACAGACCATCTTAATTGCTTTAGTAAGACAGAGAGCATCTTTAAAAAATCTGGAGGTAAACTATTCTTGTTAAAGGTCAACTATCCATTCTTTCAACTGGCAACATTTGAGGAATATTTTCTCAGAAGTTTGGTCTTGGATTTTTATTCTTAATACTGCCAAACTCTCACATACACACAGGCACACACACACACACACACACACACACACACACACACACACACCTGGGTACAGAATCAGAGACTATGAAAGGATAGATGAAATAAAAAAATTCTAGTTTGGATTTATCTGATAGTTTTAGGATGACAGAAAGCTCCAGAGGTAACAGGCTAGAAAATAATGTCCATTAAGGAATTGAAACATCATTTATTATGGGCAAAATATTGAGGGGGAATATAAAAAAAAATTAGTGATGTCTTGCTTGCAGTAAATTTCAAACAAAGAACATGTATATGATACTATGATACATAACAAACAACTACCTCAAATTGTTCTCTTTGAGGGGAAAAAAAAACAACATTGCTGCCCAATAGACTAAATAAATAAATAAATAAATAAGCCAAAGGAAATCATTACTATGAAATTTCCAATCACCCCATAAACGGAGGGTAAAATGCAGCTGATAGCAGAGCTAACTTCTTTTTCATCTATGCAACAAGCTGCTCCTGCTCCGTGAAATGGAATGAAATGAATGCCACAGCCTTTATAAACGGCACGGGGGATCTATTTATTGTGAGAAGAGATTTGCTGAATAACCATAAAATGCACAGAAATTTTTGGAAGTACCTCACAGCTTTGATGTGGAGGACCGCAGAACCCAGCTCTTTATAAGAATCTATTCATCTACAGCAGGCATCTTGTGTATTGTAAATAATTTTTCTCAGCCTCATAGCCAATGTGTCTGCCCATTACAAAAAGACAAAGAGTTTAAAAAAGAAACATGGACAATGACAAGAGCTGACTCTTGGCATTATAAAGATTAAGGATATGGAAATTATCATTTGGTACTCATTAATTTCATTGGAAAACAAAAGAGACGGTATGTTTCTAATTCTTACATTAGCCCATGTCTGCTCTGGTCCTCTGTGGGGCTCTGTGGGCATGACATTGCAAAAATGTGCTACAGGAGATGAGAAGGCTATATACAGTCTTTTTGGTAACCATTACAGGTATTTCTTACTCTGATAACTAGAAGAATAGATGGACTTATTAACAGCTGTTGTTTTAAATTAAATTGCTAATGTTATTTTGCATATCAGTTACAAATACTTAGAAATGCAATTTTCTGGAATTTTACTCTGTTAACATGCAAATCAAACTTAATGTAGTGTTCATCTCATACCAAATATTTAAAGCAGAGATAATGAAATTGCATAGAATATGCATACACTCATGCAAACACATTAAGATATAAAGTTGTTCCCATATAAGGCAAAGTCACTTATAAGAAATGAAAAAACAAAATGAGAATTTAACCAAATGGAACAAACTCAATCTGAACTTTCTCTCTCCTTTTTTTCCCCACCCCGGTTTTTGATTCAACTTTGAATGTATATATTATGATAATACGTATACTGAATTTTTGAAGAACATTAGAAGATGTATTTTAGACTCAAAAGCATTACTTTGGAATGTAGAAATGAAGAAAAAACAGAAAATGATCAGGGACAAGGATTCAAAATATAACAATACCACAGTAAGGGGCAATATGTTTCCTTTAACGTATGTGACATTCAGTATGACCAAGCATAAGCCCCTGAATAATAAAATACATGACCTAATTAAAATTGTGTAGATGCAAGTTTCTATCTATCTTTGTATAATCAGGCATTCTGTTATTGCATTCTGAAATAAATGTTGGATTTCTCTTCCTAGCTCATTAACATATCCTGAATGAGCATCCCAATAAAACCATTAAAGTGTTAGGGAATAGAATACCTCTTGAATCTTACTTGTTGCCTCACTGAGCCAACATGATAGGAATAGAAGTTGTTAAAGTCCCCAAATGTAGTGCAAGTGAAACCACTGGAGAATAAGTGGTCTCCAAAGCCAGCTAGGGTTCCAACAGGAGACTGCTGTTTCAAACCAGAGTCCCCAAAATGCTACATTTGTGTCTTTTAAAATGCCAGAGACTGAACTCTTAAGCTTTACACACACATCATGCCTCCCCATGTAAGAAACACCACTGGCCAATACTCACCATTTCATAGAACCTCCAAAGTCAAGTCGTGCAGTTAAGTTTTCTGATAACTTTTGTCTTTAGGAAAATAAAAGCTTTTAAACTTTTGTACAATTTAGAAGTCATTTTGGTATACACATATAACAACTTAAAACAGCTCTATGATGTTAGAATCTTTTATTTGTTCTTTTGAGAAATTAGGGAAACTGTGGTTATGGAGGGGGAAAAAGAAACCTCGAAAGCAAAACAAAAGCAGACCTTGTAGCTAAATTTAGATTTTCTGATTTCAAAGCCTATTTACTACCCAACACTGTCCAAATGCAGTCTGTTGATGTGGTAAACTTCACTTTCTGAAGGATCCACCCTACATCTGTAGAATAGTTTATACCCAGGAAAATTTCTGGCTGTCTGCCTAGCAGATTATTCAAGGCCTTAAAAAAAAAAAGAAAAAAGAAAAAATATGCAACTTTTTCTTCATTTTTTTTTTTTCCTGATGCGCCAACATAGAAATAGAGCACAGAACAGAGCAACAGAAAGCAAGTATAATCTCTTGTCATTCAGAAATGTCTTTTCGGAACAGTAAGGTAACAAACTTTTAAAAAGCTACAGGGTGATTAAATGCAGCAAATGCATGCCATGCCTATTGGATGGCTGGATAAATCAGCACTAGCTCTAATTCTAAACAATCTGTATTTGGGTTTGATCCCAGTTCCTTACTCCTCATCATATGCATTAAGGTATCTATGAGTTTGGAAAAAGCTTTCAAATAACAATTTTAAAAATCTGTGAAATTTAAAATGTTTACTGAGTAAATAGCCTAATGATTTTTTTTTATTAGCTACACATGACAGTACAATGATCTTGACAATTCATACATTTGAATCAAATGGGGAATAATTTCTCATTTTTCTAATTGTACAGGTAGCCTAATGATTTTAATTGAGAATCTACTGATGTAAAACAAAGAAGCAAGAGAAAACCCCTGACAGAGAATCCTTACTACTCAACCACAGAGAGTTATGGCAAATAAAATCTTACATCAAAAGAAACAATGGAATTCAAATTTTCATTATAAAGAAAAATTGTAATCATAATGGTGATAGCGATTGTCTTAGTCAGATTTTCACCTCTGTGACAAAATACCTGAGATAATACATTTATAGGGAGAAAAGGTTCAATTTGGCTCAGATCTTCAGAGGATTCAGTCCATGGTTGTTTGTTCTTGCTGTCTCTGGACCTATGGTGAGGCAGAACACTATGATGAGACCATGTAACAGAGAAAGATACTCAACTTGTGGAATTCAAGAAGCAAGAGAGAAAAGGCAAGGACTGGGGTCCATAAAGCCCCTTTAAAGTCATGTACCCAGTGACCTACTTCCCCCAACTAGGCACAGCCTCTTAAAGGTTCTACTACTTCTCAATAGCCCCACAGGTGTCATTGACAAAAATCTCCATGAATCATATACATGTAATCACGCATATATGTATCGTGTGTATATGACTATGTATATTACTCCCTTACGTATTGTAAGAGAATTACATTAAATGTTTACCTTGGATTTTGAGACCTTTCAGAAACAGAAGAATGTAGGGATGAGATTATTATAAAGACAATCGATTACACTGTTAACACTCAGAGGCTAGTACTGAAATGGAGGACCAGCTTCCACAATCCTGAGGGATTTGATAGGCAATTCAGTAATTCAGCAGGAGACAGTTTCATGTCCTGGATACTGTCAGTCGGATAAGTGAAAAGCTTTTTGAATACATATTTGGGTGAGTGAGTTTTCTATCTTTCTCTTTCCTTTTGATGTTTATCATAGTAAATAGTGAACGAAAATTGTGGCATGCCCCCTGATACAGTGCAAAGATGACTGGTGCATTTGAGTACCTTGCCTCCACCTACAGGGGAAAACTCTTTTGCTAGCTCTTTCTTCAAGGTCTGCTATCTCCTTGAGTCTTCCCCTACAATGGTAATAACAACACCACGAAATTGCATAGTTATCATGCATCATAAATCCATAAAATCTTCCCAAACATCATTTCATTTGATTATCACAACAGCTCAAGGTGCCAGAAAAGAAGGCATATCTTTCTCCATTTTGTATATGACTTAGAGTAAGCTTGTCACTGTTCAGGCCGACAGTGACTGGTCCCACTTCTGAATTTTTGTTCTATATGTAGCCTATACGATTTTTTGATTCTATGTGTTTGATGAGTATGCTAAGATCTTTCTGATGAAGAGTAATATACTAATAGCATATATCATTCTTATTATAAGTCAAACATTATTGAAGAGCTTCACATGTGTATGTGTTTAATCTGTATCAGACCTTTTTGAAAGAGAGAATATTATCATCTGAATTTTATAGATGAGGAAACTGAAACTAGACTGGATGGGGACCAAGACAGTCTGGTTTCCACATGTTGCTATATAGTAACTTAGATTTAGACTGCATAGTTTTAGTATAAATTCCATTATTCTCACATTTTCAGTTATCATTATTTCAGGTTTAATTATAGCAAAAAGATAGCTTCCAGGTAGAACAATTGTAAATTCTCCTTGAAAGCTAAAAATCTCTGAATATTCCTAGAGAAGAGTCCCTCCAACAAGAGGATAGAAATCGGCCACATTTATATTTACTTCATATTTTAAAATTAGAAAGTCAAGGGTAATGGTGGTTCTTATTTTGTTTATTTGACAAATTTTCTTTATTTTTCTATTTTACCTTTAGTTTACTCTCCTAAGAACAGTTCAACTACGAAATATTTGCAGTTGCAACATATATTCATTAAGTGCTTGAGTTCCAAATTTAGGGAAATCTAGCACAGAGTTTGATTCAAAATGTGAGAAGAGACATTGAGGTTGCTTTTCAATGGTCAGTGTTATTTCATATTTCATATCTGTTAATTTAGGCATTTTCCATGTGGGTAAAGGTAAAATGGCACAGTGGTTAAAAGCAGACTCTGGAGTTAGTCTGCCTGGATTTCCTTGAAATTTCTTTGCCTGTTAAGATTTTATAGAGAAAAGAATCATCTATCCTTCCCATCTTGGGTTAAAAAGAAAGCACAAATATATAGTTATTAAGCTTTACATGACACAGGATTGTTAATTAGAAAATGAAGACCAAAATGGGGATCAACCTGTATATTTTTATGCTAGGTTTTATTAAGAACTAAATAGATGTGGGAAAATACAATTGAACACCATGATCGAATGGTAAAGAACTGGGGAGAACTTCACAAATCCTGTTTATGGAAATTTTTGTCTATGTCCTTGTGACCTCAGAGATAAAGATGTCCCTTCCCCCTGGGCATAGGGAAGCCACCCTTGTATGAAGGTCTTATGTCCTGTTTCAGGAAAAGGTCAGAAAATTCTTCCAAGGTTTTATGATCTGATTTAGGGTGAAAGTGTGGAAGGAAGATGTCAGAGTAATCTTCTGGCTTCTATTCCTGTCTCAAATGGTGAAGTTCAGGACATGATGTAGCAAGTCCTGAACTGCATGAATTATATTTTGAAATGCCTAAACTAGTACTTGGTACACAGAATGTCATGTAAGGGCTTCTCTGTCATTATTACATAGAAATAAGTTATTATCTAGATTAGAGGTACTCAAAATATATTCTACTTACAAATGGCATAAGGAGATTTAAAAATATAGACAAGATTATGAGCTCCACCTTAGACCAACACAATCTATACCCAAGAATGAATGTCTGTTTTTTTTAAACAAAACAAAACAAAACACAATGCTCATGCAGGTGGTCGTGATGCAGTGGATTGTGAAAAATAATTTGAGCAAAATTGATGATGATTTTTTCCACATATGCATAGCACTCATTCCTTAAAGAGCTGTTATTAAATCTGCACATTTGTAAAATATTGGGTTAATGGTATAAAGGTTTCATTTATAAATATAAAGCATATTTATAAAATATCTAATTTGCATATTTTGCTTAGTTTTCCAGCTAGAATAGACATGCTAGTGTTCACTCATAATAAAGTGAAAGGTACTTAATGCTGCCTACAGTTGTTCCCCCACAGCACCCTTATAATACCTGAAGACACAAATGTAACAGAAAGAAAAAAAAAAATAAGAAATTTATAAACTTCCTTAACAGTGTAAAAATTGAAGAAACCAGGTTACTCTTTTGGGAATCCTTACATAAAGATGGTGGGTAATAGTTTCTGAAGCCTCTTCCTTTGTGACTGTTGTGTTACAGGTACTATAGAAAAGCCCTCCTTGGGGAAGGAGGGAAGCTTGGATGATGTTACAGAGAACTGATGGTGTCTTAGAACAATGGAGAAAGCCTTGGCAACAAGCTACAAAAACCCTGGTGCCATGCCAAGAGCAGTATGATCAGCACAGCCACAGAATGAGGGGAAAGAAAGGGTTAGAATTTGAAGCACTGCTGGAAAAAAAGGTGACCATCATCAAAAGTGTGAGTCCAGTCAGTTCAGGAGGGTTGGGCAAGGTTCCCTCAGTTCTGCTCTTAATGATTCAGACACTCCTACGTCACAGGACAGAGATGTTTCCATCCAGAGGAAGAAGGCAGTCCTAGTTACTCCCTTGTAAAAAGGAAACAAGTAAACCAGTGGTACTTACAACATCAGGTTGTTATTGAGGTTTAGAGGGATAATACTAAAGGGGAAAAAATAGTTTTTTTTTTTTTTCTCAATCCTTATAAGTACTAAGCTGGAATAGACCCCTGTAACAAAGACAGATGAACAAGAGAAAAACAATTTTATTAATATGCATACTTTCAAATACTTAATGACAGAAAAAGTCTCAAAGAAGTGACTTCGAGTCCACTTTATTTACCATCTTAACAAAGTGCAATAAAATTTTAGAGAACTTGGATGTGACAAATTGCAGGAATGGTGGTGGGAGGAGGCAAATACATGGCAGAGAAAATCTAATTAGTATAGTAGATTCTTCTGGTGTTATTTCCAGGTCAGCAGGTTCTAATATTGTCTTCAGGAGTTGACCTTTGCTATCCTTGGTAGAAAGGGATGAAGGGATGGTGGGATACCTTCTGTATTTCAAAATGCATTCCTATTTTAGGCAAATCAAGAGCACAGGGTTCTTCTGCACCTGATCCTTCTTAATTGCCTTCAGCTCACCAATCCTTGTGCCAAGGAGGCATATTTTGGGATGGCATGTTCTCCCACAGTACTATTAGCTGGGTGGTTTGGACAACAAATGTTTATTTCTCAAATCTGGAGGACAGGTTTGAGTTCTAAGTGCCAATGTGTGGTTCCTGATGAAGTTCCTCCTCCTGGCTTGTGGGTGGTCACCTTCCTGCTAATATGTGGCTTTTCCTTGGTGTGTACAGGGGAGGAGTGGAGAGTGGAGCTCTGGTTTCCATTCCTTTTCTTAAACAGATATTAATTATATATTGGAAGATTCAACCTTCATAAAGGCAGTCATTTAACAGGATTTACAAATATCTAAAATGATACCTTTTTTTCCTAGTGTTTTCCTTGTTTCCATAAAAATTATACTATTTATATCAATATATAAAAGTCTCATTATTTTGAATGTAAACAAAGAGGTGTGTGTGTGTGTGTATGCATGTATTTTTTGTACGGTGGATATAACCTTGGGCTTCATACATGCTAGGCAAATGCTCTACCACTTACTTATATCCACAGTCCTAAATATATACTTAAAAATATACATATACCCTTAAAGCAAATTCTGTTTTATTTTCTAGTGTGGAAAATATTGATAAATGTTATTGAGCAATAAAAGTTCTTCAAGTCTATAATAATATATAAAGTTTAAAGGATTCCTGAAACCAAAACATTATGCTATCCAATACCACACTTTTAATAATTTGCTATACCTTTTTAATATAATTTTCAATTAGTGCATTTTCATTATTATTTCATTTATTATTTTAGGACTGAAATACATTATTTGTTTTAAGTTAATGATGGACATTATAATACTAGAGTCTTATGTAAAATAAGCACTAGACTGAGTAAATGTCAGAAGATATAGATATTAATACTGGGTAATTTACAGGGTAGGCTTCCTAGGTATAGTGAATAAAAGTAAAGGATACCCAGTTCAATCTGAATGAAAGATAAATATCAAATAATACTTCAGAGTTAAGTAAATCCCATGTAATATTTGGGACACACTTTCCAAAAAATAAATTGTTTATCTGAAATTCAAATTTAAATGGCATTCTATATTCTATCTGGTGACCCTTTCAAAAGATTATCAAGCTTATTTTATATCCATAGGTGGTTTATTCTTATCTTAATCTACAAAGTGATAGATATGGAGTACCTTAGCTGATTTAGTTATATTATAAATCAAATGTCTAACCTTGGGCTAAATGCTAGGAAAAAATAGAGAAATTTACTCTATTAAGGGCTTTGAGTAGATATACATGTTTTACACAATTGATCTGAACTAAGACAGTTTTGAGGAAATTGCTCAAAAGCCAAATTAGATTATTTGGATTATATAAGGGTCATTCATTCCCAGCACTGTGTTACTTGGAAAATAAAGGAGATTTTAGTTGGATCACAGCTATTGTTTCTTTTGATTTTGAGGGTCTCAGACATGCTGCTAAAGGAGATGCCACTAGATTGGGTGACCCGGAAAATTCTGCTCTAGACCTATTGTCCTAATATCCTTCTCAGCTTAGCCTTTTTCCCTCTAATAGGGATTGAAAGTGTCATGAAGTCACAGCTCCTCGTGAATGGGAAGTAAAGACCACCTTTCTGAGCTCTATCAGAAAGGAAATAGATGACCAGGGCTGTTCCCCAGGAGCTTTCTACATAGTCCCTACTTCTAAGAGAAGTCATAATGAGGAATTATATTTGAATACTTCCTTCAGATATTCTTGTGTTCAGTTTGTATCATTCCTTCTGAGATTTTATTTATGAATACAAATCATTATCCTTTATTTGCTAATGAATCTATCCTTTCTCTCTATTTCTAAGACTATTTTGGTTAGCAGTTTGATTTGTGTACCTAAGTTGTTGATCTCTCCAAATACACTACCAGGTCAATAGTGACTTCCAAACTATGTAAATAAGAATGTATAAATCTCTGTCTCCAGTATTTCTACACAGAGACATAAATACTTCCATATATTTGAAGCCTTCTCTCAATTCCTGTGATTACACATTCTCACAGATCTCCTTTTATCCAGCTGGTAGTACCTGGTTAGAATTACTTTTGTGTATTCTTATTCTTAATTGGCCTCTACATATTTCATATTTCCTAAGTGGTTCCTGGGTATGACTTTTCTTCTCTCTCTACTCCTTCTTAGGTGATCATATCCAAGTTCATGGGTTTCAATACGAACTATATTCTATGATTTACAATTACCTAATTCTGGTGAAAAAAAAGCTTCATACATATATGATCGATAAACTATAAAAATATTACTCCTAAATTTATTAAGAATAAAGATGATTAATAAAGATGAGTTTCACTATCAAAGCTGCTTCTTTCTCCATTTTTTTGCATATAAAACATGATATTACCTTCAAGTCAAGTCAGATGCGCAAGACAGAACCCAATAGTTAATCCTCTTTATCTCCGTGCACTTGAACTCAGTACATTCTAGAGGTACTGCCCCCATTGTCACTGCAACTTTTCAGTTGAATCCCCTTTCATGTTCACCTGAACACCTCCCATGTTGGTCTCCAAGACTGGTCTTTCCATCTTATCATTCTATAATCTAATTAGAACAACATTCTGAAGAAAGTAAATCAGGTAAAATTCCTACCTTGCTGAAACCACTCAATTAACTCAAAATAAAACCTAAACTGCCTAATGATAGTCTACAAACTTAGCACAGCCTGGCCTCTGCCCCACTTCTAACATCATCTGCAGCTGCTCTGTTCTTTGCTCACTAGGCTGCAGGCACCTTGTTCTTGAGCTCCTTGACCAGGCCAAGCTCAGTATGCCTCGAAGACTGTGTGTTTACTGAATCTATGATTGGAACACTCTGTCTTGCTTCTTTACAGGTTTCAAGTATCAATTCAATTCCAGGGAGGCCAAGCCTCAATCCTACCTTGAGTGGCACCATTCTACATTCCCAGTCATTGTCACTTCAGGCATTTTATTTTCTATGAGGATTTATCACTATCTAATGTCATTTTCTACAGTTAATGTCTGTCTCCTTCAATAAGAACATGAACTTTTTGATTATATAAGGATATATCTGCCCAGGATTTTCCTTGGTAACTGCCATAGAAGAGGCTTAATAACTATCGAATGAATTAACTTTAAGTAATTAATCAAGGGATAAATGGTGATTGAAATATTTCCCAACATCACTGCAGTATAATAACAGTGAAATTAAACATTTTTTCAAGTATTAATAAACTGTGGTAATAGGAAAGATCATGTAGTATTATATAGTATATGTGATACATATGATTTTACTTTCTGTAAGTATTTTTTACTCTCATTTGGATCATATTTAATGTTCAAAAAAGTCAGTTTTATAAAATAAAATATCACATCTAGTTAGATAGTATAGTTAAAAGCATTGGGTTTCCCTTAGATACACAAAGAGGGACTGGTAAGATGGTCTCTGGATCTTCAAAGGAATTATATACCTAAAGCTCTTATCTGCCAGTATCAATTTGGTCTTTTCTTTTACTTTTTACTTATTTATTTATTTTTAGTTCAACTTGCTTCCTATACCTGCAGGTTTGGCAGATTTTTAAAAATGCATTTAAAATTTATTTTATCATATATGTTGTTACTAATATTGGTTTAATAATAGTGTGACTCTCTTTAACTGTGTCCTTGTGAAGCTTTCCTCCAGAACTTCAGGATTATCTGCATACCTATAACTGTTCCTCTAGCTCTGATCTCTAGCACTCCCTTTAGTTCTACCTTCAGAAGATCAAGGGTTGCTTAGAATCATGGTGCTGTTATAGCTCAGAAAAGAGCCAGCTACATGAGCTGGAATAGCCAGGGCTGACTTGTACAGTTGGTTTCCACCTTCATGAACACAGAATGAAGAATCTGCTTCCATCTCTGTAAGCTCTGGGCTTCTGATTTTAGACATAAGAATGAAAGGGACTTAGGCAAAAGCTCAATCACACCATCTACTGTCCTAAAATGCAGTTAAGCGCTTCACACGTGTAAACCACAACAAACAAGACTCATTTCTCCAGAAAATAATATTGAGGTGTCACTCTTCCAAGCACTTTGCTGGTATTGGGAAGGCTGCGGTGAGCATCAACATGGAGGCCTTATTCTCGTAAAGAGCATTTGCTGAGGGGGATTCGGGGAGTGGGCAGGAAATAAACTCATAGTGCATGCCTGAGATGAAGTAATGTACACTCTTTGTACTTATTATTCAGACACCCTTCTGGATGCTTATACTGCAGGTTTTAAAACAGGTATTTATTCCTATTCTACCCACTTCCCACATTCCCCTTTTTCTAATCCATTGAACTACTATTCTTCCCCTAGGAAAGACAGTGGCATGAATTAAACATAACTTTCCTATGTTCTTATTTGAGTACACCACCAGTGAAACTCTGTGTCATGTTCAATCACAAGAATGGGATTCTAATTAGAATAAGTTATATTCCACGTGTGTATAATAAGTCAAAATACACTCCACTGTCATGTATATCTAAATAGAACAACAACAATTTAAAAAAACAGGTTTCTAACAAATGTATTTTATATAACTGTCTTGAGAATGTATTGCTAGGAGAAAAGAAACCTAAGAGCAAAATCAAATGAAATCATTGTTGGTTCTTACTTGAGAAACAAATATTTATGGGCAAATGACTAATTGATTATCTTGTTTTCACTGTCATTGTGATTATAACATATTTGACTTTGGTATTTAATCAAAAGCCAAGACATAAAATAAATTTGTAAAATATGTGTTTTCTGAAACAAACAAGTAAACCAAATTAATTTTTGATCTATTCTTTATAGAGAAGTTAAATTGTGCCTTATATTTTGGCTTTATCACACTGAGATAATTTTTGTCAATGTAAATGTTTTTCATGTAAATTTTACAGAGTATATTTGTTCTTTTTGGAGTTTGATTTTTTTTTATTTTCAATGAGAGTTTTATGAATATACAGTTGGGT
This sequence comes from Marmota marmota marmota, assembly GCF_001458135.2. Taxonomy (NCBI): domain Eukaryota; kingdom Metazoa; phylum Chordata; class Mammalia; order Rodentia; family Sciuridae; genus Marmota; species Marmota marmota. The sequence continues at coordinate 13,839,916 of NW_026000108.1, forward strand.
TTATCTCAACAAGCTCATTCATGTATAAAAATCAATTTCAGATCACAAACCCCCCATTTCCTCTGTCTTTTCTCTCCCATCCTTGCCCCATGCCCCTTCTTCTTTTTCTACTAGACTTCACTCATCTGTTAATTCGTGTTTGATTGGTTCCTTATATAATCTTATCCTTCTTGATATTCATTTTCATCAGTTTTATCTTCATTGATTTTATTAAAAATGTGATTAGAGAAAGAAAATATCTAACAAATTCTATGAAAAAACTATATGGAGTCATAAGGCAGAGAGTGAGGATGAGGCTTTGAGAGGGTCCATTAAAGCATTAGATCCATGGTTGAGAGAAGTATCAATCAATTTGCTATTTGAATTATCATGCAGAGTCAGTTGTTTAAAGATCTGGAGAAAGAAGAAGCAAAGGAAACATTCAAAATGTACCAGGCATGATCATGGCTTGACAAAGAGACAGAAAATATCAGAATGTCTGGTCCACAGTGAAAGTGAAACAGTGGGAGAAGAAGTTGTACAGGCAGGAAACTCAAGATGCTCAAGACCATGGTGAGAATTGTAGGACTTATACTTTAGACAGTCTCTAGTTATGTCATTTTTAAATAAAAAAAATGACATACTTACAGGGTATAATATAACTTTCAATACATATATATTCTGTAATGAGGCAATTAGTATAACCAACACCACAAAAATCATTCCTTTGTGTGGGAAACATTCAAAAATTCTTTCTTCAGGGTACTTTGAAATACACACTGAATTATTTTAACTATAGTCATCCTACCATGCTATAGAATTTACTCCTCTCAGCTTGCTGTGCTTCTGTGACCCAATAACCAACCTCTTTCTTTCCTCTCAGCCTCCCTACCCTTTCCACCTTAAAATTGGAGATTGGATACAGATGATTTTCCCTGATCACTGCATCCAATATCTTTACAAGTCGTAAAGTTGTTGTTTCCCAAAGCACTGTCCTGAGCCAGCACCCTGCCTGTACCCCTCTTATGTCAGCCATCACAGTCAGCCACACACCTCTACAGGAAGTGGACCTGCCTGGTCCAGCAGACTTTCCTTGTTCAGTTACGATGCCTACTGGGACTCTGCAAAGTGAAAATATCTGGAGGCTCCACTGATGAATGAAAGAACCTTCATTTTCCTAAGACTTAAAACAGACAATCACAGGATAATTTGCATTTCTGTTGCTTATATTTGGTTTAGGTAAAACATTTTACTTCCCCTCAGGGAGATAGACTTGTGCAGCAACTCTTTTTGGTGAATGTGTCTTCTGTATATTTAGTCTTTGAAACATTAATTGGAAATGCCCAAAGGACCTTCTGAGATGTATACAACAAGGTTTAAGTGGTACCTCACTATATGTCTACCTTCTATGTTTTTAGTAAAATACATACCAACTAAGACAGCTTAGTCTTATTTTGGTCAGAATCTATTGTTTAAAAATTGTATCTAACTGGGGCTGGGGTTGTAGCTCAACAGTAGAGTGCTCCTGTAGCACGTGCGAGGCCCTGGGTTCAATCCTCGGCACCACATAAAAACAAATAAATAAAATAAAGATGTTGTGTTAGTTATAACTAAAAATAATATTAAAAAAATTGTATCTAATGAATGAAATTTTCCTTGAGACTTTCACACTGGCAGTACTGATCTTACTCTTTGCAACGTCTTTATTGTTTATTCATTGTCATCTGTGACCCAATGACATATTCCACCTGTCTCCAGCTGGAACAAATGAAAACCAAATTATTTTCTATTCAAAATAGTTTAAAAATCTAGTTTGTATTTGGATGCTGATCAGGGTACAATTTAACTGATCAATATATTTTTAAAAGGGTTAATGCCCCAAAATATTTTTTTATGTGCTCCAACCAACTCCAAATAGTTATCATTACCTCCTTTATGAAACCCATCAGTCCTTCTGAAAAACTTACCATGGAAATGGCTGCTGTTCTGAGATCTTGTCTAAAAGAACGTTTCCCATTAAGCACAAGTTTTGTGTACTCCTGGTTGCCCTCCTCAATGCCTATGAATCTTTCTCTGTATAATATTAAGGGGGAATAATACTTAACACCTATTCAGTTTAGACAACTTCATGTGACAACTCACATATGTTCATCCCTAAGAGTAGATACCATTATCATATTGGTGGATGACTGGATACAAAAATAAATGAATTAATAAAGGATCTGACCACTGTTCCACTTTTCTAGAATCAAGATTGGAGCCTAATATGAGTCCCATTCTTGCAAAACCATGTTTTCAGGATTCCGTTGACTTGATTAATAGAGAATATTATTTTTCAAATTAGGGACACTTAGTTTCAGAAAACTTTTAAAAGGAATCAAAAAATAATTAAAGCTACAGTGAATGAAATGATATATATCTGATTTCTCTCTGAAGGGGGTTGGTTTCCTTTAAAAATCACTCCCTTTAGGCTGTGCCTTATTTCCTGCACACTCCAGCAACTGTACCTGCCCAAGTCCACGGGGCACACGGGCAGTCTCTCAGGAACTCCGACAAGGTAATTATAGGGAGCTGTCCACTCTTGTTCCCTCACTCCACTGGGCCAAACAGTCTTTCAGTCAGTCTGGGTAGTTTATGGGAATTATCCTTGTCCCCTGTAATTCCCGTAAGGCAGCAGCCTACATATTCCCTTTCTTAGCACAAAGAAGGTTTCCCTTCATTTGCCATCATGATTTAAGGACAGCGCAGTCGAACTTCCAAATTTAATTTTAGACACATGTGCCTTGGATCAAATATCTTGCTGGCCCCTGTCCAAACCTTTTTTTTTTTTTCTTCACCTTGTGTTTCCTGACTTAATTACCTCAAACTAAGATAAACCAAATTGCATGAAAATTCATATCTTGGGCCTTCATGGAACGGGCTACAGATTTCAAATGATTATAGAATGTTAGCTGCAGTAAATAGTGAGATTCGATATTCACGCCTTCAAGCTTTCCAGTGGATGTGAATGTGCTTGAGTGTCTTTCCCTCTGCTTGCCTTCCTTGTCAGTTCCCCAGTAACTAGGTCTGTGCAGTAAGACCTGGGCTGGAATTGTTGGAGGGTGACTCAATAACTGCCTTCATTATACCAAGTGTGATTACATGGAGGATGGTGACCAGCTGTTCTTCCTCTCTGATGAGGCAAGAATAAGAGAAGAAGGGCATAAATTGCAGCTGGAGGGAATTCAAGTGATGTAAGGAGGAACTCTGGGGGTAGCAAGCATGGTTAAGCAGAGGAGGAGTTAGCAGAGCAGTTAATTCCTTCCCTGACAGCGTGTCTGGAATGGTTTGGTGAGCTTTCTCTAAGGCAAGAGTTCACCTAGATGACTTTGATAGAACTCTCTGCTTCCAAGACTCTGCCTTCATTTCTCCTTGTGGATTTCAAATGGTGGCCCCCACAGTCTACTTTCTGATGTAAATGATTTGCAAAAGTTAAGTCAATGAAGGTTAAAAATTTTGGACAGCCTACTGAGTTATATAATGCAGAGAGTACAAAATTGGGGCTCTGGAATCAAGCAGAGTGGAGTCCAAGATAACTATTCATCCACTTTCTGGTTTTTGGAAAGTTATTTATAATGTTCCTTGGCTTATTTCAAGGTAGTGTCATGAGAACTAGATAAAATATCCATAAAGCACAAAATACAAATAAAAGAAAATATTCCTATTTTAACCAACCAATCCTGGTGGATTTTGTATTGTTTGCTTTAGAGCATGCATAAGACTTACTTACGTGTAAACTCTTGAGTATCATTGAAGATATGATTCCCTGAAAAGAAAGCCACTCACTGGAGAAAATTAATGATTCTAGGAGCACAAGTCTTTTGTGGAGCCCCTGTTTAGAAATGCTTATGAAAGAAACTAGGTGGTTAGCATTTCCCCACTCACTGGTCCCCTTCAGGGCTTCCTAAGGATGTTCCAGTTCCATATAATCACTGGAAAATGGCAACTCATGCCAAGGGGCCCTCATGATGCATACACCTAGATAGCCTCTGTAGCCCTCTTTGGGTTTGTTTTGCCACTAACTAGGAAAGGCTAATTAAAAAATAGCATGAAAAGTCTTTAAATTCTTATGAGTCAAAATCTTTCTAATGGTTTAAATTCATATTGAATAAATTTTATAAGCACATGACTGTCAAAATTCATAGGGGCCAGAAGGTTGTGTCTGTTCTTGCCGACTACCCAGATTATTTTTAGCTAAAGTATAGATTTAAATCACATTATACTTCATAAAAACAGGAAGGATAGAGAAGAAGTGCCATCATCAATAAAAAATACAGTGTATCAGTTCTCAGGATAAAATATATGACATAGATATTCAAGTACTGGGTTTTTCCAAAAGTCCCCAAAGCCCAGGTTTGGCATAAAATATTGCTAACATTTTGCTTCATAAGGATATTAATTTATTACAAAAGCAATATAACAGAATATAAATATATATGTATACATACATACAGTAACGGTATTTGCATTTGAGTTTATGTACCACTAAAAGAACAAAAAATATGTGTGCAGTCAATGGGAGAGGCAGCTAGGGGCTGAGTCAGAAAAAGGGTAAAATTGGCTTTGTTATTCTGAGTCTTCCTGGAAGGTGAGCTGGAATGGATGCTTGCAGCACATTGGTTTCACGGTATCACAGGTGTGGTCATCTCATCTGGACCTGCCTTGCCCACTCTTTCTAGACAACAGGATGAATTAAAGGGGGCAGATGTCAAGTAAAGCACTGAAGGTTCTTACACACGCACATTTGCCCTGCCTGGAAAGTACTGTGATGAGGTAGAATTAAATGTGTTGTATGTGCTGTGCCTCTGTAATATAGCCAGAAGTAGAGATGCCAGGTCGTATCAGCACGCCGTAGAGCAGAGGCAAGCCAGCCAGGAGTTCAAAACGAAATTTAGCTTCTCTATCTGCAGTGATGGGACTTGGGTTGGCCACTTAACCTCACATAACTCTTTTCTTACATGATAAGTGTGAATAACCCATAAACTTGCAAAATGTGTGGGGACCATTAGCACTTATGTACACAAACTACAGGTGTCCACTAGGTGAAAATTGTTTTTTGGATTAATGCTTGAGGTGATTTTACCCTTCATAATAAAAATGTACATCTATTGAAAACATGCATGCATCTTGATTTATATGAGTGTCTTTAATTTCACATTTCTAATCACGTTTCCATTTTAATTGGTGGTGTTGGGTAAGGAGGGGATTATTATTATTATTATTATTATTTGATACAACTCTTAGAAACACAGAAAGTGTTTCTCACACCATCCTTCTGCCTGTTTTGTTGAGTGAGAAGTATAAAATCAGGTGGTTTAAAAGCTGACCAAAATATTGCATTTCTGTGATAAAGATTCAAGGCCACAGAATGGTCAAAACCTTTTTCAATCCAAATGCCTGCAGTCGCAGGTGGCATTGGAACAGCAACTTAATTTTGCCTTGTGATACATGGAACTTCCATTCAGGCCCTGACGAAAGTCACTGTAATTGAATGAGAAAGAAAGCTAGAGTAAAAAGGAGTGTGCGAAAGGGAACTTTGGGGAGTTAAATTGGTAATAGACTGAGAGAGCAGGAAAATTGGTAATGGACTAGGGCGCTGAAGCACGGCATTGAGCCTCGCACAAATTGTGACTGAAAGTCATTACCACCTGCAAGCTGCCCGCTCAGCTATTAGAACCTGTTCTCAGCATTGATTCAGTTCCTGCTGGTCATAGGCCCAGTGCAGAGTCCCATCATCTGGGACACCATTGGCTAAAAGCAGGACAAAAATAAGTGAATAAAAGGGAGGAAGAAAGAGATGTGAGTGCTGGATGGGAATAAAGAGAAAGTCACCCTTTCCACTGGAGATGCTCTCTCTGAACACGTCCACCATTCACACAAGATGATCATGCTTGTTGGAACGATGCCCATCAGACATACTCGATCCACCTATAGGCAGGAGGGAATAAACCCCAAGAGAACAAAGGACAGATGGATGATATATACTTTTTGAAACTTTTATATTTTTACCATATTAAGAGTAATTATAAAGGCTTGTATGACTTAAATGCAGATGGCAGGCAAGAAAACCATAATTACTTCAAGGATTAGATGAGAGTGAATAAATTTGGTAATAACATTAAAGTGCACTGTAAAGTGGTTATGAGTTAAAAAAAAAAAAAAACTTTACACACGACTCTCCAGTTAATTTTGACTACAGTCCTATTAGTTAGATGACTTTAAACTTCTTTCACAGGAAAGGAAGAGAAGTATTCTAAGTGGATTTGTGCTCCCAGCCCAGATTCATATGAAGACATAACCCTAATACTTCAGAATGTGAACTCATTTAGAACTAGGGTTGTTGCAGATATAATTAGCTAAGATGAAGTCATGTCAGAGTCAGATGAGCCCCAAATCCAGTATGATTAGCATCCTGTGAAAAAGGGGAAAATTGAGAGAGAGACATATACATAGAGAAATCTATTTGAAGGTTTGAATTATGCTACCACAAGCCAACAAACTACCAGAAGCTGGGAGAGGAGCCTGGAATAGATGCTTCCATAGAGTCTTGAAGGAAACAGCCCTTCCCAATACCTAAGCCCAGAATTCCAGCAACTACAATGTGAGAGAACACACTTCCACTGTTTAAACCAGCTAGTTTGTGGTACACTATTAAGGAATTCCTAGGAAACCAGAGCAAGGAAGTTGGGGAAGACTGAGTGTTTTCACAAATCTTACAGAGCCATGCATCTACAGAATTAGACATTGAACCCTGACCTTTAACTCCAATCCGTTGACTTGACTTTCAAGTTTCCCTGTTTCTTCAAACCAGTGTACAGCCACACTTTGGGAACAAATGATTTAGATAATAGGTTCAGTTATATTTTAAGAAGGGTGGGCCTCTATCTACAGTCTTCTGACTATGTGTTTTCCTTCTCCTCCCTAATTTCTTCCATTATAACATATATCAGATAAGTCATAGAGTGGTTGATAGAATCGAGCAAGTTGAATTGTGACAGATATAGTAGATTAAAGCTTTCCTAAATTAAAAAAAAATACAATGAGAAATGCATCTTATATCAAGTAAAATGAACCCCTTTGCCCATTCTAACCTGTCATAATTTACTATATTCACAAATGGCCCCCCTTGTTGAGTCAAATCTGTGCTTTAAGTCCTCACTTAAAATTGTATGTAGCATATTGGGTTTTGCCCAACCAGCACCCCTTGTTTCCTTCTTCCCCCATAACTGAATCTAATTATTCTGGGCACACAAACATTAGTTTCGTAACCACCAGCCTTGTAGTCAGGAGATGCTCAACATCATTGTCATTGGTTACAGAGTAATTGTATTTCTCTCATTCATGTAAAAATTAGCAGGTGACCCACTTGCTGTCCTCAGAACATATGCAGACATTTGTAGGTCTCAGGGTATGAATTCAGATAATCATTTTCCACTCATCAGGGGAGCCAGTCTTAAGACAAAATGCACACTAGGGAAAGATGGGCAGAGAGATGGGAAAATCATCTCCCAATGAGATCCTCTGTTTTCCATGTTCCCACTCTTCTTCCTGACTCTAAATTGAGGTCTGTCTCATCTCCCATGTTTCAACAGCACTGGCCTATTATTATTTCCCTGAATTGAACAAGGTTTTGACTTTCTCAAGTTTTCTATACTTGCTAACATTTAATTTTTCTTTTTTGTTATTTTTTGTAGTGGGGTTGAACTCAGGGACTCTTAACCACTGAGTCACATCCCAGCTCTTTTTTAATTTTTAGACAAGTGTTTTAAAATTACTTAGGGTCTTGCTTAGTTGCTGAGGGCTTTGAACTTCAGATCCTCCTGCCTCAGCCTCCCAAGCTACTGGGATTGTTGGTGTGTGCCACCGTGACTGGCTATCTGCTAACATTTTTTCATGGTCTCTTTGCTAACCAAGTTTTATTAATTATTCAAGTCATATTTTTAAAATCATGTGTGTGGCCCACTTTTATTTCACTGCCTAAATATATTTCTGAGCTTCAGAAATGTTCCTCATAAGTTCCTTTGTGCTGTGCCGGAACAATGAAATTCATTTTGTAATATGAATAACACCAAATTTTTCTAAATAGAAGAGAAAATAAAAATTAAAGATGGGGCTGGGGATGTGCTCAGTGGTAGAGTGCTTGCCTACCATGTGTGAGAAACTAGGTTTGATTCTCAGCACTATATCTAAATAAATAAATGGAATAAAGATCCATCACCATTCAAAAAATTAATGTTATTATTAAAGAATAACAGATAAATATAGATGCTAATACAAGTAACATGATGATAAAGATATTTATATATTAAAATAAATAAAGTTTGTATGGCTTTATCCTAGAATATGGAAAGGGAAGTTTGATATCATAAAATTAATGATATTAATACTGAAAATGAGAAGGAACAATAATATTCATTGATTCTAATTAGTCATCCATGAATTTAATAACATTTCTTAATAAAGAAAAGTAAATTCTAGTCATGTATTCTTTCTAAATTAATCTTTAGGTTTGATAAAATTCCTAGAAACCAATTAATTATCCATGAATTCAATAACATTTCTTAATAAAGAAAAGTAAATTCTAATCATATGTTCTTTCTGAATTAATCTTTAGGTTTTATACAATATCTATTAACATGTCATTATGTTTTAATATGTCTCAAGATAATGTGTGTAAATTTCCACTAAGAATACTATTATTCTTTCGTTTCCTCCATCCATCCTTCTTTCCTACCTTCTTCCCCACCATTTTCCTTTCTTCCTTTCATCTGTCTTCAAACCCAGGTCCTTCATTCACACTAGCACTGAGCTATACCCCCAGCTAAGAATGCTGTTTGTATATAATGTGTCTGAAATGATTCTTCAGAAGTACTGGTCTACAGTGTATCTAAAATCTAAAATGTCCAGGCTAGCATTGAAATACTGTAAAATAAAGACTTTCTCAATCATTGTTAAAAGTTATTATTAAACCAAGTTAACTAAAATTAGTTTAATGAGGCTACTAGTTTGTTACTGTTATATATAATATTTTCTAGATTGGAGAAGTAGACAGCTAGGGTATATAATGAATAGGTGTGATATATATATATATATATATATNATATATATATATATATATATATATATATATATAATTTTAAAGCTCACCACCTTTGGTTAAAATTAAAAATAAATTTGAGGGATGCTAAAATGTAATTTAAAAATTACCATGATGTGTTGGCAAACAAAGTACAAATAGGAAAAATAATTTAAATATATATGTAAAAACATAAGGAAAAAAGAACATTCACCCATAAACCTCATTGCCTTCTATATCCCCAGTTATTCATTTTCAGTTTTCTTGACTAACCTCACCAGGCATTGATAATTTAAAAGGCACATTGCATCACACTCTAAAGAATACAGGTTCTTGGGTCCAGCATGCCTGAATTTCATTCCTACAGCCATTCCTTATAGCTTCTTGAATCAGTCATTCTGTACTTTTAAAGTAGCAAGGAAGCACAAAATTTATAGAAATATTGTGAAGAATAGATGATTTGTTACAGTCTAAACACATATTCTAATACCTGGCATTTACCAAGGGCTTAATATATTAGCTGTTTTAGCATATGTGCTAACAACAACATCAACAACAAAACGAGAGAGAAAGCATAAAAGAATAGATTTTTATGATTTAACTTTTTATAGTAAAAAAAATGAAGAACAAGTAGCAAAGTTGCTAGGACATAAAGGAAGCATAACTTCAAAGATGACAATATTAAGAACAAATATATCAGACACCATAACATGTAAATACGTTAATTTCTCTCACAAAATTTTCAAATTGGGTTTGGGATACAACGTGGCTATATGTTTTCTGTAGCAATCACATGGAAAATATGCCCTTGAATCAATCCTTGATATATTATTGTCAAAACCAAAGTAAAAAAAAAAAAACTGTGACAGAGGCTCTTTGGAGAATGAGAAAACACCACCACCACCAACAACAACAACAAAACACCACTTCCAAACGACAATCATGATAGTGGATGGTTTTAAAGACAGAGACACTCCCAGATCAATTGACAATGCCAAAAATTAGTTTAAAATATTTGATTGCCTTATTTATTTAGTACACTATTTTCCCTTTTATGAGTGCTCCTTGGATGGAACATAATATTAAGTTTGTTCCCCCAAATTATAATCACTTACATTCAGAACTTATGTTTTCAGGAGATTCTATTTTCTGGACAAAAATGTTCAAGGGATCCACTCATACCAGAGAAACTAATATTAAAAATATATAAGTGAATCAAGCTAAATGTTCTCATATACATTACTAAAAGGATTTCTACCTCACTGCTTGCATGCAGTGAGGTAGAATGTGCTGTCTCAGAACTGTAACAAAGGTTAGAGAATTTAGACAGGGCACCTGAGGAGAAGAAACTTAATTAATAGAAACTAGAGTTATATCAAGAGGGCTTTGCAAATTACCTGGGGAAAGGCCTTCACAAGCAAGGACCCATGCATGCACTAGAATATATTTATTTTCTTTTACACTTAAAAAAATATACCAACCCATACTGGAGATTTCCCTAAGTGTCTTAATCTCTTTAAAAATTCTTTTTATTCACTAGTCTTTTCAAATTACCACAATCATTTAAATTGATGTGCTTTGTCATAGCTTTTTTTTTCTAATGCTTTTTTTCAAATAAAGAATTTATTTGTTCATCTTTTCAACAATTCATAAGTAAGTCAAGATCCATTATTCTATCTTTGTATGTATTCGAGATATCTTTTCTTCTCTTCTCATCTTTAACTGCATAGAAAAGTCCCACTTGATTTGCTTCAATTTTTTTTCTTCTTAAATTCTCTGTAACTTTCTTCAGACACACAATTTTTATTCTTAATTATTTACGTAGTGTTATATGGCATACCTTTAGGAAACATAATTTAAAATTAATTTTGATTTTTAAATACCCATTTTCATATTGTCAGAACCTAGGAACTCATTTCTCTTGGGAACTCCTACTTTTTGGACAGGTTTACTGAATAACTTCATAACCTAATCTTTGTGATATAACTTCTCAATATGTACTAGAGTAAAATAAACTTCTATAACTTTAAAACTTCAATATTTTCTTCTCCGTGAAACTCTCAATGTACAAAACTATCTAGACTAAATGTGAAATCATATTTTCCCCAATAAATGCTCTTTTCTAATATTAAGGTGGAAAGTCAACATAAAAATGTATTAATCCCTTTTGCTTGAAATCCTTTTAGTAAATAGTTCTCTGTCCCAAAATGAGAAAATGTGGAATATTAATTCTAACCCCAGACTAAATCACTCACCAGTTAAGAGTATCTGTTTCTAAATTATTTTAATCATTTTGAAACTGCAAATAAAAATATGTGCAGTATTTTTAAGAATCACAAGCACTTTGAGATTTATGAAATGGGGGAACTTTGACCATTTTTCCATTCAGCTGTTGCAAGCCTGAGAGTTATTGATGGATTAACGATATGTGTAAGTGGCAGCGATATAAGTAGGTGGAAAGTTTCAGAAGTCTGGAATGTGTAAGTTTTATGTCAAGTGACTTTGAAATGGAGAACGCTTGCAGTCTGCTCACAGCAACATGAAATAGCTATTCACTTAGGTTCCAATTTTAGCCTCTATAATTGGTTCACTGAAAAACAATAATACACCAAAATTCTATTGAAGCAATTTTTCTATAGCAACAAGGCTTGCTTTTATTACCTATGCATTTTGGTTTAGTTTTTAACAGTCAGGTAATTCCCAAAGAGGTTTGTATGTTTCCATCGAATTTTTAAAAGTAATGAGTTTTCAGCTTATAAATGAAAGATAGGATGAAAGTTAATTTTGTAGTGGAAGAAGTGACAGGAACAAATAGGCCACTTTTGTATTTTATTTCATCAGACATGAACTTATCACATTTGTTCAATGAAATCCAAGTGGTCACCTCCATCAGTGGTTGATTAGTGGGAGGTCAATTTCACTGTCTTCTGAAATGTAGGTTGCTGTGTAAGTATTTCACGCATTTTGCATCTAATCTTCAGTGTCATGGCACCTGGTCAATGAGGTAGACATTGTGTTATCATGGTTCCCTGCCATCCATTATGCTTTGGGAGATTACCTGAGAGCCAGGAGAAAACTAGATGATTTTTTTAGTCCTCTGTTGTCCTAGTAAATGTCATTTTATTATAAAAATAATTTATATTTCAAGTAAGTATATTTTTAAGAGGGCCCATAAATGAAAGACATGTATAGAGATCTTGAGTATGGCAGAATCCTCCTTGAAATAAACTATGTGTAAGTCCCAGCACACAGTCTAGAATTTTGATGCACATCACTCAGAGATTCCTGAAGGAAGCATGGTCAGATAAGTAAGCAGTGAACAGTGCCAAGAGAAGGCGATTGTTTATCATTATGCCATCATTTTCTCTGAACCATGGCTCCATTAATACATGAATATATGGGTTTGGCAGCATTTTTATAAAATAACATCTTACTTTAATAAATCTTATTCCTATTTGAGGAAGTATGGTAAATAAAATCCAGGACAGTTCCCACACTCTTTACATCTTAAGTGCTCAAATGTTTGTGCTATCCCTTCTCTCTGAATATGGGCAGTACTTTCAGCTTGCTTCCAAACACTAGAATACTGCAAAGGTGAAATATGGACATAATTATCTATATATGCATATTTCATATATATGCATATTATATACGTGTATATATGTATATAATCTAGCATGTAACATAGCCCCTACCTTTCTACCTTTCTGGAATTTTTTTCCTCTCTTGCTGGATATGAAGAAGAAAGTAGACATTTTGGAAAACTACATGTGACGAGGAACTGAGATCATGTCTAGAAATTTGGGAAGCCTCTGGCTAGTAGCCAGCAAGAACCTGGAGGCCCAAGTCCTATGCATGCCAGGAACTCAATTCTGACAATAATCTGAGTATAACTGGAAGTAGATATATTTTAGTCAGTTTTCTATTATTATAGTAAGATATATGATCCTGGGAAAATTGTAAAGAAAAGAGATATCCTTAGCTCTCAGTTCTGGAAGCTGAAAGTCCAAATAGCCTGCTAATGGATCAGTGAGGGCATCACTGGATGGCACACATCAGATCCCATGGGAGAAAGGGATCACATGATGTGAAAGAAGCCCAAGAAAGGGGGGTGGGGCCATGCTCTTTCATAACTACTCAATCTCAGAAGAACCAGGGTCCCATGAGAACTATGTATTCCAAACAGCAGGCTAGGCTTTGCTGCTTAAAGGTTCCACTACCTCTTTACAACCGCATCCTGGGGATCACGCTTCCAACATAGAAACCCATAGGGGACACACTTGAACCATTTTCAAATCATAGCAGGATCCTTCTTCCACCAAGCTTCAGATGAGCTTATATCCCTGGCCAGTGTCTTCATTGCAGCATTGTAGAGCACAGTTAAATTGATTCAGGACACCTCACTCGAAGAAACTCTAATAATGAATGTGTTTTTTTCTAAATCATTAAATCTGTGTTAATATTGTCACACAGTAATAGATGAGTAAAGGGAACTTATATAATGCTATATCTGGATATTTTGTACACAGTTTTTGGTTCTTTTGCTAATCAAATTCCAGAACAGTCACCTGGCAGAAACTTAACAGGCCCACCAGAAAGGTGAAATCTATTGGTTTTAGAAATCTATACTTGGAGACTATTTTACTTATATCTTTTTCTAGGTAAGAGGTAGGATGTCACAAAATAGCAGTCAATGGGCCAAATTTGATTTGTGCACACACTTAGTATGTGAACATGATATATATATTTTTTCTTTACTGAAACATTTAGCATCAAAACTCAGTTTGGGATCATTCTGTAAGGTCTAAATCTCTGGATTATACGGAAGCATCTGGTAACATTATGTATATGCCCACCAGAGAAATGAGCAGCAGAAGCTGAGAGTAGCTACACTTTTAAACGAGCGCATCATTATCCAGTTTAGCCCAAGCAAAACCACCCCCTGCTATCTTTCACACTGAGGCCACTTATCTGTAGCCATTTGCCCTTCTTCAAGCCATGCATTTATTTTATTTTAAATTCCTTTGACACATTTGCATAATTCTTTGAACCCTATTTTAGTATGTCTAATTGTTAAACAATTAAATCACCAACAGGCACTCCACACAGATTACATTGATTTGTCATTGCCCATTCCCTAGGAAATTAATTACCATGTGATGGTGTCTTTGACACTTATCCAAATAACATCTTAAAAGGAGTCAAACATTGGTTTTAAGTCAAAAATGTAACCAGGTCTATGTGGGACACTGTCTGCTGTCCACAATAAATGGCAACTTCTCCTACTGGAAGCCACCCATGACCCACATGTGAACTATGCATGAACTAAAATGATGTAGAAGCCATTAGGTAGGAAAACCTGGTATCAGCAATTCCCAGAAGCAGCTCTGCTGGTTTGAGAAACCCTGGTTCCTGTGGCTTCCTACCCAGCTCCATCACAAGATCAGTACAGCATCGGAGATGGAGTGACCCATTGGAGCCACAGCCTCTTGGAGATGGGGTGTGGCCTCTCCAGATTCCAATCAACCTGTTTACTGCAAGACCCCTGCCACACCCAGAAGCAAGACTCCTCCCGCTGAAATTGTATCCCTGCATTTGACATACTCCCCCTTAAATAAAGAATCAGGGCCATTTTTCAGTTGTTCAGTTCCAGCTCCTATCAGAACTGGAAGACCTATCAGGCGCTCTACTTTTCATATCTTATTTCTGGCTCTGTCTCTATTTCTTACTAATTATTTCAGACTTTCTATTTCTCAGGTGGCTCACACCTCTGAGCAGGAATCTACCCTGACAGGGAGCTACTCACCCTATAATACTCTCCATTCATCAGTGTGTCTTATTTCAGATAATCGTTCAGTCTAAAAGTCATGAATCACCAGAGACTATGTATAGAAGAACAAAAATACCTCAGTGTTACACAAATAAACTGGTAAGCTTCAGTAGATCCTGCCTGGGTAAGATAATGCAGCTGCTCCTCTACTTATGGTGGGGTTACATCCTGATAAATCAATGGTAAGTTGAAGATACTGTTAAATGGAAAATGGATTCAATATGCCAACCTATCAAATACCAAAATGTAGGAACACAGTCTACTGTAAAGTTTTGGTTGCCTGCTCTCATGACCAAGTAACTAGGAGCTACAGTTCCTGCCACAGCCCAGCATCATCAGCATATTGCTAGACTGGGAAAAGGTTAAAATTCAAAGATCCAAATATAGTTTTTACTGATGCATGTTACTTTGCTATAATCATAAAGTTGAAAACTGAAGTCAAAGCATAAAAAGTCAAGGGCCATTTGTATTTGTTAGAGTTTATCTTGTGTCCGTGGCCTGCTAGAGTAGAGCTAGAAGGCTTTCTTGATCTTGCCTGAACTCAGTAACATGCTAAGAGATATAATATCAGTGGCCTGCAAATTATGATGGCTTGAGTGAAGATTTTCTGGCTTAATGTTCATGCAAAAACACACCCATAAAACCACTCTAATTATCATTTTCAGTACAGTGTCCATACATGAGATATTCAAAACACTATTGTAAGATAAGTTTTATATTGATGATTTTGCCCAAATGTAGCTAATATTCCGAGCATGTAATAAAAGTTAGCAGAAGGCATGGATACAAAAGTAGTGGAGGAACATGGGCCATTAATGTAATCACACTATCACAGAAAATACCTAATGTTTTTCAGCTTTTCTAGTATGTGAATAGAAGTTTTAATTGAAATAGACAAATAGAATGTACTTGTCTAGGTAATGTTGCAAAATGTTCCATGTTTTGTTAAAAATGTTGGAGCCAATGGAAATAGATTAATAAAAATCTAGTAGAATGGATTAATTCAGAATGACTGAAACAAAAATATTGCCTATAGTTTATTCTAACTTAACTATATTTGAACATTGAAAACTGTGTACTTTATGTGGTTTGTGTTTCCAGTGATTATTTAAATGCATGCTCATAAATTATCCAAAATTTTTTAACCTAAAATAATTAAGAGATTTACCTTTGATATGTTATTTTTTGGTATATTATTTGGTTCTAATTTCATATGTTATATTAGCAACAAAATGTGTGTATCTGTGTTTTCGTATCAGAGATATTTAAAAAAAATTATTTAAAAATTTCTAATATGAAAAAGTAATAACTCAAAAGAAAGTGTTATAATGAATGAACAAAAGTCCCCTGAGAATCTCCAACATAACAGGTTTCAAATTAAAATCACCCATCTCAATTTTGCTAAAATTACTATTTTACTATCTTAATTACCCAAAGAACTTTTATTTTAAAGTTATAATAAAATCCCAAAAATGTGTTTTGCAATAGAACATGTGAACCAAAATCTTCACTTCACCTGAGAAATTTTCAAAAATTTTATATACATAGTGATTTTCTTCAGTTTTCTGCACAATACTTCTGTATGATTTCTAAATACTATAGTTTTGCTTTCTTTCAATTATTATATTGCCCTGAAATTTGTTGACTTATGAAATCTCTTTGTTTTCTAACCCTATGTTTTACCCCATTGTATGGGATTCTCATCAGAAATAAATATATTCTGTACTTCTTTTCTCAATGTTTTCTGTTTCTTTTTAGTTTTATCACTTGTGTTGTTGTGATGTTGTTTAGTTTAGCTATGTATTCATGATAAATCATGATTATAGACAAAAATGCTCACAACTTCTTTTTCAGGTGAAAAGGCTGGATATATATCCCTGCTGATTTAATAGGCCTTCTCACCTCTCACAAACACTAAGCATTGGATGCTAAGCATTGGATTCATGTATGAAAACCACTTCTACTGTGGAAGTTTGAGTTTTTGGTTGAGGAAGGACTGTATAATGGCTATTTTTTCTTCTGATTTCTTATTAGTCACCAAATACAATTTTTCTATAATACTTATTTTATAGAGAGGCTTAGGTGGACGAATCAACCTGCATAGCATAATGAATAACTGACAGCTTAGACTAAACAGATTAATTCAAACTAACTAAATGAATAATTGAGATTATGAACAAAAGAGCAATTTATGTTAATACAGGGGAAACATAATGTGTTGGAATAGAAAGTCGAGGCAGAAAAACCTTGAAAGATTGCAGTGGAGTTTGAGGAGTCAAGTTAGAAAATGGACCTACTGTTAAGAATGTCTCATTTTTATCAATAATGGAAGTTAAATAAAGAGTTCATTTATCAATGTCTAATACACAGTGGAAAGAAAATAGTGGGTATAGTTTTATTTATAAACTTTGATTTATAAAGCCTTTATTTATAAACATTTATTTATAAAGCTTTGCATTTCAACATTATAGTTGTTCCAATTTGAATGGATTAATATGCATAATTAGGAATCTATTAAAATACACTGTCCTATATACTATAATACAAACAATTTTAAAAATATGACTATTGGTTTCATGGGATATAGCATTTAAGGAAATGCAATATGTTGTTCAACAGTTAAGATAAATATATGGCAAACACTTTCCCCAGGCAGAGATGACTAATTAATTAAAAAATTTTGAGGTTGTGCAGGGAGTTTCTGTGGGTTAGCACCTGATGGAATCTGGTGTGTTGATGTTATTGCAGCAGTTGTGCAATGGGGGAGGAGTTGTGGCAATCCCTCAGTGGGACCTCAGGCAATAAAATATTTATTAGTTCACTTTGTAGTGGAGAAATCAGGCAGATGTCATCTTACTGGGGGTTGAAAGTTAATATTCCAATGATGAGACCAAAAGACATCATCTGCCTCTTTATACGGCCCTGAGAATAGAGCATCACATCTGAGATGTTTCTGCCCCAAATGGCTAATCCAAACCTATTTATAAGAAAGTAGCTGGAAAACCTAAGTGGGAGAGAGTTCTCAAAAGCGACTGGCCCATATTTATCAGAAATATCAAGGTTAAGAATATAAAGAAAGGAAGAACTTTCTATATGCAGTGCAATTAAGGGACGTGACAGCTAAATAAAATGTGTGATCGTTGATTAGATTTTGGCCAGGATTTAACAGGGTAAAAGGAGTGAGTCTTGATTTTACTTTTACTATAAAGGTCATTTTTCAACAAGGACAAAATGTGAACATGATCTATGGTTTAGAAGGTGGATAATATTTTGTCAGTAATAATTTTGAAAATTTAATAAGTATGCTGTTTTCCTTAAGAGAGTATGCTTGTGCTTAAGAAAGGTAAATTGGATTTACTAATAGCTACAGGCATGATGTCAGTGTGAACATGCAGCAGGATTATATGTGACAGTAATACATGGTCAACAACTGGTATACATAGGTGGATGTTGTCTTGGAGTTCTCTGTGCAATTCTTGTAATTATCTGTATGGTTGAAATTATTTCAAAATAAAACAAAAATTAGAGAAATGATGATTAGAAACATACTCATCAGATATCTTTCTAACTATGTATTTCTTTATAATATTATATAAAATATAGCATATATTTTAATTGTATAAGTATGTAATATATTTCCTACTATTTCATTTCCTATTCAAAAGGCCTACAAAAATGATTATGTCAGCAACAATGAGCATCCTTCATGCCAAGACTGTGTTATTAAAATATAATTTCTCACTAAAAGCAATTAGGATTTCTTAGAGAAAAAAATATGATTCTAAATCTAGGCCAGGAAATATATAGGATGAGCCTGAAATCTACTATCATAGCAGACTATTGTAGGGCTGTCAAGGACATCACCACAGAATCCTTCTCACTGGTCCTCAGTTACTTTCCTCCCACCTCCAGCCTTCACATTTTTTAGTCTCTGTTGAACACTAATTTTTTCTATAATTTTGCTATTTCCAAAATGTTTTATTGATGGAATAATATAGTATTTTCTTCTTGCATTGGCTTTTTTCACTCAGTTTCATTCTCTGGAAATTCACTCTTTGTTGCCACTGGGTCCAAGGTTATATTCTGTTATAGCAGCCCATTATGGACTAGCACATGCAGATGTGAATTATTTTTTTGTTTTGTTTTATACCAGAGATTAAGCCCATGGGCACTCAACCACTGAGCCAGACCTCCAGCCCTTTTTGTATTTTATTTAGAGGTACCTTCTCACTGAGATGTTTAGGGACTTGCTAAATTGCTGAGGTTGGCCTTGAACTCGAAATCCTCCTGTCTCAGTCAAGCCGCTGGGATAACAGGTATGTGCCACCATGCTGGCATAGCTATGTGCCGCAGTCTGGCTGGGTACAAATGCCGCAGTCTGGCTGGGCACACAATCACGAGCCACCACACAGCTTGTAGATTCAAACAGCAACTCTTTATTCCCGAACTCACACCAGCCGTCTACAATCACGTTCTGGGGAAATCCACGTTCTCTGCCCAAATCCACCTCCACTGGGCTTCTATCTCCAAAATATACTGTCTGAATCCCGTGAGAACTCAAGGGGAACTCAGGCAGCAAGATACGCCCTATTCCCAGCAGGAATAATCTTAAACCTTAAACCTGGAACCTAAACCGGGAACGCCCTAATCCACCTTGGTCCTTGAGCAAGGTCACCTACATTCAATGTCACTGCAACATGGGGTACGCTGGCAAGGAAATTGTCATACCTACTTGGCTAATGGCTCCCAGCAGCTATGCATTCTTGATTTTCCTGATGAAGGAAGTAAACATCAAGAATGTTTTTACTTCCCTAATTTTATTCAACTGAAAATCTAGATTTGCTAGCTCCAGTCTATTTTCTAACCATTGTGATAAGTCAATCAAAAGGCCATTTCAAACCACTACTCTGTGTAAGACAAAATGCTTTTAGCTGATATATTTTCTCAATTAATCCCTTTTACCAAGAAGGAAACTGAGGCTCAGAGAGTTTTTGTCAAGTCCACACTGAAGGAAGTGGCTTAATGTGATATTGTGATTTAAGAAATACTTATATAGTGTTCATCTCTAGTTCCTGGCACAGAGCTTCTAAAAGACACAGTTTCCTAAGTAAGAGGATCGTTCTTTGTCATTCATAGTAATCACCTACAGGAGTTTGTACAAACAAGGTGACTTGGTGAATCTCTGGATGGCTTTAGGATGTGGGCTTGTAGCCAGAGAGATCAAGTCATGATTGGCAGTTTGGGACATCCAATTTTATCTCTCAACCTCCAGGGAAGAGGGGCGGGGGGCTGGAGACTAGATTAATAACCAATGGTCAATGATTTACACCATCATGCCTATAAAATGTAATTTCCATAAAAAAATCCCCAGATATACTTGAAGTAACTAAGCCACAATGATAGACTGGCAGGAAGTTTATGGCTCTTTGGATGGGAATGGGGAAAGGATGATGGAAAAGGAGATTGTTTGAATAAGGAAGTGACAAGATAACACTGGCTTTGAATAAACTGATGGAGAGATTAAAGCTAGAAAAAAACAATTAGGAAATGATGAAACATAAATCCTGAGGGAAGGAGATGGACTAAGCTAAGTGGAGGGTTGTTAAGGGAATTGGAGAAAACCTATTCAAACAGAGGAATTATTTGAACGATAGCCCCTAATTATTTGTGTAATAGAGTCTCAGAAAATGTGTGTGTTCAATATCAACCAGACTCATAACAAAACCTAACCCAGGAAGGTATGAAAGAAATCATTTCACCACCAGTGCAGAGAACAAAGCAATCAGTCTTATATCAAATGACTTAGAGTTAGTTGAAAAGTTCCTCAATAAAATTCCAAAATAATTTGATAAATGAAAGATTTTTTAAAAAAAAACTTATTTATTTATTCTAACTTGTTATACATGATGGCAGAATACAATTTATTTCATATTATACATATAAAGCACAATGTTTCAAGTCACTGATTGTACACAAAGTATTTTCACACCATTCATGTCTTGATACATGTACTTAGGGTAATGATGTCTAACTCATTCCACATCATTCCTACTCTCTTGCTCTCTCCCTTCATCTCCCTCCCCTTCACCCTATTTAAAGTTCCTCCCTTCCTCCCATGTTCCTTCTTCATCGCCATTATGATCAGCATCCTCACATCAAATAAAATATTTAGGATTTGGCTTTTTGGGATTGGCTTGCTTCCCTTAGCATTATATTCTCCAACTCTATCCATTTACCTGAAGATGACATTATTTTGTTCTCTTTTAATGTTGAGTAATTGTCCATTGTGTATATATACCACAATTTCACTATCCATTCATCTACTGAAGGGCATCTAGGTTGGTTCTATAATTTAGCTATTGTGAATTGTGCTGCTAAAAACATTGATGTGACTATGTCCCTATAGTATGCTGTTTTAAAGTCCTTTGGGTATAAACTTAGGTGTGGGATAACTGAGTCAAATGGTGGTACCATTCCAAGTTTTCCTAGGAGTCTCCATACTGCTTTCCAGACTGGTTGCACCAATTTGCAGTCCATCAGCAATGTATGATTGTATCTTATTCCCCACATCCTTGCCAACACTTATTGTTGTTTGTATTCTTGATAGCTGCCATTCTGACTGGAGTGAGATTAAATCTTAGAGTAGTTTTGATTTTCATTTCCCTAATTGCTGGAAATGTTGAACATTTTTTTCATATGTTTATTGATTGATTCTATATCCTCTTCTGAAAGTGTCTGTTCAATACCTTGGCCCATTTATTAATTGGGTTATTGGATTTTTTTTTGGTGTTAAGGATTTTGAGTGCTTTATATATCCCACAGATTAGTGCTCTATTTGATGTGTTTAAGGTAAAGATTTGCTCCCAAGATATAGGCTCTCTATTCATCTCACTGATTTTTTTTTCTTTTTCAATTTTTAGTGCTGGTGATCAAACCCAAGGCCTTCTGCGACCTACACAAGCACCCCACCCCTGGGTTATGCCACTAACCTCTTGATAATGAAAGATTTGAAACACACACAAAAAAGAGCAGTGTCAAACTGCTCCTTTATGATCTGTGGAGTGACTTGCAGTTTCTATTCTACCCCTTTTCTCTGTCATTCTTTCATTGTTTTGTATGGACTATTCCCAGAGAGTAACTTTCTTTTCCCCTTCTCCACCAACCCAGTTGTCTTCTAGGGGCAACTCATATATAGCCATCTCCCCTGCCATCAGGAGAAGTAAACATGGCTCCTCTGTGCTCACACTACCCATCTCTTCCTATCACAGCACTTTCCATGCTGTATTATAATTTTGTATTCACTGCACATCTCCTCATTAGATTGTGAGCTTCTTTTTTCTTAACCAAGAACAGAACTGGAAAAAAAAGAAATAAAATAAAAACAATATTGAATAAATAAATAAATGATAAAGGCAATGTCTGTTACTAAGAAAACCAAATTCTATGTTTACAGAAGGTAGAAAGAATGAAAATGATACCAGGAAGGAAGTCAGAAATGCAGGAAGAAATTGAGCACAGCAAAATGCTCTGCTTGCAGGAGATTCCCAACCAAGTTAAGACCTGCATGTACTCACAGAGGTAAAGTGCATATATTTTCTTCTAAGCCTTCAGTCTCTTCCCAAATCTTTTTTTTTTTTAACTGCCTGTGCAGTGGCCAGGAACAAAATTCAACCTGGCTTTCATGCCTCTTGTTTTCTTTTCTCATTTTATCATAATTTTCCCTGTAAATGTCCTTGTGAATAGAAATAGGAACAAAAACTTTGAAATGCCTGTGTACCTTCTCCCTTGACATTCCTCCTTTGGTTAAAGGGACTTATGGAAATAGATTTCACAGGACATGACAACTTCTCAGATCTTGAAACCTGATTATTAAATACTTAGAAATAGCCTCCAGTTAAAACAAAATTATAGCATATGAAACTAGTAAAATACGAGTCTCAGGTAAGTTGAGAGATTGGTTAAGAATAAGTTCTTTCTCTTAAACTTGCAGTTGTTTTTAAAAAGCAATCTCAACATTTAACTGTCTTAAAGAACCCAATTTACTGTGATCCAGGGTCAGGGTCTTCTTTTCCCTCCATCTTTTGAAGTTGAAATGCTGTTGCCTTTTACATTTTGGAAGCCAGAATGCACAAAGCTCAAATATAAGCCTGCGGTAATGCCTCTGGAATATCTCTTTTATCAAAGCAACTTTAGAAAGCTAATTTCCTTCAATGTCTCCTGGGGGAAAAGATAATTGATTCTATGGGGTGGTGATTGTTTTAACCTGCTTCACTATTCTTGTTCTCCAGTTTTATGTGTCATGTATTTAACGCGTAGGCAGCACAGGGAGACAAGAATGTACACCAGGTTAACAATGTTTATTTTCATTGGAATAAGATGATATTTAATGCAGGAGCATTGAATTATCTATACTCTTCCTCATAAAATTCTCAAAAATTTATGCCTAGTTTAGTTCTCAGTTCTTAGGTAAGGTTGCCATAACCCCATATCCTTTGGGGCGTTTAAAAACAGTGGCTCCTTTCTGCCCTGGGTTACTGCCTATGGGTTATATGGGGCTCTGCCCCATATGTTATCTCAATTCAAGATTCAGGCTAAAGAATGGGCTTGAATGTTTGGGATAAATTGTTCCTGTGGCAAACAAAAATGCAGTAGAAGTTGCAAGAACAGGTTATGGTGATGTCACTATCAATTACATGTCATAATCCAAAACAATTCACATAACCAGAGATGCCAATGAGGGAAAGAAATACAGTGCTCCCCAGGAAGGGACTGCAAATCCCACAGCAAAGGGTATTGAGGAATGATGTTCTAATAAGGAAAGTGGCAAAGTAGCTGACAAAAATATACATGTCTGTAATATCTACAACTATTCTCTACCTCTCTTCATTTCCCTTCCCCCTTCTCCTTTTCCTCTTTCAGCTGTGTTTCTATTATTTTCTCTTCTGAGAGTATAATGTTGTAAAAGACACTTTGTTTTGATGTTGTTCAAATATGACTCATGTAAAATAAAATTTTATAGGAAAATTGTACCTGTGGACTTTTGCCACTGATTTAATTACCCATATTATAATGTTATGTAAAAATTAATAGTATGAAGCTGGTAGAAATTTATTATCCTTAATCATCAAAGACAGCAGGAAATTTCAAAACATTAATTCATTGGGAATCTGATGATAGTATTTGTATAAACTTCTTTGCCCTTCAAAAACTAAATTTTAAAAATAAATATTATTTGGCGCATTTCAAGAGATTATTATATTGTATCAGTGTTAGTGCTGAAAATGTATATTTGAATTAATAGGTATGAAATGACATTAACGCATCTAACTTATGTTTGCATCTTCCATGCCTGCTCAAGGTCTCGGTCCACAGAAGATGAAGGATATTATATGTCAAAATTTAAGTGGTATGTCAAGAAAACCAAACCTAATATCTAAGAATGTGTAAGAAAATAATCCCTGGGTTGTTAATTTTAATGAATGCCAGGCACCCTTTCAGGTGATGAGAATTTGATGAGAATAAGAGAATATGAAAGAAAAACACATTATTTCTTAGCCCATAATAAATAAAAGGAAAATAAATGTGAAATATTAAGAAGTAGTATTATCTGTTGCTTATAAATATTTAATAGGGTAACTCATCCAGTTGGGAAGGTCAAACTGGTGATTGAATGGAACATGAAAAGATAAGCTAAAACTGTGGAAGAGACAAATAAACTGTGGTATATGGAGACAAGGAAAAAAATTCAGGCAGGAAACAAGAGTGAGAAGCTATGTTGGCTGGGAATGGAGAACAACACAGGCCAGTGTGGCTGGACTGCAGAGAGGAGTGGCAAGGGCACATGATGGAACCACAGAGGTGTATTAGGTAAAATATTAAATGTCAGGACTAAGAAAGCTGTCTTCCTAAGAACAGAGAGGCTGATAAAATTTTAAGCAGACAAACATGATCTGATAATTACTATTTCACTAAAATGGGAAGTTTCACAATAAGACAAATAAGAAGATAAGGAAATAAATGTAAAAATGAAAAAAAAAAGGCAGAAGTTAGAATTACAGGCATGGACCACTGCACCTAGATGCCACGATACTTCTGAAAAAAGGAACTTATGGAATGCATATTATTATCCTATTCCAAGACCAACAAAAGCCATAGCAGAGACAATAGTATATTGGCACAAACACCAATGGAACCCGATTGTAAGTTCAAATAGTGATAAAAGATTTTAAATCCCTATGTAAAAATATAAAGAGGGTAGAGGAGAAGAAGGAAAGAAACTCAGTACATATCATATACAAAAAAATTAATTCAAAATTGACCAGATATCTAAATATAAATGCTAAAACTGTAAAACTTTTGAAGTAAAATCTATGAGAAATCTTCGTGACTTAGGTTGGATAAGTGCAAAGATTTGGTAATGTACATTAAAAACAATGACAAATTAGAGTATATCAAAATTAAAAACTTATTACTTAAAAAAGCTATGAAGAAAGTCTACAGACCAAGATAAAATAACTTCAAGTCATATATCTAATGAAGGACTTGACCCAATAATATAGTGGATTTTCTCAACTCTATCATAAGCAGACAAATAACCCAACTGAAATGGGCACATTCTTTGATTAGACATTTAAGTAAAATTTATACTATCTAAGTCTAGTATGTTCTTGGAACATAGTTAAAAATAGTATCTACTATTAGAGAGATACAATGTAAAATCACTATGAAATATCACTATCTCTCAGTTAGAATAGTTAAAAGAGAGAGAGAGAGAGAGAGAGAGAGAGAAGAGAAGAGAAGAGAAGAGAAGAGAAGAGGAGAGAAGAGGAGAGATTGATTGTCTCGTCAGTATGTGGGAAAACTGAATTCCTCATACCTGTGGTGTACGGAGACTGGATTGTAAAACAGTATTCCCTTGGTTTGATATTTGGTATCCCCAAAAAGCTCATGTTTGAGACAATGTAAGAAAGTTTAAAGGTGAAATGATTGAGTTATGAGAGCCTGACTTAATCAGTGTGTTGATCCCTTCAAAGGAATTAACTGAGTTGTGATTGTAGCTAGCTAGATGTGGCAGGAAGAGCTGGATCGATGGAGTTGGCTGCTATGAATTGAGACCTTGGAAATGGTGAGTCCCCAAATGAACTTTTCCTCCACTAATTTTTCTTGTCATGTCTTTTGGTCACAACAGCAAAAGAGATGACTTCAAGAAATAGTATAACCACTTTTGAAAAATAGTTGGAAAGTTTTCAAATAGTTACTACTTCCATAAGACCCAAGTATTCTACTACTAAACTAACAGTCTTCTCAAGTGAGATGAAAACTTATATTCTCCAAAAGATATGTACAAAAGTGTTCACAGCAACATCATCTAAATTTGGAGGCAATCCAAATTCCAACAAACTGGTAAAAAGACTGGCAAAATGTGACAATATTCCTATGAAGCAATACTGTTATTTAAAAATATAATGAACTATTGATACATAGTAAAGTATGGAAGAAATTTAAAACCTAAAATGTGCAAAGTGAAAGAATATGGATAAAAATCCGACATATTTTTAGTTACATTTATATGAAATATAATATACAATTTCTTAAAAGAGATGAATAGCAGATCAGTTGTTCCATAATATTGGTAATATACATTTTTACCTGGCTTTAAAGAGAGAATTTAAATGGGCACAGGAGAGATTTTAGAGTTTATGGAAATGTTTGAAATTGTGATGATAAATATAAATTTGCTAAAGATTCTTTAATTGTACAATTGCAATAGGGAAATTATATAAATTATATCTTAGTAAAGTGATTAAAAGGTGTCTACAGAGAAGAATACTATATGTGGGTGTTGAAGGAGAAATTAGAAATGGGAATTAGCTAGGAATACAGTACAAAAATCCAAGTGAAAGTAGATTGAATGAAAAGCTCATGCATGTACATATATAGAGAGATTGAAATGAAAATAACCCTAGTGATCCTTGTCTTCCCACACTATTGAACCTTAAATTAAAACTCTATAAAAACAAATGCATTTTCTGTTACCAAACAGCTAGTTATTAAAAGAACCAAAATTAGACCTTACTTCTGTTGAGGTATCTTGCACTTATTTTATACAGCCTTCTTCAAGAATTTTTAAAACCTGAAGTTTAAAAAATATTCTTTAGAATTATCAAAAAAGCAAATATTTCTATATGAGTTCTTTTAGAATGGTCTTTGAGAATATATTAAGGAAAAAACAGTTAATGGTGGTTTTTCAAACTTTAAAAAGTTTGACACTTTTTTTTTTCCAATGGGAACATGATGAATACCAATTTGTCAAATAAAAAATATATTAAGAGTGGAAAATATTCAGAATGTGAGCAATTTCCTTGAAATAATAGGAGAGCTATGAGTCTGGTCATCTTAGTTCCACATAGAAAATTAGGAATGAAAGTTGGTAGGTACTAGGGATAGATGTCGAGTGACAACAGTGAGATAGGTCAACACAGATAATAAAAAATTTGGAACTCAGTTTTCATTCATTAATTTTAGAAAGACTATTAGTTTCACATAGGGTTGATTGAAGAAGTAAGGATTCTAAAAGCCACAATTTCCCTAGGAACCAGAGGGATAACTTTCAGTTCACTGGTCTTGAATTAATACTGAATTACTGAATTGTATTTCTGGAAGGTAAAAAGGTGAGCCACATTCTACATCTCTGCAATTTCAAGGTGAGATCTCAGCTGGCAAAGCTGAGATTTTCCCTTGTGAAGCAGATGACATTTTAACAATTAACCTACCATCAAATGACACCTACTAAAATAAAAATACCTTTCTTACCAGGGATTCCAAGAGCTTAATATATTGAACTATTTTTTTTATTTTATATGTGCCAATTTTGATGCAGAATGAGCCTGGGGATAGTTAATGCCTTGCTAGCTGATTGAAGGACATTGGTGGATGCAGATTTTCATCGTAAACATTCTAAAATCATGGTGATAGAAAAAAACCTCAGTTCTTCTCTATGGTAAAAATTCCATAGAATTAAAAAATTTGAATAAAATTCTGGTGACATTAAATATTTCAAAAATCTGAAGGAAACTGTTTGAAATCATTGATCCTTAGTGTCTCTAAATACTAGATTAGATTTCCCATTCATATCTTGAAAACTCCATATTGGTCAGTAGAGGCTAGGCTGTCTTCTGTCAAATTAAACAAAAGAACCCTAACATGTCTGTGGCTTTTTTTCCCACTTATTAAAAATAAAAATGATGTGATTTGCTGGAATTCCTCCATCTTACAGCAATAATACCATCTGGGACATGTGGTATCCAAGGTCACTGTCACAGGGAATGAGGAGATATGAGGAAGACACACTGTCTGTTAATTACCTCACCCTGGAAGTGACACACATCCTAGTCCCTCATGTGTCATTCACCAATAATAATCACACAGATCACACAGTCCCAACAAATTGTAATGGAAGCTGAAAATGTGGAGGAATAACTTATGTATGTTGTTACTGCTCAGTATCCTGAATGGCTGTAAAAGTATTATAATAACTAACATTTATGGAATATTTTCCATGCTCAAAGGATATTTTAAGTACCATACAGCCATTACTACTTGTCATCTACTCTACAGTCCTATTGGAGAAGCATTATCATGCTTTTATTTTAAAAACAAATAAACAAGATGCAAAAGTTTATAGTTTTGACCAATGTCACATAGTCGGTATTAGATCTGGTGGTCACATTCAGGTCTAGCTGATTCTGAAGATTTTCTTCTAAAGCACTATACTATGCAGTTGAAAGAGAAAGGAGAGAAATTTGATTCTTATCATGTCAGAGCACAGCGTTGTGTTGTTTGTTGCTAATTTAACTTCTCCTTGGTCCTTTCACCACC
This sequence comes from Marmota marmota marmota, assembly GCF_001458135.2. Lineage (NCBI taxonomy): Eukaryota > Metazoa > Chordata > Mammalia > Rodentia > Sciuridae > Marmota > Marmota marmota. Next base: position 13,868,718 of record NW_026000108.1, read on the forward strand.
TTCTGTGTTCTACCTCCAACTACACTGGGTTTAAGTGCAATAAATTATTATGAAGTTTAGGGGCAAGTGGTTTCTCATAGAAATATAGTAGTGGCATGGCTAGGGCACCCATCCCAACTGTCACCGACACATTGCACTATCTGTCCTGATGCCCATTACACTGAGGCAGATATTAGCAAGTACAATTTTGTTCCCTTTTGTGGAAGCTGAAGCACATCAAGCCTTGTAAGCTACAGGGATGGTAACTTGGAAGGTAAGAGCTGGAGTGGCATGCAGCATGTTGAAGTTAGATAAAAGGAGAAAAAGAGATACAGAGGTGATGTTCAAATCAAGCTATAAATGGCTGCCAAACTTTTTCCTTGCCAGTAGGAAGATTGTTCAAGAACTAAGTGATATTGTCAGCCATTAAGAGAGTGACTGACAGGGCTGAGGTTGTGGCTCAGTGGTAGAGCGCTCACCTAGCATGTGTGGGGCCCTGGGTTGGATCCTCAGGACCACATATAAATAAATAAATAAAGATATAGTGTCCAACTACAACTAAAAAAAAAAAATATATATATATATATATATATATATATATATATATATATAGAGAGAGAGAGAGAGAGAGAGAGAGAGAGAGAGAGAATATGGATGACTCTTGACCTGATGACTAGCAATACTTGAGCTATTTCTTTACTACTTGGTGCTACAGACACTGTGATCTTGACTCTGGATAATCCAAATAGTTTTAAGACTTGCTAATAGTTTTTCTTGGAGGAGTGTTTTGAAAGACTAGCAACTTTAAAATGAGACTGTCTTTATTTCTACTCTTAATGTTAAATATGAATGGAATTAGGTGATATTTCACTAATTTTGTTACCAGTGGCCTAGGCCAGAGCAGGTCCTGATTTGGGGTTGTCCAAATAGACCTGGTCTGGCCACTTGCTCCAAAAATTAAAGGGAAAAAATGGTGAAATGGGAAAGGAATTTATAATTCAGTGAGGTACACTGGGAAGCAGGGGGACTAGTGTCCTAAGCCCTGTCCTCAGGAGTAGTGAGAAGAGCCCTAGGAATATACAGGGGAAGGAAAAATTAAAAAAGAAACCAAGAGATGCACATTGTTAAGTAGTGAAACTGTGGTCTGGTGGATTATTATCTCAGGTCTGGTTCTGTGAGGTCCTGCTGTTCTGGAAGTCATTGTTGAGGGGACAATTGGATCCCACAGGAGATGTTGCACTGGGGTCAGCCTCAGTTCCCATAACAGGGCAATTGAAATTTGGGAGCTGTCCTATCATGGGGTGATCTGCCTGAGAGGCTCTACTGTCCCTGACGTCTTAAAAATATTTTAGTTAAGATATTGGTGACTTCAGTCTTGAAGAGGAACAAAAGAGGTGAGGTATATTTAGAATGAATCAACTTTGTATTACAGTTTTTAGACAGATATTCTTTAAGTGATTAACATGTCTACATTCAGAGTTATTTTCTATATGCAGGAATTTTGTTCTTAATAAAAATCTAGATCATCAATAAAAAACATTTCAATAAGAGTACTGAAAACCAAAGTGATAGGACAATAATAATTACCCTGCTGTTAGGTTATATTCCTTTATGTAAATAATTAGATACTACTTAAATTTCTTGGTTAAAATTAGATTGGAATATAATGTTGGTTACTTTAATCTTTGAAAATCAGCTATGGTTTGCTTTTTATCTTAATATATGTCTATTCACAGAGAACCCCTAATATTTTATCTTTCTTCATAGCTTAGAAAACAATGACATATGCTTTCACAATGATATTTAAAGAAGAATACTGCTGCATAGGGAGTATTTTGATAGAGAAACCATTTTCACTCTGATCTCAAATGATCTACAATTCAGAAAGGTAAGTTATAGATGATAAAATATTCATTTTTATTACTTAATTGTAGCATATTTTCCAAGCACTGAATGTACAGAGTCCTTTATGCAAATTGTAAGAACAAGATGGCAAAGCAATATCAATTCACATAGCATCTGGCTCATTAATGACTTGTGGATTGAACAGAGGTCAGATATTCAATTAGGCTTCACTAAAAAGACAATTCTTTCTATTGGAATTCTAGTTCTCACCTATCCTGAAAATCAAAGGTCCAGTCTTGGAAATTAGTAGTCTCATGAGCAATAATATTAACATGCTTGTATTCTGCAATGAAAACATTGGAAGAAAAAAAGATGCTTTTGTAAATCATTACAATTATATTAAATTTGATTGAATAACAGAACAGATTCCTGAAATGTTCCTACATTTATAATCCATTTTAAACACTATGCTTTTGAAGATATTGTAATTAGGTAAATATGTTTACTATTGTTTAGCTTTGGTTTAATGGTTTTCTTCCATCCTATTCTTTTGATAAATAAACATATTTCCCCCCCCCTAGGCTACAGTTATAAATTAGCATTTGAATCCAAGTGACAGGGTGACCCTTTTCTTTGGTACAATTCTTGTCCAAATGTGCTGTTTTTAATGGCAAATTAGCTCATTAGAGACAGTGTGGTATGGAAAATGAATGGTGTTAATTGAATTAGGATTAAAACACTTACTAATTAATCACTTCCTGTATAGTTATTATTCAGAGCTTAAGACTGTTGCCAAAGCTCATTCTGGTCTCTATGCTTTCCAGTATTTTTAAAAATATGTCCTAAACATCCCAAAACATACACCTTTGCAAAGAGATCATAAGTTCATTTAAGATTGGGTCATTTACATAATTCATAATGTCACTAAAATTCCTATGCTGAAAGGATAATTTAATTAATAAGATATTGAAATGAAAATTCTGGAATGAGGTATCACTGCAAGTGCCTGTTTTTAATCATCCATTTCCTTTGCAACTTGTGGGCTGCTAGCTAAATACCAGCTGCTCTTTACTTTTAGTATCTCTGATTTACTTCTAGGATGATTGACCTTCAAATCCCAGAGCTTTTAGTGATTATTATTTTTTTCATTCACCCTGTTTGCCTAAAAAATCAACAACTAGCTCAAATTTTATGACTCTGATTTTAAACATATTAGTGATCATATTTTTGATTAATTCATTCAATAGTTCTACATGACAGGAATCAACCTTCAACCCTGTCTGGGAATTGAAACCTCTTGGAACCATTTTAAAAGTAAATATGTTCATACCATCTAAGAATCTTTATAAGCAGGACTACAGGGGGTCCCAGACAAGTGTACTGTAAACTAGCATAGGAGAGGAGTTTCTAATCTATGCCAGAGTTCAGAATTACTATTCCAGATACTGTCCTAGGCATTTGGAATAAAAAGACAAAGAAGAGAGAGTTCCTGTAGAAGCATACAGCCTAGAAGAGCTATGCACTGCTACGTCAAATGAGGATAACAACCCCTCTTGCAAGTGGAATAACTGAACCCAACAGTTGAGGAAACTTATCCATGAACATTTTTTATTTCTAGTTTTCTTTTGTTTCATATTAGCAATGTTTATTAAAAGCTTAATGTATGCCAGATGCTTTCATATGATTATCATATTTGATCCTCATCAGTACCATTTGGACACATGAAAAACTGAGGCTCAAAGAGATTAAATGGATTATTTAAAACAAACAAACAAGCACAGAAACAAAGATTTGAATCCGTCCCTGATATCAGGTCTAGAACTTTCCCTGTCACACTGCCACTACCTCACACTGTCCTACACACACAGCATCAGAGCCAGAAAGGCTGTCTCTGGACTCCTGCCAGTATTTACCAGAGGGCAAAGATAGTCAGGATGGAGGTCAGTAAGGGAGAAAGTCACAGAAGTGACATGGGGCTGGCCTCTTCCCCTGATAGCATGCTAGGGCTCTTTCCAAGGTGTTAGAGAGATGGATGGAGGGGATGTGGCTAGAGTCCTTCTCATGATCACCTTCTAGTGCTCTCTCATGGTGCAAAAGGGTGATGCATTGCAGAGGTTAAAGTCCAGTGTAAGTACAAGTTAGGTCTTCCTTAAAATCCTTTATTAAATAATTATTTTGATAATGTCCATTTGAAAAATTTTCATTAATTTTATTATATAAATGTCATATTGGAACTGATTAGAAAGCATAGTAAGAAAAGTGACACTTTCTCAATTAGTCATCAATTGCAGTTTTGCAATCCATATTAAAACCATATTTTTTAAGCCCATAAGACAATAGCATATGGATGGCAGTCCCAGGTTAGATTCATCATTTTGCTATAAGACTAAAATAGTGACTGATGCAAAGAAAACATCCAATGCATTTAGGTTGAATTAATGACTGACTGAATGAACAATGCAGAGCCTCCAAAATCATAATTGCTAATTGTTTCACTTTGATGAAGTTAATTTTGTTATCCTTTCAGTGAAAGTTAAGGAAACCTTTAAGTATTTAAAAAGGGGTTCTGAATTGCTGTCCCAAATCCTGACAACCATAATGCTAACAGAAATAATTTTCTCACCTGCTGAGCAAACTACTTCACCTCTTTAACAGTTGGTGTAAAGTTAAATGCTATTGCTGCCAAGATAGGATTTTAAATTCTACAAATCTTGGATCCTTCTTTCTAGAATGTGTCCAAAACAAGATTCATGAAACCAAGCAAAATGTTGCCAAGGCAATTACAGTGCTGCTTTCCAATCCCTGAACTCTTTCAGTAGGCAAACAACAATGGGCACCACATTCTATTAAGAATTAATTATGGAATTAGGTGATAATGACAAAGATAATAGAGAATTTGAGCCAATTTGGAGAATTAACTGAAGAATTAAAACTATAGTAATGTAGCAACAATTGAGAGGATTTATAATGTGGAATTGCTTTCTGCTCTGACTTCAGCACAGGGATAAACAGTGAAAGACCTGAAACTCCAACGATCAGTCAGAAAGGAGGCGACACCACTGGCCTTCCAGAATCACCTTCTGAGGATGGTACTAGCTCACTCTTACCTAAGGCTGGTTGTAGGACTCACTGTGATCTGAGCCCTGGCCTCAGAACTTTATGTTCTTAATCTTCCCAACAATCCCATGAGGCAGAGGCAACTATTTTGTTTTTCTTTCTTAATGCTATTATGGATGAGAAGCAGAGATGGTAATTATCAGAGCTAGGATTTGAACCCAAGTTTTCGGGGTCAGTGTCTATGATCTTAATCACTGTGCTTGTTCCAAATACCCTATGTTCAACAATATTTTCCTAGAAGTTCCTTTCGAGCTTGTTTGTTCAGAAATAATAAATGACATATTTTACACTTCATTTAGCCTCCAGATATTGTTGTCAAACTCCTCCTCCTTCTATTATGACAATGGTTCCCCTAATCAGCATTCATTTTCCTTCAGAATATTGTAAGATTAATAGATTTATTGTTAATAAGGACCCACTTAAAACTGAAATATTTGAGATCCAAATGTGTCTAATAGGCTCTCAGCTAAACCATTGTGATTGCATGACTCTGTAGCCATACCAATTGATGTTCTGTTACTTGTGGGAATTCTTTTCAATTGTGCTATAACTATATTTGGAAAACATCACAGTGTTATGGGGTGTCAGTTTAGAGAGAAAACTGATAAATAAAAGCGGGAGTTTAATAGATTAGGTTGTGACTCCTAAAAAATAAAATTAATAGAAGATAAACTCTGCTTGCCTTATTGTCTCAGCTCTCTTTGAATAACATATATAATTGTGTCCAGATATTCTCATCAAAAAAAAAAAAGAAAAAAATTCTCTGCTCAAAAAAAATAAAATAAAATCATCCTCTTCTCAAGCATTCTCAGACAGACTTCTTGACCTGGAGAACTCAGTAATCAAATCCCTTTCCTCTTTGGATTAACCAAGAAGGGGAAAACAGAACAAAGGGAAACATGTGGGCTCATGAGGTTAGCATGGTGCCTTATAGTTCAAGCTGGGATGATTCTAGGTTTTATTCCAACCTAAGCCTTAGTTGTCTTGAATAGGTAAGATGTGCCACTTATTGACACAGGGGGTTTCTATTCCTTTCTATTAGTAAGGCCAAAAATCTTGAGAGTGTGCTCTAACTGGCACCTCCCAGCCTTAGTCCATAATCACCTTCAACAGCAGGTTCACTACAGCCAAGTTCCTGAGCACTGGGAACTGTCACTGAGCAGCAGGGCTTTGGCACCTGGATCCTTCCTTATCTCCTTGTGGCTGGATTTTCACATTCAGACTTCAGTGTTCCACATAGCTCTGGGATGGACCTCCCTCCTTCCCTTCCTGAGTGTTTGGCTTACCCCTAAGAGTCACATGACCTTTGCCACCTTGATTTCCTGTTTTCAGTGCTTCTGGTCTCTGGAATCTATGTGTGACTGCCATTAAGTTTGCGGGGGAATTAATATGAATGCCTGCACCCTGACATTTCTAGCCGTGTCTTTTATTCATATAATCCTTGGCCATTGAAGGTAAGGCAATCCCTTTATAATACAGAATCTTATTCCACATTTGATATTTGTTTGCTGACAGCTTTCAAGGTCCATCACTGTCCTTTTCATTCCATCCCACATCTAGGCAAGCTGATTGAAAACGAACCAAACTAACAAACAAATAAAATTCAAAGAAACACACCCTTTAGCGGAAATAAAATCCCCACAAATACCAGTTGATGCTTGGGTCACCATCATCCCAGACTTATGCCCTAATCACCCTAAAATCCCAGGTCAGTCTCTTTCTCTGATCCCTCTAGTCATCCTCAGACCAGCTTGGGAGCCTGCCGTGCCCTCCACAGAAAGCACTTACCTGCAAGCAACAAATCTCTTGTGTCTTCTTGGTGTGTGTCTGACATCATTAGGATTGACATCTGAATCTTTTTCAGATGAAGATTGACATCTTCTTCTTCTGGCAACTTGGAGGGACCCCAAAAGTTCTTCATTCTTCTTACACCTGCCTCATTCTTTTACATTTCTATACTTTCTCTGACCTGATTCCTTTGAATTTACTAACCTCATTTCTCAATACTTTCAACTGTTTCTTCTAAAACAAAGAGAGCAGGTCTATCTCTTTCTTCACCATCTTCATGGTCGGACGTTTCCCTCTCCCTTCTTTGTTTTCTTTCATTCCTAGTTCTGCCTAAGAATGTTGAGAAAGTTTCTTCTTTTAGAGCAAACCCTAAAGGAAAATGCTGAACTTGCCTAACTCATCATGGATAATTCCGCCTGACATTCAGGATTCCTATCATGCATCATATACTTTCACTCATAAACTCATACCAAAATGAACTACACATTCACACAATTTTCTATTAAAGCATGGGGGTCACTAATACATTCGCCTTTTACTTCTACTCTCTTGGAAACTCACCAATAGAAAGTCAATATAACAGAGATAGCAGACAATTCCTTGGTTCACCTAGGGAGAAAAAAATAATTATGCAGGACCTCTCTCATGTTTCGCTTTTCTGATTTTTTAAAATTATCATCTATACTTTGATTTCTACACTTCTATAGAATGAGATCCTTCTTCCTATTCTAGCTAGTCTCTGACTCCATCAGTGCTTTGGACCTCATCAACCTCTGATTTCTTTGGAATTTTCTCCATCAGAGACACACATCTTGGGTCTTTTGTTTTCAACTTCTCCTTCATCTAGTATCCTTCTCTTTCTAAATAACTGAAGCCCCAAGTATCTTGTTCTGGAATTACATTGCTTTTAAGCTATTATCTCTACCTCTCAATACATTCTGTTCCAAGATTTTGAAAAGAGTAACCTATAGTTACAATCTCTGTTTTCTCACTTTCCATTCATTACTCGATATATTATTAGCAGGGTCTGTAGTCATTGCCTCACATGTCACCAATAATGTTACTTCTTAAACTTTAAGGAGTCCTTTCTGATCCTCTGTTCTTATACCTTTATTCCATATTTTATATTCTAGAATATGTTCTATATTGTTAGTGGCAATGCTGTCCTTGAAATGCATATTCTCTGATTCTGTGACATTGTTCTCTTCTGCCTTGCTTCACAGCTTTGAAGCTGTCGCTGTTCCCATCAGGCTCTTCTCAATCCATGTACTTTTCAAAACAAGTACATCTGTCTAATTGTGTGGTTTCTGCTACCTTCACATACTCACTTTTAACACTGCTGTGTATCCCTTCCACACATTATGCCTCAATTGCTATCTATTGACAATGTCCAAATTGACCTCTACGTCATCCTGTACTCTCCATTTCAGTTGGTCATCTTTGGGTCATGCCTCAAGCTGTCATCATTGCTTTCCCAATACTCTTAGCCACAGCATTCAATTATTGACCAACACCCAAATTTTCATATCAAATATATGCACAAAATACATATTTAATCTTATGCATATGAATGAAATACATTCATATATACCAAATGACACCAATATCTTCATATCAATCCCTTTGCCCTTCTTAATGTCTCCAAACTTTCCCACTGGATTATTTTGCTAACCTCCAGCTAGTCTCTGCTTTCATTTTCAACTCCTTAGGTTATCCTGACACCAGGCTTCTGTAATGCAAACCTGAGTGTAAACATAAAGGGCACCCCTATTAAAAATTTCTCAGTCATTCCACATTTTCCACATAATAAAACCAAGATTTAGAAAAAATGGCTTACTAGGCCATGCAGCCTTATTTTCTGCTCTCCTCCTCTTCACCTTTCATGGTCAAGGAACAATGAATTGCTAGTATTTTATCTAAACCTACCACAAGATTTCACATTGCTTTTGCTCATGTTTGTATCTGAATAGGTGATCCTATTTTGTGCATAGACCTCTTCCTCTCACTAATCCTCACTATTTCTTCACTAACCTCTGGTAAACACCCCCTACTTACTATTTAATACTCCAATTAGAGGTCACTCATTCTAAAGCCTCTGCATTTTCCCCCTAGGCTAGCTTATGTGTTCATTTCTTGCATGCACTTCATTTATTCATATTGATAGCATGTTTTGTGCCTACATTGCCATTAGTCTGTGATGTCCTTTAGGGCAAGGGATATGTCTCATAAATCGTGGCAACTCCAGCACCTAGCAAAGTTCCTGACACATGGCCAATAAACTTTTATTGCATAGGGAGTCTTCAAGCCATAAAATGATTCACAGGAGAATTAATGGAGAAGAAACATTGTCCCAGCACTACTTGGGGGAATTGGTGTTCTTCGTGATGCTGGAGAGGTCACTTAACCTTCTGTCCCTCTATTCCCTCAGCTGAGACGAGACCACCAATATTTTAAGGTTCTTCCCCACTCCATAATTTTATGAAATACTCTCTCTTCATGCTGCATTTATGTTTTTCATTATAGGAATTTAACAACTCCATTGAGATACTTTGCAGACACCAGAGAGAGTAACTACACTGAAGTTAAAAAGTTATTGTGAATTAAGTCATTCACACAGGTAAAGTTTCACAGAAAAGAAATGTGAGTAAAAGCAAATTGAACAAATAAATGCATTTTATCAGTAACTTTCAAATATGTGTTTAGAGATAAAGATGGTAAATAGATTATAGACATTTTAGTCAACAAAGAATAAAACCTTCTCAATATCAATAATTCATTCTCTCTCTCTCTCTCTCTCTCTCTCTCTCTCTCTCCTTCTCTCTATTTTCTTTTAATTTTTGGTGGGGGTAGACATATGTAAAGTCCAGATAAGCTATGTGTAAAATTTTATTCTTTAAGCCAAGATTTTTTTCAGGCTTTACTGACTGCAATTTTTTTTATAATATGCAGTGGGCAATTCAATGATCAATAAAATATATCAAGTGAGTTGTATCTCAGTGCCTCTAAATGTCAATTTCCTCAGCATATGAGGAACTTTCAGATTCATCTCTCTGTGTTCCTGGTAAAATGTTAAGTTCTGGAAATTCACTTCCAGAGTTAAAACTCAAGCCTTGACACTTTCTACTATGTGGCCTGAGGCAAGATAACTGATTTTTCTGTGTCTTAGATTTCTCTTCTGTAATATGGAGATGAATACGTGAGTATCTATATATAGATCAGGTCAGACATATCAAGTGAGTTAGAGCATGCAGCACACAAAAAAAATATAGAGACTTAAATGTACTACAGTAGCATATATAACATAATGTGTTTGAGATATTATTATAATAGATACTATTAAATATTTGCTGGATTTACATGAAATTGACAGTCATAGATAATAAAAGCCTAGTCAATAACACACAAAACATCTCATGAAAGGTAAAAAATATAACATTTTAATAGAGAGGTATATAATTTTATAAAGATTCAAAGTTGAAAAATATTAAGTGAAATTTTAATTTTTCTAAAGGTGCATCATTATTCATTCAACAAGCATTTATCAAATATGTATCACATGACATATATACTAGGTACTGAAATGAGAGTGGGGGCAGGACACGTGTCTCATGCCCTAATGGTGTGTATGGTGGGGAAACACACACTGAATAATTTATTGCATTTATGAAATATTAAGATGAATGGATTTGATGTCTATGCAAGTACATAAATATGGAAGGTAGAGGGCATTATGGAGGAAGTACCTTTTTAGTTGAAGCCTAAAAGGTAAAGAGACATTAAACTGAATATTGCAGAATGTGGAAAGAAGGAGCAATAGAAGAAGAGAAATTAGTTTTTGGAAGCAGAAAAAGTGTAGTGAAAACTATCCTTATTGATTGGCTTTGTTTTGAGTGTGTTCCCAAGGGTTCATGTTTATTCTCAGTATGATGGTGCCAAGAACAGAGACTGTTAAGAGGTGGGACTGAATAGAGGTCACAAGACTGATCTCCTTGCCCTACCTTGTGATTTCTCCTTCTTACATGTTTTCCTGTCATTGTGATGCCATTGGCCATGAGGTGATGCAGCCAAAGGTTCCCATACCAGTGCTATGTCATTTGGACTTTTAGTCCCCAAATTGTGAGCTAAATAAGCCTCTTTTCTTTGTAAGTCCTCAGTCTCTGGTATTTTGTTATAGTAATAAAACCCCAAAACATACTGACACAGTGTCAAAGATGTTTCAGTTTCTTGGAATATCTAATTCTAAACTCATTGTGCCCTTTGAAAACTCATTTTTATAACTACTAGAGTTTATGAATCCTCCTAGGTTATGATTAAATAGGCTTCTATAGAATGCACCTTGGGGAATCATCTATATCACAGTATGAAAAAGTTATGAACAGTTGATACAAGAAAATTTTGTATAAAGATAACAACCTAAGAATTTACATCAAACTTTAAAATGCTGCTTTTGTGCATATGGTCTCCTTTGAAAATTGTAGTTATTAGTGACCTATAAATTCTTCCTTTTATAAAAAGAAAGAACAAAAAAAAATAAAGCAAAGAAAATGGTGCAAAATTGTACAACTAATGTTACTACAAATCTTGTGGACAAACTGAAGATCTTGAAGACGATGCAGCACAGAGCTTCAGCTTCTTTGTGCTGATCAGGGCTAAACCTGCATACTAAATGTGAGGGCGATCCATTCATTGGTTAGACACCAAGCACAGGTACTGATTTAGATGTAGGGGATGAAGCAGTAAACACTACAAGCAGCAATGTGTCTTTATGAAGCTGACCTTCTCAATAGGAGAGAGAGAAAATAAACAAGATGAATGCATTAAACATGCAGTTTGCTAGAGGTGATAAGGACTAAGAAGAGAAAGTAGAAAGAGGAATACAGAGCATCAAGGTACAGATTTTAAACGGGCAGGGAAAGCCTCACAGGAATGAGAGACTTGGAGTAGATATGGAATAGGAGAAGAGGAATACGGCCACACTTAGACCTCAGGGGTTGGCTTCTCATGTACAGACAGTTACAGCACAGAGTCCCTGAGGCTTGGAGTGCATGTGGAACACAAGGTAACCAGGTGCTTGGAGTAGGATGAACAGGAGAGCAGCAGGAAAGGTAATGAGGGGCAGAACCCAAAGGACATTGTAGGCTATTGTAAGGAATCTGGTTTTCACATTGAGTGAGATGGGCGGTCATGGCAGGGCTCTGAGTAAAAGAAAGTCAAAATTAGGTGTCCTTTACATGGGGATCACCTCATCTGCTGTCTAAGAAAGGCACTGGTTGACAAGAGGGAGTGGAGAAGCAAGTAGGAATCCACAGAAGAAATAGATGGCAGTGAGCATGTCCAGTGAACAGGAGATGATGAGACTGCTTCAAGGTCTGAATATCTTCTTAAGGTTAAGACAACAGGCTATACATTGGATTTAGGATTGCATGTCAGTGTCAAAAGAAGGGAAGCAGCAATGTACACCTCATGTTTAAAGTGTAACTGCAAGATATCACGCTCATTCAATTTTCTGCTTTCCTGGGGAGTGGACCACTAATGTTTCATTGTTGTTTATTTATGTATTAGTTGTTTCATAGGAGTATTTCGAGGAGGTAGGATATAAAGAGTAAGTCAAGGGAATGAGTTACGATGTAGGATAGGTTCCAGCAAAACTTTAAAAAGTGTGCATGGAGCAGACCTGTAATAAAAATATCACTAGAGAAGTTAGGGCTCCATCCTTTGTTTTGTCTTTTACGTACAAAATTGTTCTTATTACACACAAAGGGCTGGGTTCTATTTTCCATGGAATTTGGTTGATCATCACCAAATCAACACATGTTATCTCTACACTGCATTCTCTAAGAGATAATGACAGCTTGGCCATCTAAAACTCTCCTTTGAAATGTAATTTATTTTGAATTGCATTTCACCTGGAGTAAAAATCAAATGCTTGCTTCCATGTAGAAACGCATGCTTATCAGGCTGCAATTTTCTCCGACTTGGCAGTTGAGAGCAAACACCTTTATGTGAGTGCTTGGAAATTATATTTAAGGAGCAGCAAGGGTAGACACTAATGCTGAACAATGACAAGCATGACATAGGTGCCGGACTTCACGCTGAGGGGTCACTGCGCATGTCATTTCACAAAGGCTGCCTCAGTAGATGAGCGAACATAACAACCCACAGCCGATGCCATAAACAATTGCCAATTTCATTTTACAGGAGTCACAGGAAAGAGTTGAACCAGAAAGAGTGATGATGATAGACAAACCTGAATATGTATGACTCATTCAGAGCTGGGAACTAGCGCAGATTTAGCATTGGAGAGCCTTGGTTCAAACCCCAAGCCTACAATTTATTAGCTACCTGACCTTGAGCAGAACAGTGAACTGGTTTTCTCACTTTAAAAAAATGAGGAAATTAATGTAGACTTATACTGAAGAATCCTGTGAATCAAATGAGACAAGGCATGCGTAAAAATGTTTTAAGGCACTATATAAATATTTGATGTTATTATTGAACAGATTTTCCCTTTGAAAGATGGAAAGGGGGGAATTTAGCAACTTTTTAAATTATTTAAATTATTTATCAATTATTGAGCACCCTCTTAGCATTCAGGCATTACCCACATTCTACTCCATTGAATCTAAATGACAATTGCAACTATCTATTTATCTATTATCTTTGCATCTATTTGATACCTCTGTTGTACACTTGTGCAATATTGCTATATATGTGAGTCAATATTCAAATTTTGGTCTGCTTTGATCCCAAGCCTGCATATCCCAGTAATACTCACTCATCCTCTGTGCATTTTATGTGGAGTAACACTGTTTTAGAGATGGAGGAAATGACAGAGATCATCCAGCGAAATGGTTTTCAAATATTTGGTTGCAAATTCGTACTGGGAAGCTCAATATTTGTTAGAAGTAGGGCTGCCTTTTTCAAAGCAGATGTGGGACCTTCAAAGTTTATTCTCCTCCACTTGGACCTTTTCATTTCTCTCCTTGGAGTAGTGGGTGAATCAAGGTTTGAAAATATGATTCTAGCCCATCATCCTTATTTTAATGACTAAAAAACAGAAGCTCAGGGATTATAAATGACTTACCAAGAACATACTTTATAATGGCTAAGCAAGAACAAGGAGCACAGATTCATGGAACTTTAGTATTATATCCCTCCATACTCTTCCTACATTATTCCTACAAGTTGATATTTGAAGGGTCTCCATCAATACTCTCTCTGTTTTCTGTATACCTTCTTAACTACTTCAGAGAAAGAGAAAGGAGTCTGTCATGTGGAGATACAATGTCAAGCACATAATTGATGGAGTTTCTGGAGAGCATGTTTCACCTTGTGGCCACCAAAGGCTGCTCCCAGAATCAGGGCTTACATTGTCACAGATAGGAGCTCCCCTCCCTCAAGGGCAGAGCCTCTACCCATCATAGATTCATTGGCGGGGGGGGGGGGGGG
>NW_026000108.1:13882920-13902164 GCF_001458135.2 Marmota marmota marmota
GGGGGGGGGGGGGGTCAAAATGAACCAGAAATAAGCACCATGCAGGGAAAACTGAAGCTGAAGGGGTCATGACTAAGCTCTGCCCACTCTGATTCCTTCTCCCAGATGCACGAGGTCATTCATCCTCCTCTGGAGCAGTGAGAGTCCTGTGTATCCCTCATTATAAAACAAAACACACTAAGACTTAGTGCCTCTACGTGGAATCATGGAGCTGGTGAGAACTGTCCATAACAGCATATAGTTGTATTTGTTTAACCTTCTGGCTTTAACTTGTGATTTTGTTTACTGTACTACTGGGTATTATCATTCTCATGAACAAATTGTGTGCTTGGGTACTTGCTAAATTTACAAATAGCATAAGTTTCCTGCTAGCTTCATAATTTATAAATGAACTTACTTGTTTCTGAAATGAATGTTATTGTAGTGAGATATTTTGTGAGGCAAAACTAAGCCTTAAAATACCATTTTTCTCTTTCAATCTGAAAGAGCAGAGTAGTTGTCATGTCTTCAAAACTGGAGTCATCTGAAGGACAAGGAGGAAATTGGAATCTCAAAATTGGTGAGATCACGCAGGAATTAGGAGAATTGAATAAAGATGTGAAGTGATAGGAATATATTAAGAAATCCTGAAGGTAAAGAGGGATTTCAGACATCTATGCTCCAGGTAATACTAAAGAGCCATTGAAGATCTTAGATTTCTAATAAATCTTGAATATATGATTAAAAGAGGATGGTCATATCTGCCTTCAAAATAACATCCAGGTTAATTTAAATACAGGTCTAATGTTTGGTAACATCAATTTTTAAAGTATTCATTGAAAAGTCAACATATTGCAGTAATTGAGCAAAACCAGCTTACTGTTAAAAATATTAGGTTGGTTTCAATATCCACTCAACAAAATAAAGGTATAGTAGTTTATTATAAAAATGAATAGACATCCAAGCTTCAGTCCCTTAAATAAATGAATAGTCTATTCCATTATTCTTCCTTTTCTTGAAGCCCAGATTTAATTTCTACCACTGAGAAACTTGTTACATTGATAAAAGGGTTATACCCACTAATCCTGTGATTGCCACCAGCTTTGGTTCATCCTCTTATTCTGTGTCCATATCACTGCTGCAAAAAAGTTTCCCATTGTCTTCAAATGAGAATGAATCTCTCTATTGTAATTTCTCATATCATCCTAATATTCCTTCTTTCCCTTTTCATACCAGTCCTACCTCTTATAATTTTTCTTCTCTCATCAAATAAACATACTTGTTGAGCACCTATTATATTTCAGGCACCTTTTTCTAGGCTCTTGACGTACAATGGGAATAAGATTAGATTCCTGTTTTTATGGAGTGTACATTTCAGTGGGGCTACCACTGTGGTCGGGGATCTTAGTGGCTCCACTTTTTTCCACATCTGGTGTTTGCTAAACTTCTGTAACAATCTTTGAGATATCGTAGGTGATAATAAATATTTATTGAATAAATACATGAAAACTCTGCTGAATATGTATGTCAGCTCCTGGTGAATGCTAAGCAGAGAATGAGTATGGAGTGGAAGAACTGATAAGGACTGACTTGAGTTAGTTGTTGATGGGAATCTTCCCTGAGGACATGATTTGTTTACATGGTTCACTTTTAGCAGTCCAAGAGACCACCTCGAGTACAGAATCTTTAAAAATGTTTCTTTAAAGGAAGAGGGGACAAAAGAAGGGAAAGAGAGGAGAAGGAAAAGAATGAAAAGGAAAGGAAAGAGAGGGAAGGGAGGGAAACAGAAGAGAAAAGGAAGGGAGGCACTCAGTAGAACCAACGCAGCAAAATAGAGTGAAGATGAGCTTTCCAGCCATACATGTCCCCATGTGGATTGGAAATGAACAGCCCGGATTCATAAGCCACAAAATTGAGAACAGAAATAAAATTGCTGCTTAAAGTTATTGTGTTTTGTCGTTGTTCCCCAACAACGGGCAATTGAGGTGTGGATATTTCACAGGCACTGCTGTATCCACAGAACTAAGGTACTAGCCCACATTAGGTGAGAAAAGAACCTGCAGAAATAATAGTTAGAGCTGGGCAAGATGGCACATACCTGTAATCCCAGTGGCTCAGGAGGCTGAGGCAGGAGTATCTCAAATTTAAACTGAGCCTCAGTAACTTAATGAGGCTCTAAGCAAGTTAATGAGAGCCTGTATCAAATCATATTTTTTGAAGGGCACTGACGATGTCTCAGTGGTTAAGTAGCTCTGGGTTCAATCTCTGGTACCAAAAAAAGAATAGTTAGATGAAGTGGAGAACCACCAATCAACCACTAATCACTAGCTGAGCGATATTTGATGCACTCTCTCTGAACTTTAGTAACTTCACGTGTGCAGTATGGTTGCTCTGTAGTTTTCAGAATGTTTTAGAGAAACCAATTAGGTAATATATGTAATATAATACTGGTTTTGCACACTGTGCTTTTGTTAGTAGATTTAATTTGTTTACATATTTTAGCAGTCTAGGACATCAGCCATGTTATAGAATCTTTTAAAATATTTTTTGTAACATCTGAAGGAATTTATGCATAAAAGAATCTATCGGGCACTGTTCAAATCATTAGAACTATGAAGAATGAAATGAATATATGCTGTCACAATGACGCTAGGAACTATAATGTGATAGTATAAGAAACTATAAAAGCTAAGAATGGAGTATCTGAGCTTTTTTCTAGAAGGTGAATGTTAGGAAATATTTTACTAATACAATGACTTTTGCTCTAAATCTAAAACATGTCTAATTGCTCATTATGAAGAGTACAAGAACTAAGGGCATCCCTAACAAAGGAAATAGCTGAAGGAAAGGTCAAAATGAGGCAGACATGTGACATATCAAGGTACTTCACAGGCAAAAACTGGTTTCAGGCACAGGATATATGGGAGAGAATGACATAAGTAGTCAGTATAATTCAGATCATGAAGGTCTGAGTATGTCACAATATGGTGTTTGACCTTCACTGTAAAGGGACTAAGGAGACAGCTACAAGTTTCATTTTGGGGTCTGTACTGTTGCAATTGAAGTTCAGGAAAGTTACTCTGGATTTTTGTGAAGAATGAGTGGAATCTTGAGAAGATCTACTTGAGAGTATGGCTAGCTATGGAGCTGCTGCTGTTACCCAGGAGAGAAATCATACTAACCTGAAATAAAGCAGATGGTTAGTGAGAAAGGAACAAGTATGAAGTCTTTACTAGGAATCATTTGTAGAATCTGGTTGAATTATTTTTATGGAAGATGAGAACATTAATAGGGTCAAGATGACTTGCAAATATAAGCTTGAATATCCATCATAGTAATCAGATACTGCCCTCCATAATAGAACACAACAACAACAAAAAACAAGACTCTTGATAGCTAATGAAACATTTATTCTTATTGATGATACAATTGTTTGTCTACAAGATGTCAGCTCAACACCGCTGGACATGACCACAGTTTATGGTCATGTGTCAATTCATTCTCCATTGGCCAAACACTATCTGTAGCATGGAAAGTGCAGGATCCCAGGAGTTGACACAGAAATTTGCAAGGACTCATGAGGCATAGGTACAAAAGCCACACACTGTCATGTCTACTCATATATCTTTAATCAAAGTGAGTAACATGGCCAAGCCCAACATCAGTAGGGTAGTCATACACATCTTGGACTCACCAGATGACACTATATAATTATCCCAAAAAGGTCCTGTATACAAAATTCCAATGTGGATGGGAATAAGGAACTGGGAGCAATGATCTAGTTGACTACCACAATCAAGTTAGCACATGAAGGAAGGATATCCTTATAGAGAGTTGAAGGAAGAAATATTAGACATTTCTGTGCTGGAGTTCTCACCACAAAACATTACTACAGTCACTTGATGGTAAAGGAACTCTTTATTGGGCCTGCTGTGTTAGTTACTTGACTCACATTTGATTATTTTTTGGTCTACTCCATGTAAAGATAACTGACATAATGACAATCAAGTCAACCTACTTCAATACTGAAAAGGGATAAAGTTCCAGATGTGTGTTAGGACCTCATGGTTGGAAGTTAGATGTCCAAATGTCATGGTTTAAAAAGTTGTTCCCCAAGAATTACTTTTGTGTTGGAAAATCAAATACCACACAGACTTCCAATATTATTGTTTTCCTGTGTCCCAAATTTTTACTCGGGAACATCTCCTTTCAACTGAAAACATGGCAAGTCTAATGAGAAAGGGGATACACAGGTTTTGCTAACGCTACAGGAATAATGGGAGATAAATAACTTCAGAGAGTATCAGTGAGGTATTTATCTCTCAACTTACCACTTCATGCAGGGATCTTCTAATAGGACTCTCAGATCAACTTGTCTACACAGCAAGTTGGTTACATAAGTGTACCTGAGAGTCTGTTGAAAGCAGTTGAGATTTATAACCAAGAGAAAAGGATCCAGAGATACTGTTTACACCTCTGTGGTAGACAGAATTCTAACCTCTAAAGAGGTTCATTTCCTAATCCCAGAATTTCTCAATATGTTAGTTTGTATGTCAATAAAAAAGTAAGATTGCAGGTGGAATTAAGCTTTCTTATAAGTTGTCCTTAGGATAATAGTATTCTGTATTATCCAAGAGGGCCCAGTGTAATCATCAGGGCCCTTAAAAATGTAAGGAGAAGGGAGAAAAACAGAAAGCCAGAAGCAGAAAGATATTTGAAAATGCTCTGTGACTGGCTTCCAAGTTGGAGGAAGTGTCCACAAACTAAAAAATGCAGCTGTTCTTTAAGGTAAAAACAAAACAAACAACAACAACAAAAAGAAAACACAACTATAAAAGTGATATATTTATTCCATTCAATGTGTAGGTTCTGGAAATCCCTCTGGTAGGGATATAATTTCTACTAAAAAAAAATCCAATTTTCTTTCAATGAAATACAAACAAATTTACTCTGTGTTTTTTAAATATTTATTTTTTAGTTATAGGTGAACACAATGTATTTATTTTATTTTTTTATGGTACTGAGAATTGAATGCCTCATACATGCAAGGCAAATGCTCTACCTCTGAGCTACAACCCCAGCCCCTACTCTGCATTTTTATATTACACATAGGTTAAAAACTATACATGTTATATATTTTAAGACATATTTTAAATTTATTTTAAGTATACATATATATTATGCTTTTCTGTATTCATCACAGGACCTATATCTATAGTTCATGTATAGTTTTAATATCTGCACTTTACCTCCTCAGTACCTTCAAAATTATTATGTCATTCCAATGTCAATGAGCTCAGATTAACTGCCATTTCTTTTATGCCTCTCTAGAGCCTAATGCTGTGCCTGGTTTATAATTCCTTCCCCATAATTTTGCTGCATTAATTAACCAACAGTAAAGGCTTTTGAATTGACCCGAAGCACTTCACAATGTATAAGCAGTTTTTGTAGACGAGACCCTCTGTGTGTATATATGTATTTCAAGCATTATGGGCAAACCTGGAATGATTAATAATAATAATATATTCACCATGTTAAATTGCTGGGACAATAAAACATAATTACTAAAGGAAGAAAAATATCTGTGGGCAGTTTTAAAAGCAAGACTGATTTATTCTTCTTGGAAACGTTAAAATATATTAAAATGGATTGAACATAGGAGTGTGTGCTGAACATTTGGTTACTTTTAACTATTTTTCTTTCTATTCATTTTTTTGCAGTGTTCTAGAATAGTTTTTCACTGTTTTTCTGTCTCTAGCACTATAAAGGGTAAATGAATTTAATCAATATGCTCGGGGGACTAATTATTCTTAGATATCTTCAGGACATTTAAAACTGAAAATATTGCTATTAAAAAAGTGAATATACTCTAAGCAATATTCCAGGAGTGTTATTAAAGGAAATAAAAGCTGTTTAAAGTAAACAGACTCTTTGGCAGTTGAATACACATGGGTTTCATCTTATATTACTCTTTGGTTTGACTGAGTTAAATTTTCCAAGTATGACTTGGCTGATATAATGCCCCCCAAGTTCTCATTTGCCACTTCCAGTCCTTGAATATTTCAGGATCTACTCGACTTACAGGAATCTGACATTATAATGCTGTATGGCAAAAAAGCAAGTAATTGTGGCCTGAGAAACAGAGCAACTGGACTCAAATCTATGAATAGCATTATTATGACTTTAATCATTTGTACAAATTAATGCAATTAATCTATTTTATATTAAACAAAACACTCTGACTTTATAAGCTGAAGGTTGTTTTACACTCTATAGGTCTAGGGCCCACACAGAATGAGATAAAAGTAGAACAAAACTATTTCAGAAGAGAGAAACTTTTGTCATGGGGGAAGAGTGTCTCTGAAGAAAGGTCCGAGTAGTTTCCAGACAGAATAGGAATTTGACGCAATAGTAGCAGCCTTCTTGGTAAAGTGAAGGAAAAGAATTTCAGCATGTTCCAGTCGGAAGCATGGGCAGAGTCTTAATTAAGAAAGCAGATACGTTTTCAAGGAAGAATTGGGCCATCTTGACAGTAGAGAGACTTGGTTTTGGGAGTCCTGGGTCTTCTTTTAAAGGAAACTTGGCAAAGGATGGGAAAGGGAAGGTACGTAGGAATGATAACAGTCCCATGATCTCAAGGTGGTTTCTGGTGGCCTGGTCAATCCCTGCATCCTCAGACTGACGTGGTCATTGTTATCGGATCCACAGATAGTGTGGGAAAGTCCTCTATAGGTTCCTCAAATATCATATCTCTCTTACCTAATCTATTTATTAGGAGTTTAATTAACAGTGCATAGGTAGACTTCCAGGTTTCCCAGGAATTTGAATATAAAAGGCCTGGAAAAGAGACTTACTTAGGGATGACAGACCTGGAAAAGCATACAGAACTTGTAAATTAAAGTCTTATTTCCTCGTCCTTCTTTTTTATGTCTCCTTTCTAATTTTTATTTCTTTTTTCTTTCCTAATTTTATTCTGTGTGCTCCTATCCAGCAAAGAACAGACCAATCACAGAATTCAGAATCAGGGACATGTGTTGGCTTCTTCTTTGTACAGAGAATGCAGCTGTCCGCATACAGTCGCTTGCAGCTACTCACAGCAGGATGCAAACAGCTGGGGCTCAAGGGGAGGGCACCAGAAGTACCCACACAGAGGCCACCATTTAGGGAAAGAAGGTGACCTGTAGATATTTGTGGCGGCTGAGACCTGGGAATGCAATCAGAAGATGTGGGATTGTCAGCTGCAAAAATGACAGTGAAATGTGAAATGGGGAATGATACTAATGCCAAGGGACAGGGCTCTTGTGGCTATCCATCATATTTTGTTAAAAAATGCATAGCATATTAGGAGGAAAGCATTACTCTGGGAGTGTGTGTGTGTGTGTGTGTGTGTATGTGTGTGTGTGTCTTGGCTCTGGGCTCTGCCACTTAACAACTTAATTATTTGGACAGATATTTTAACTTTGCTGAGTCTTATGAGAATGCTGAAAACTAATTCTCAGAGTTGTTTTTTTTCCCTAAAATCTGGAAAGATTTTATAATTATAGCAGTGATCTAAGAAGCACAGCTGGTTTGCAATGGCTATTTTACCATCAGAAATGAAACAAAATTGCAGGGATAGAAGGTGGTAAGGAGGCAGATTGTCTCTCCTTCTTTTTCTGTCTTTATCCCAAACTGAAGAATTGTATCTTTTTGAGATCAGAGAATAGTATACTTCCTTTCCATTGGTATCCTCCACTCTAAGATTATGTAGTAAATTCAGCTTCAAACTAAAAAAAAAAAAAGGTAGAAAGAAGAACTAAAGGGAGTAACTAACATTTGCTCAATGCTTCCTGGAAATATGCATTTTCAGAAAAAGAAAAAAAAAAAAGATTGCTAAAGCAAGAACCAAAAGCACTCTAGAAGTAGTGCATGCAGCTTATGGTGTGTGCTTTTGAAATTTATATTTATGTGTTACATAGTCAGAAAATGGCCCCACTTTTATTTAGCAGGGCTAATTAAAATGAATTTCTTCTTAATGATGGATAAGAGATTATGGTTGCATGTGAACTTTTCAATAGCTGTAAATCTGAAAAAACATTCTATCCAGAAGACAATCAGATACTAGTAATATTGAGGACAGGTCCTATTCTGTGCCTTTCAGTCTGTAGAAAGAACACTTTCCAAGAGTTACTTTGTCACTGAATCATCACACAGCTGGAAGAAAGACCCTGGGCAGAGCCTGGGGTAGTACATATCTAACAGGATTTTAAGCCCTTGCCAGAGGACCAAATTTGAGTAACAAGATGAATACCTGAACCAAAATGAGAAAGACTTAGGATGAATAAATAGGAAAAGATAAAGGGACAAGAGAACAACCCATTGAGATAGAGTATAAACAGCATAATGCATGAAAGACTCCTAGTCTGCTTCAGAAAAAAAGGATGGGAGGTTAGGAAGGAAGAAATAAATAAGAAGAAGTATAAGAAGAAGAGTGAAAAACAAGAAAGTAAAGGGAAATTACACACAAAGGACCCACGTGGGTGGTGTAATCTTAAAATAAAAGACAATCCAAGGAAAAGGTGTGACTTCCTAAAGAGTATTTCATTAACATTAGAATTAAGACTGCAAGATATTTTTAAAAACAAGGACTTCTTTGAGAGGCTAAAATGACAGAAATATTAAAAATAGAGATTACATCGCAGAAGAAATGAACCTAATAAAGTATTCCAGAAAAAGATTAGAAGCAGCCAGAACTCTAAGAGACACAACTAAACATGAAAGAGAACAGAAGTCCTATAGGTGAACCTGCCTGAGTTTGAAATCCTGCTCATTCACTGGCTGTCAGTGTGACTGTGGTCAATTACTTAATCTCTTTGAGCTTCTCGTTCCTTGCCTGAATAAGGGGGAAAGAATAGCAACCACCTCATTTGGTGTTTTGGGGATTTAAAATGAATTTCCCTGGAGACATACTTCAGACAGTAACTGAACAACAGGCCAACTCCTCACTTCTTTGCAAACAACCTTCAGTGATTTTCCTCAGAATACAGAGCAAAGGCCCTCAATTGGCATCCGAGTCCCTGCATGGCCCAGTCCAGGGCTCCTTTATGAAACACACCCATACTCCTTTCCTGGCAAGTTTCTAAGAGTTTCCACCTGGTTCTTTCCCTTCCTGAAACATGCTTCTGTTACCCCATGGCTGCCTTGCTCATCTTCTTTGTGTCTTTACACACACCTGGTCTTTTCATTGCAATTGTCCACAAACATCCAGAGCGTCAGCCCTTCCCTCTGGTGCCTCCATAACGCTCTGAACCTCTTGTGCTTTAGTATTTTGCCACTATTGCATACACTATGTCTATATATTTTTTTATCATCTGGATCTTTTTCCTTTGAACATAAGTTCTAAGAGGTTAGGGTTTTGACTATTTTGGACACAACTACATATCTAGCCCTTAACCTCTACCTGAGATGCAATATGTATTTGTTGAATGAATTAATTTTATGTATAATATCAGTATAAAGATTATAAGTGACAAATTTTGTGACACATCCTCTTTCTTCCTTTCTCTCTCTCTCTCTCTCTCTCTCTCTCTCTCTGTCTCTGTCTCTCTCTCACATACACCCCCACACACACACACAGACAATCCCACAGTTATTTATTGATTTAATATGCTCATCTCATTTTACTGGATGCTTTATATAGACTATTTCATTTGATTATGACAGCAATGCTGAGGTCGATTCATTGTCCCCCGTTGTCAAGTTATCAACAGTTTGTGGAGCTGACCTCTTCTGTTCATGGCTAGGCTTTGCCTGATATTTGTATTTGTGCTTCATCTAAAAATGAGTTTATGCATCTATCCTCAGTCCATAAATTAAGTCAGCCTAACTCACACAAATAGCTTGAACCCATTGTTAAACTATACCTTGCTTAGTTACTGCCATGGTTTTTGGTTGCCCAAGACCTTGACCTAAGAGTTTCCCCTTTTGTCAAAGCTCCAAAATCTTACTTTCATCAAGCTAACTTAAAAATCCCAATGTGAAACAAAAAGTTGGCTAATTTTGTAATTATTTGTATATCATGAACTTAGTTTTTAAAGGAGGATAATTTAAAACAGCCATTTGGCATTTTCATGTGAATTATCTAAAAGTAACAGTTAAGCAGAAAATATTTCATTTTGATCCATTTCTTTTCAGTTTATTAAAACTCTCGGAATCCTCACTCTGATTTGATTTTGGCCCTTGCACAGTGACATGACAGGTTTAATGACCAGCGTGTCAGTATTCCAAGAGCCTCCTGTTTAGCAGAAGAGTTCTGTGCCTCTGGAATACTCTAGTCACCTCGCATCCACTGACCTCTGCCCTCAAGACATTCATCACCAGTGACACTGACTGATGAGCAGCATGATCCCCTGACCTCCAATTTATTAATGCTGATGGTCTTGACACCATTCATAGTCTCCCAGGCTCCACACAGCTGCCTAATATCATCTATGGACCTTACTTCCCAGAAATACTTTCTATTTCCTCGCTGTGTGACATATATTACTTGGTCCCCTCTCAAACATGAACTGTCACTTTTTTTTTGTCTTATTGTTTTTCAAAATCTTCAGACTTCCTCCTGCTGACATTTCTAGGTCATTTGCCTAGTAACATATACTTTGTTCCTGTACGGGGGTAATTTCCTGAGGAAAGAAATACTCTTCCTGGTAGAATACCTTCATCAACCAGGTGAGAAATTCAGCATTTACAATGAAGGCACAACTCCACACAACCAGAGTTTACTCATCTTCAGTTCATGATAACTATGTCCATGGCCTCATAATAATTAGCAATAATCACTCTTACTAATTATGTGTTGTTTGCTTAAAAGAGTCTGCAATTCAAGGTGCTAATAAAATATTACTATTATTATAAAAATAATAACTACCATTTATTGTTTATTCACGTTTTTATTTTTTTTAAATGAAATGAAGAGAGGAACAAATTTAGGATTAATATTTAGAATGATAAAAATCTTTTCACAAACATTTACACCATGGTCAGTATAGTAATTACTACTGCATTTAATCTTTCCATCAATCTTATAAACTGGGTAGTATTACCATCTTTGCTTGAAAGACAAGGAAATTGAGAAACAGAAGACCTTCCTAAGATCACATGACTGGTTGCTGATAGAACCAGAATTTTGTTAGTTCATTTAGTAATTATTATTTTGGATTAGTTAGCTTCATGAAACAAATCTCCTTTGAAAAGGAACTATAGTAATAATGATAATACTAATGTTATGATAATAAATCAACACCAATAATAAATGCTACATTCTCTTTGTCAATGAAATGTCCTATAGACTTTACATAAAGAAAGTTGCTTGTTTTAATTCTTACAAAATAGTTATAGTTTCTATTTTATAGATTGGGTGATTAAATATTGGAGAGGGGGAATGTTTTTCCTGAGACAATGGGAGTGATTGTAAGCACATCCATGTACTCTGTGAGTATTTGCTTTGAGGCCACCTGGGTGTCCAGACCGTGAATCACTTTTCTTGAGGAGGACCTCTGCCAGCAGTAGAAGCGATTGACAATTTAATTAAAGTCTTAATGAAGGTATTGCCTTACCTTCCCTTTAAATAGTCTATAGATTTATTGACAGCAAGCATTCTGTGTTATCTGAGAATATATTCCACTTACATTTTCTCAAGAACCAGTTTTAGAATTAAATGCACTGACAGAGGGAAGCTAGAAAGGTGAGGGGCTCCACCAGGCCCACAGGTCCCATTAGTTAGTGAGGCAGGATTCCATGTCCTGATTTGGGCTCTGCTGCTCTTTCCATGGTCACCCTTTGACATATTTACAGGGGGGAACTGAAGTAAGAAATGGAAAATGTACTAGTGTGGTAATTTTCAGTGATTATCATAGGTTATTAAAAGATCTCCAAATAATCATTTCAGTCTTGATTTCTTTTTTTTCACATTTTATTTTTTTTATCCGCTACACATGACAGTACAATGATCTTGACAATTCATACATTTGAATCAAATGGGGTATAATTTCTCATTTTTTTGATTGTACAGGTTTTCTTTTATATTTGTCTACAATTAACTACTGAATGTGACATTTATATTTTAGTCATACAATATCTATTATTTTTCTATATCTATTTTGTCTTTCTCTTCACCATGCTTTGTCACAACTCATTAGCCATGAAAATTTAAATATGCATTCACTTGTTTGTTAAAATTTGTTTTATGTTTTGATCTTTTTTTTAAATTTTTTATTGTTGGTTGTTCAAAACATTACAAATTTCTTGATATATCATATTTCACAGTTTGATTCAAGTAGGTTATGAACTCCCATTTTTACCCCATATACACATTGCAGAATTACATCAGTTACACATCCATTGATTTACATATTGCCATACTAGTGTCTGTTGTGTTCTGCTGCCTTTCCTATCCTCTACTATTCCCCCTCCCCTCCCCTCCCCTCCCCTCTTCTCTCTCTACCCTCTCTACTGTCATTCATTTCTCCCCCTTGTATTATTTTTCCCTTTCCCCTCACTTCCTCTTGTATGTACTTTTGTATAACCCTGAGGGTCTCCTTCCATTTCCATGCAATTTCCCTTCTCTCTCCCTTTCCCTCCCACCTCTCATCCCTTAAAAGGCAATAAATCTGATATGCATTGGCTAATTTTGAAAAGTTGTATGTTCTTTAATGTTTTTCTACCAAGTTTTTTTAACTCATAATTAAAAAATAAACAAATTTTTCAAGTTTTCCTAAAGGACTTGTACTAAATTGTGATCACTCATGATGAACCTTTCAACTAAGAACTCCGATTATCATACATTCCTCAAGAGAATTTAATTTTATCAAATATCTGCTTTGAATCTACAAAATGGGAAAATAAAATGAATAATTGTTTGATATCATCTTTACATATTTAAAGTGTAAATCATCCTTTTACTTAAAGAAATCTTCACAATAAAACTAAATAAAATATAAATAAACAGATTTGGTTATCAGAAAAAAATCTATGAGTTGAAATAAAGAAAAATATAGAGTTGATTAACAAGTAGAAACTGAGACTGAGGCTTTTGAGAATATTTTTAAAATATTGATATATGCTACAACATGAATAAACCTCAAAAACATTATGCTAATTGAAGGAAGTCAATTGCAAAAGACCATGTATTTTACAAATATATTTACATGAATTGTTCATACCAGAAAGTATATCACTGGCTACATGAGACTGGGTATGAGAACAGGGATTCACTAAAATGGAATGATTGATCTTACTAGGGTGATGATGAGAAAGTTCTAAAACTGGGTTTGAGTAACAATTAATCAGCTCAGTAAATTTACCAAAAAAATTTACTGAATTGTATAATTGAAGTGGGCAAATTTCATGTATAAGTTAAGTTTAATAAAATTTTTTAAAAGTTGAAAAACTTAATAAATATAGAGTTTTCTATTATTTAAATAGTACAATATCAATTTTCACCTCTCTTATTCAATATTGTGTCAGAAGTCTTAGCTAGAGCAATAAGAGAAAGATTAAAAGGGCATCATGACAGGAAAGGAAGAAATCAAATTATCTATTTTCAGGTAACAGTTTTATATGTAGAAAATATAAGGATTCCACCACATAAACCATTAGAACTGACAAACAAAGTCATTAAAATTGGAGGATACAAAAACCAATATATGAACAAGAGTAACATTTTTATACATCAATATTTAAATTGCAAAGAAATTGAGAAAGGAACTTAATTTATAATAGGTAGTAAAAAAATGAGAAAAAATGATGAAAATTATGGAAAAGTGATGAAAGAAATTGAAGAGAACTCCCCAAATAAAAAGACATCATTGGGAAAATAATATTTTTAAAATATTCATATTAACAAAAACATTCTACAGAGTCAATAAAATTCCCAACAAAATAAAAATGTCACTTTTCACAAATTTGTAATACCCGATTTCAAAAGATGCTACAAAGCAATAGTAACCAGAACAGCATTGTACTGGCATAAAATCAATCATATATGAACAAATGTAGCTGAATAGAGGACCCATAAATAGATACATGTGTCTATAACCAATTGATTTGTGACAAAGTCAGCAAGAATGTACAGTGGAAAAAGGGAAATTATCAACTAATGATTTTGAAAAACCTGAATATTCTTATGAAGAAAGAAATTAGCCCCCTATTTTGCATTATACGTAAATAAAGACTCAAAATGAATCAAATAAATAATGTATCAAAAAGCATTCAATATAATTCCTGAAACTGTAAAACTACTAGAAGAAAACACAGGGGAAATTCATTAGGACAATGGTCTGGGGGAAAAATTATAGATATCATCCCCAAAGCATAGGCAACAAAGCAAAAATGACACATGAGACTACATCATACCAAAACCCTTTGCATAGTTAAAAAATAAAAGTCAACAGAGTGAATAGATAAATATATAATTAGAGAAAACATGTTTAAACTATTCCTATGATAAAGGACTTATAATATTAAGATTTTATAAATAACACAAAGAACTTGATAGCAAATAAATTTTTAAAAGTTATAAAAAATGGGCCAATGACCTAAATAGACATTTCTAATAAGATAAATATAAGTGCCCCAAAGATATATGAAGAAATGCTCAACATTACTAGCCATCAGAAAAAAAATTCAAATCAAAACCAAAATGTGATATCATCTCACCTCAATTAAAAGGGCTATTTTCAAAAAAGACAATTAAAAGTAAATGCTGGTAAGGACATGGAGAAAAGGAAACTATCATATAATGATTGTGGGAATTAAATCTCCATAGCTATTGTGGAAAATGGATATGGAAACTTTTTGAAATATGGGACACAAAACTGCCATATGATCCAGCAATCCCACTACTGGCTTGTTTTAGTCAGCTTTCTTACCTCTGTGTCTAAAGGACCTGACCAGAAAAACTAAAGGGGAAGAAAAGTTTATTTGAGAACTCGTAGTTTTAGAGGTCTTAGTTCACAGTAGTTTGGCTTCATGCCTCTGGTGAGGCAGAATGTCATAGCAGAAGAGTGTGGCAGAGGGAAGCAGTTCATATGGTGATCAGAAGCAGAGAGAAAAAAAACTCCACTCTCCAAATACAAACTATACACCCCAGAGCTACATCCCCAATGAGCTACTTCTTTTAGCCACAACCCACCTGCCTCCAGTTACCACCCAGTTAATCCCATTAGGTATTAATTCACGGATTAGCTTAAGGTTATAACCCAATCATTTCTCCTTCAAACCTTCTCACCTGGTGAGCTCTTGGGGGACACCACATGTAAACCATAACATGGATATATACCCAAAGGAATTGAAATCAGTATATTGAAGAGAAACCCGCACTTGCACATCCTCTGCAGGACAATTCACAATAATGAAGATATAGAATCAAACTCATTGTTTATTGCTTGATGAATTGAAAATAAAATGTGGTATATACACACAAGACAACATTATTTGGCCATTAGAAAGAAAAAAAATGTCATTTGCAGTAACATACATGGAACTGGGGAATATACATACACACACACACACACACACACACACACACACTGAGTGAAAAAAATCCAGGCATGGAAAGACACATCATATTCTCAATTACATGTGAGAAAAGTCTAAACTATAAAATTGATTTCAAGAAAGTAGAACATAGAATAGTGGGTAATAGCCTGGAAAGTGTGTTGGAAAGGGGGAATGTAGAAAGAATGGTTGATTGATACAATAGTGCAATTGGATAAGAGGAATAAGTCCTGATGTTCTAGTAGGATAGTAGGATAACTACAGCTGAAAAAAATCATTTGAATATTTCAAAACACATTATAAATTCTGAATGTTTCAACACAAAGTAGTGATTAATGTCTGTGTTGATAAATAAGCCAATTCCCTCATCTAATCATTATATATTATATACATGTATTGAAATATTATACTCTAATCAGTAAAAATTATGATTACAAAGTCTCAATTAAAAGTAAAAATGTATTAAAAGAAAAATTAAGTCATCAAAACTCATTTTTATTGATTTTCCAAAAAGCGCTATATTTTTATTTCTTGTAAATTTATGTCATTAATGCCCATAGTTTATAAGCCTTCAAAACATTTTACAGTTATATTATTTTGCAGAAATTTGTTCCAAACCTGGGAAATGAGGTGAATGATCAGATATTAAAGGTATTTAGACACTCCAAACAAGCAAATCAGACTAGAACCTTCCCATGATACAATATAGATAAAATGTCAAACAAATAAAAACACAAGATCAATGAAAGAATTTAAAAACCTATAAGAAAGAAAAATCAGCTCACTTATAAAGGCAGAATAATTAGTGTAACATATTTTTTATCATAGGCCCTGCAACTCTAAAACCAAGAAGGATCAGAATGTTGTACTTGAGGCCCTGAAATAAAGTGACTTCCAACCTAGACTGGAGCATCCAGTAAAGTTATACTTCAGAATTGAAGAAGAAATACAATTTTTCAAGAGATGCATATAATAAATGAATTCAGGACCACTATAGCAGCATTGCACAGGATACTTAGAGTAATAACAAACACACAATACAAAAATAAAAATAAGAGAATTTGAAAATGAAAAAAATCTCATTGTAATAGCAGACAAGCAAATAAGAATTAGGATAAATTAACATCTTAGAAATAAAAAAATAGGAAGTAATATATTCTTCTTTATGAAAATAACAAATGTAAATAGTCTCAATTTCCAGTTAGAAAACAATACCCACATATATGCTGCCAGCAAGAAGTACAACTCAATGGCAAAGACAATTATAGAATGAAAGTGAAAGAAATAAAAATGATATCCTATGCAAATAGGATCCTAAAGCTAGCAGGAGTAGCTATTCTCCTATCAGACAAACCAGATTCAGGGAAAAAAACAGAAGAAACAAAGAATTCACAATATATTAGTAAAGGAAACAATCCAACAAGAAGAAATGACATTTGTACATATTTATTCCCTGAACATCAATGCACTAATTCATTTAAAAACTTATTTAAAAAATAAGTGCTTTACATAAAGACTCAGATATCCCCAGCAGAATAATAATGGGTGATTTTTACAATTCAGATAGGTCATATAGGCATAAAGACAATAAAAATGCTAGAGTTAAAATTTATTGTAGACCTAATGGACTTAGCAGATATCTGTATAATATTTCATTCAATGACAGCTCTGTACACTTTCTTTTCAGTTGCTCATGGATCTTTCCTCAAAATGATCAATATATTAAGCCACAAAGAAAGTTAGCAAATACAAAAAAAAGTTTATTTAATTTCTGGTATCTGATTTGATAATAATGACATGTTATTATAATTTGAGAACAATAAAACTACTGAAATGTACAAACACATAGAGATTAAATGATTAGTGGGTAATAGAAGATAATTGGGGAGGAATAAAAAAAATATTAGAATCAAACAAGAATATAAACATAACAAACAAGAATCCATGAGATATAATTAAGAAAACATTAAAAGGAAAGTTTATACTTATGAATGCTGATATTTAAATTAAAAAAACCTGAAAGACTAAAATAAGTAACCTAATTATACATCCTAAGGTCTTAGAAAAACAAGAACAAACCAATTCTAAAAGCATTAGTATGTACTAAATAAGAAAGATCACAGATGAAATGGAAGAAATACTGAATAAAAATTTAAGTAAAAAAGATCAATGAAGCAAACAGTTAGTTCTTTTAAAAGATAAACCCAATTGATAACACTTACCCAAACTAACAGAGAGAGACAGAGAAGGCCAAAATTAATAAAATTAGAGACAAAATAGGGCACATTATACAAAAGACTCCTGTTGTGATTTGGGTATGAGGTGTCACCCCAAAGCTCTTGTGTTAATCTATGAATATTCAGATGAAATGATCAGATTATGGGAACTATAAACTTACTTGAATAGCTATAAACTAGCTTGAATTAACTGACTATGTGACAACTGTGAGCAGTGGGGGGAAGGAGAGGAAGGGGGTCACTGGGTGAATGCTCTCAAAGTGTTCATCCTCCTTGCATCCCCCTTCTTCTTTTCACTTTCTCACTCTTCTCCTTCTGTCTGCTTCCTGATCCTACCACGAGCTGAGCAGCTATCCTTCACCGGGCCCTTAGGCCATGATGCTAAGCCTCATCTTGGGCCCAAAACAATGGAGTCAGGTCAGTTAAGGAAAGAGACCTCTGAAATTTGGTCATATCTGTGCAAAGTGAACACAACCAAAGTGACATACAGAGAAAATCTAGAATAAATGGTGAATTTTTAAATTCATATGAAAAAATTGAAACAAGACAATATAGAAAACCAAAAAAAAAAAAAAAGCAATGATAATAAAGTAGTAGTAGTAGTGCTAGTAGTAGTAATGATAATTACCTCTTGACACCACACAGCTCAGGATCTGGATTAATCTCTGAATTTCACCAAATCTTTAAAGAAAAACTAACATCAATGCTCTTCAAATTATTCCACGAAATAGAAAGGGATGGGACACATTCAAATTCATTCCATAAAGCCAGTGTCACAGCAATATGATAACCAAGTAAGGACATATCAGAAAAAGAAAGTTACAGAAGACTATCCTTGATAAATAGAGGTGCTAAAAGCCTCAACAAACTATATTCAAATTAAACTGGACAACACTTTAAGAAGATCATACATCATCATCATCATGTTGACTTAATCTAAGAGATACAGGGATGGTTCAACATTATCAAATAAATAAACATAATATTCCACATAAATATAATCAAAGACAAAAATTTCATGATTATCTACAATAGATGTAGAAAAGTTCTTTGAAAAAACTCAATGTTGCTTCATGATTAAATCCTAACAAAATAGATAAAAGTAGATTTCCTCAACATTATAAAGTCTGTAGATAGCAAATCCAAGGCCCACCTTGTAGTTAATGGGGACAACCTGGAAGCATTTCCTTTAAAATTAGGAATATGACATGGAAGTCCACTTTCTCCACTTATATTCAATATTGTATTTGAAATTTTAGCCAGAATAATTAGTGAAGAAAAGAAAAAGGATACATATAGGAAATTAACATTGTTTACAGATGATATGATTCTGTTTAAAAGAGCCAAAAACTCCACCAAAATATTTTCTTTGCTGACAAGTTAGCAAACTAACAGGATACAAAATCACTATAAAAAATGAATAGCTTTAAAATGTATATATATATATATATATATATATATATATATATATATATATATATGTCAAAACTAGAG
>NW_026000108.1:13902623-13926670 GCF_001458135.2 Marmota marmota marmota
GCTGCTTCTAAAAAAATCTAGGCTCACATGTTATACAAATTCTTGCCTCTACTTCAGTTCTTTTGGTTTGTTTTAGCTTGTTTCAGCATAAAACCAACAAGAAATCTAAAATAAGGTAGTTTTGAGATTCATTAATTTCTTGCTGAATCCATTCAATGAATGTAAATTCAAGATCTTCATTGTTAATTTTTTAAAATTAGAATATTACAATTACATATAGTAACTGGCTTACACCCCCTCCAATCATACATGCATTGAATTTGATTTCAGTTCTAATCTTCCCACTTGTCCCTCCCTTGGCCCCTGCTATTCTCCTTCCTTTACACTACTGGTCTTTCTTTCATTCATTTTTTAATTTATTTTTTATACATATATAAATATTAAGGTAAAATTTTATGTGATATATATATATATATATATATATATATATATATATATATATATATACACATTGAGCTCATTGAAGAAGAAATAAGGAAAATGAAGTGTTTACCAAAATACCTCTAGAAATAAATATAACCAAAGAGAAGAATGACCTCTGCAAGTAAAATTACAGCAACACACACACACACACACACAAAGAAATAAAATGATATCAGAACACATAAAGGCCTCTAATGTTCATGG
Source organism: Marmota marmota marmota (assembly GCF_001458135.2). Classification (NCBI taxonomy): domain Eukaryota; kingdom Metazoa; phylum Chordata; class Mammalia; order Rodentia; family Sciuridae; genus Marmota; species Marmota marmota. The sequence continues at coordinate 13,903,251 of NW_026000108.1, forward strand.
ATAGACAGAATTAATATTTTTAAAATGAACACATTAAAATGCTTACATTTAAAATGGACACATTACCAAAAATGATCTACACATTTAACTCAATGGCCATCAAACTACTAATGACCTTCTTCATGAAAAAAAAAAACACCAATAGTTCTATAATTCATAATGAAAAATAATAATATCCAAAATAGCCAAAGGAATTCTGTACAAAAAGAACAATGCTGGAGACATCAAAACACCAGATTTCACAATTTTCTACAGAGCTATAGTAACAAAAAATCAGAGGGCTGTTATAAAATGGACTTGTAGGCAAATGGAATAGAATAGAAGACGTATAATAAACCACACAGAGCAGAGCCATCTGATCTTCTACAAAAGCATTAAACACATGTTGAAGAAAAGATAGTCTTTTTTAAAAAGCAGCATTAGGAACACTACATATCCAATAGGTATATAAAAGAATAAAACTGGATTTTTATTTCTAATCCTGCACATAATCAACTCAAAATGAATTAAACACCTATGACTAAGAAACTTTGCAATTGCTATAAGAAGACCTAGAGGTAGCACCTTGACATATAGGCACAGGCAGCAACTTCATTGATAGGACTACTATGACTCAGGAAATAATACCAAGAATTAATAAATGGGATTGCATCAAGTAAAAAAGCTCTGTACAGTAAAGGAAATAATTAATAGCATGCAGAGCCCACAAAATGGGAGAAAAACTTTGCCAGTTAGTCTTCTGGTATAGGATCAACATTCAGAATATATAAAGTATTCAAAAAACTTAACACCCAAAAATAAAACCCAAACAACACAAATGTCATGTTTTCTCTTATATAAGTGTAAGGCAAAGAAATAAAAGGAATTACAGGGATCTCATAGGCAGATAAACAAACATTTCTCAAAACAAGCACAAATGGTCAAGTATATCAAAAAATGTCCCACATCTTTAGTCATCAGGAAAATGCACATCAAAAATACACTGAGATTTTATCTCATTCTATTTAGAATGGCAGACATTAAGAATATAAATCACAATAAATGCTTGTAAGGATGCAGGGGAAAAAGAACTATTATACAACTATTATGATTGGTGGGAAGGTAAATTAGTCTAAACCCTATGGAAATTAGTAGAAGATTCCTCAAAATATGGGAATGAAATCATCACTGTATGATCCACCTATATCACTTCTCAGTATTTAACCCAAAGATTTAAAGTCAGCCACCACAGAGATACATGCATACCCCTGTTTACAGCAGTACAATTCTCAATAGCCAAGTTATAGGACAAGTCTAGGTGCCCATCAACAGGTGAATGAACAAAGAAAATATGGTATATATACATAATGGAGTCTTTCTAAATCATGTCATTTGCTGGTAAATTAATGAAACTAGAGAACATCAAGTTAAATGAAATAAGCCAGACTCTGAGAGCCAAATGTTATATTTTCTCTTATAAGTGTGAGGTAGAGAGAACAAAGGAAACATGTAGGGATCTGTGGGATGTAGGATTAGGGGAGTGAGGAAGGGAGGACAAGGAAGACACAGGAATTCTGTTGAGCAAATTATGTTATATGCATAACAAATATGGCACAACAAAATTCATTATTCTGTATAATTTTTTAAAAATATATTTTGTATGCCAGGAAGTTTAGAATGATAATCATTATAATTAGAATTTAGGAGATAAAATCTCATTGTGAAAAGTGACCTTATTAAATAATGTGTGATATATATTTACTGAGGGATATTACAACACAGTTGAAACCCCTTGGCTCCAGTCACTTTTAGGATAGGTAGGGATTAGGGGATTAATAAATATTCTTACATTTGAAGTTGTATGTCCTACATTTATTAATGTTATTGGAATGTTAAAAGGAAAATGTAGAGATTTAAAAGAGGAAACCCAAAAGCTTACACATTGGTGTGACTAGATTCAGTTCAGGTCATAATTCTTCATTATTCATCTCAATAACTTGTTTTTTAGAAAATCAACAATAGCACAACAGAATCATCAGGATGAATTCTCTCAAAAGTTTTTCATTTTCAGTACACAATGATAGTTCATTGATTTCCCAGCATTTATTTCTTCTAAAATAGTCTCGGAAATTGATATGCATTTTAAATCACTTTGATAAAATAAAACACCTCAAAAGGTGTCTTAGAGTCTACTCATTTGTGGTGAGCCGTTCTAATTAGACCGTGGCCGCCATTAGAAGATGGCGCCGGCTTCCACTGTGGCCTGTGATAAACAACTCCTAATATGGAGAATTGGCACACAATCCCTTACCACCCTATGAGAAAGGTCCACGTGGCAGCTTAAGATTGGTATGCTGGAGGCTTTATTAGGCTGTGCTTGGGCGCTCGGCGATGGGTCACTAGAAGATGATACATGAATCAAAGCCTGAATAAACTGCTGAAAGAAGAATCCTGTGTCGTGTTTTCCCTTGCTGGTGAGGGGTCGAGGCACTCATTGATATCATTAAAAATAAAGATCAACTCTTAAAACAAAAGAAAATTTGGGGAGTAGCAGAGGTTAATTTTTCTTGTTGCTATGGTGCTAAGGTTTGTTCTTCAAAGATTCTTGCACAGAAAGCTTGGTCCTAGTATAAAAAGTTTGAGAGGTGGTAGATTTTTTTAAGAGGTGGCACTAGTGAAAGGTGATTAGGTCCTGGAGCACCATGCTGGGTTGGGATTAAGGCCACCTATGGAAGTGCTCAGATTTCAGAACTGGATTACTTCCTGAGAAATGGTTGCTAGAAAAGTGTGCCCAAGCATTTTCTTGGCTCATTCTCACTTGCTTCTTCTCTTACCATTTGATTTTTCTGTCTCTCTGGTACTTGTACCCCCAATAACACCATCCTTCAAGTTATGACATAGCCAGAAGTATTTCACCAGAAGCTGAACAAATGGGACCACCAATCTTGGACTTACAGCCTCTAAAACTATATATATGTATGGAACAAGTCTAGGTGTCCATCAATAAATGAATGAACAAAGAAAATATGGTCTGTATACATAATGGAGTTTTTCCAAATCTTGTCTTTTGCTGGTAAATTAATAAACTGGTGCTAGTTTCATTATATAATATATATATACTTTCATTTTAAATATATATAATTCATATATATAATACATATATGTGTATTATAATGAATAATATGTATATATCATGTCATCACATATCTATATCTATCTATATCTATTTTTATCTATCTATATCTATATCTATAGATATATATCATGTCACAACATTAAAAACATAAACATTTAATCACAAATTCATCTGGGATGACTGTCTTCATTTCATGTATACCTCTACTTTTCCAGTATAATTTTTATCTTTGTTGAGGCTTATGATCAAAATCAACTGTTTGTACCTTTTACTGTTATTAAGAAATTCACCCTTACATGGATGATGTAGGGACTGCTCTTGTGTCCTTGTTTGTCTGTATGAATTAATCTTAAAGATAGATTGTTTATATGGTAAGCATGACCAGGGATCACTATAGTTTTTTTTTTCCTCCTTCTCCATGCATTTCTCCTCCTGTTATGTTATACATTATTTTAGGGAGTAGTTGTGGGTAGAAATAACAAGCGTTGTTTCTGGGCCAGAGTATTTAATGGCTATTGTAACTCTATAGCATTCTCTTGCCCTTCTGTGGATGACATGAACAATGATGACAAGGAAGGAATAGGGACCTGCATGTCCCTGGTTGAGAATGACACATAGTCCCCCTAAATATCAGCATTAGACAAATAGCAAGCTAAATATCTTTATTTCATTACTTTGTTGCTTTTTTAACTTTATGTATTTTAACAATGTTTTTATTGTTTAGGCTTTTCTGACAGAGATTGAGTCATATTCATTTTTTATTCCACTATAATGCAACACTCAGTGCTTGAGTATGCTAAACTTCCAAAATATATTTGGAAATGAATTTTATTTCCACATTTTCTCATCACTTGTTCATTAATTGCTTTTATGATATATTAAATCCTAGGGCAATTACTGCAGAGATTTTAAGAATATTATCAATATTCAAAAAACATTTTGAATGCCATAGACAATATTTTTAGTGTAGGCAGACGAGATTCTTCAATTGAATGAGAATGCTTTCTTACTTATTATTACTTTGTCACCATATGTGAAAGTTCACTCAATGCTTCAACTTTTATATTAGAATCCAGGGTTTTGACGATTTTTTCCCCAGAAACATAAAAAGAAAAATAGCTTTAAGGCAAAATACTTTTAAATGTTCATAACATTTATTAGATGTTAAGATATTCCACAATAAAATTCAGTCTTATTTAATGAAACATAGCAAAAGCTGCACTCTAAATTTTTTTGGATCATTGTTTGTTTTAGAGGGTCCTCATATTGAGGCAAAGGAAAACTCCATCCATGTGTATAGAAATACAAGATGCATGTGTGTATTTTAAATTAATCCTAATGAATTTTGTAATCAAATACTCATAAATGAGATCTCCCTATGTTATGTGTGGGAGGTAAGATCTCTCATACTGGAGCACTGTGTATAATCACCAAATTCACAATCCCATAGGGACAACATTTATTATCATAAAGAGTACTACACCATTTGAAATCTGAGGTTAAACATTTACTACAAGTTTTATGAGGAGACTATGAATCTCAAGTGAATTCATTGCATGAGAAATGTGAATTTATTATCAAGGGCATGAAAAGAATCAGTCTTCTGAAATGTTTAATATACTCTGTTAGAGCTTCTTAATAAACTGTTCACCTCATTTGTATGCTCTTCCAAAGTCCACAATGCAAGACATTCTAACCTCTAAATTACAGTCCTTTTAAGGCCTTTCCAGAAAGGTAAATGTACTCATTATTGAAAAAAAATCCATCAAGAATAGGCAACTTTGTGGCACTGTTTTTGTCTAAGTTATTTGGTAAGAAGGGATTCTAGTCCATTACAATATGTGGGGCTTGCCTTTTGATATGCAATGTGCATTCCACACAGAGTATTCTATATCACAAAATATCATAAATGTCACAGCTAAAGCGAAGGGTGGAATTAAATTTTCAAAGCATCCTGCAGAATTCAAAAACACATTCAATATGATTCACAAATACTACCTGTGTCACTATGTGAGGTACTGGATTTTTTAAAAATGTGACTGCCTTTCTCACAGGAAAGGTCAGTGAAATGGAACTGGTGATACCATGAACTCTTTGATGGAATCTAATTAGCACCAAGTTCATACTCCAAAAACATTTTGTTAGACTGATGAGAGCCTAGAAAGGAAACAGATGATTCTTGTGAAAGGTCCTTTCCCCCTAATCTATATGTATAATTTCTATCATGGATAATTAGAACATTATACATGGAGCAGTGAAAGAATAGACCAGAACATATTTTCTTCCTTGAAAAGCACTATTTCAGCAGCAAAGGAACAGACTGCTGAGGTCAGAAGGGTCCTGGAGCTAGACGGTGTTTGTGAAGCCAGGGAACAGGTTTTAGTGTGAAAAATATTCCCTGTGGCCACATGATAGAAGCATAAGGAAATTATTCTGATGAATATGAAACATGTTAAGCATTCTTTACTTTCTCATCATGCAATAGAAAAACCAGCTTTCATTCTGCTTCACATAGCTTCTGGGGCATACAGTTTCTGTGACAAATAAATGAGAAAGCAAGCTCATGTAAGGCAAGCCTCAGGGATGGCAGGAGATACAACAGCCACCCAAGCCGCAAACTTATTCAGCTAATGCTGCTACTGAATAAATGAAATCACAACATAAGAGAAACAAAAATAGTGTTGGGGTCTCTTCGTTAGAACTAAACATGCACTTTTTTTCCCAGAAATTCATTCACCAAAAAGATAGAATTAAATAAAAGCAGGTGGCAACACATTTAGAAAAAATAAGGCAATGTCTACTCATTTCCAATTTATGTCACCCACCCATACCAGAATCACCTACCAACTGTTCTTAGTCTGTAATAATAGTCATGAATGTCTATTACAATAATTATTTAATATGCTTTTTTCCCCTTTACAAAGAAATTTTCCTTCAAAAGTAAAGCTGTATTTTCTCTGAATCTTCAGAAACATAACACATAAAACATCTTCAATTCATATTTGCTTATCAAAATGAATCAAATATAATTAAACATTTGATTGCAGGTTTTAGATAGGCAGGAATGCAAATGCAGGGCATGTTATAATGTCTTATAACCTAAGTGCTTTTAGAATTTCTTCTATTTTGGTTCAAAGAAGAAAGATAAATATTAATTAATTTACGAGACATTTTAAAATCAAATCCAAATAAAATATCACAAAGGACAACATATTTTTACAAAGTCAATTTTCCTATTAAAAGTACTCAAAAGCAGTTTATTCTACCAGAAAATTGTATATAAAGGACATATTAAAAAAACACTAAGAATAAGCACTAGAGGTTCATTGTGAAATAACTAAAAAAAAAAAAGTACAATGTTCAAGGTGAGGCTCGTACTAGAAGATTGGTCATAGTGATCCACCTGGCACCTACTTTGTATGGTCAAGGTGATACAAGATGGACTAAAGATAATTGGGCAATTAATATAGGCAGAATGTTGAATAAAAAGAGACTTGAGGCTTATTTGTTGGACATGTATCAGGAAAACAACAATAAAGTCATGTTCAAAACAGAATCTCAAGGAAAAAAAATATCAGGAAAACCCAGCAACTATAGTATTTGCTCGAATTTCATAGAAGCAAAATTTACAAAGTATGAATGTCCGCAAGTAGGACTTATACAAATAACATGTATATATTCTGGTTCAGAGTTAGAAATGTGCATAATAAATAGATTTGAGAAATAAGAATAGAAAGTCTCAGATAAAAAGTGCAGAGTCGACAATGTCTAGCAGCCAGCCAAGCTAAAAACTAAAGTAGATCACATGTTACCAGGATTAAGTCAAAACTCTACATCTAGAAACAAAGGTAAAGCATGAGCCAAAGTACATCAATAATACACAAAAGTGGTATATGTAGGTTGGTGCACAGCAATGGAATCCAGATGCTTTATTCTGGGAACATTTAATTTTTCCCTAAGGAAGTGTGTGTGTTTGTGTGTGTATGTGTGTGTGTTTCAATTCTGTTACTTTTGCTCCTTATCCCACCATCCTGGATGAGTACCCTGTGGGTTAATAGTGCATAGGAAAAGTGGTGGCAAGTATTGATATATGGAGTGATAAAGTATAATAAGTACGTAAGAAGAGCTTCGTGAGGGAGAAAATCAAAGCATTGGAATGGAACATATAATCTTGCCTCCCTGCAACCCCAATTAATTTAAGGAAAGAGATTTTTAAAAAATTAAATCATAAAAACATGGAACTTGGGAGATCGAAGGGTAGACACAATAACAATATCCTAGAAGTCAGAAAACATGTGGATATGTGTTAAATTACATATGGATGATTATTAATTTCCATTTGTTGGGCTTTAGGGTAAGTAGGGAAGGAAGTTTCTAAAACAATGGAAAAAAGAAGGTGAGGGATGACTGAGGGTTTGGGGAAGCAATTAAACTATATCATCTATCACCTATTTATCTCCATATATCAAATACAGAGCTGATCATTTATCAGACATGTCCCTGTCAAAGAAAGGCAGATTCATTAGTCTAAATTCATTAACTTGCATTTTATTTACCACTGAGGCCTGTGGTACTTCAAGTACACATTTTACACAACACTCTTCCAAGCTTGGTTATCTGTTTTCTTAACATTCAAAATTACAAATTGACCAGAGTTTATAAGAAAATAGACATGTGGATAGTCTGTAGTCACATAAAATAAAAGCATTGAGGAGGATCCATTGGCAGATTGATGGAAGAGGGTCCTGGGGCATCTTATGTTGGGATGAACGTGCTGCCAATCTTAGCAGCATTAATTTACCAAATTTTGCATTAATATCAACTATGAGCAATAGGCTAAACTTAAAAGGTATCTATACAGCATTTATCTTAATCTAAGATAGTTTTACAAATTTCTAGAAAATATACCATTGGCAATTTAAGTAATTCATCACGTAAAATCCTTCATTTGCAGGCATATTGAAATCATGAGGTATTCCTACTTATGCAGGCCCTCCTAGTTAGAACACCTCCTAAGCACTGCATTAGCAGAACACTGGGGAATTTATATGCAGAGAAAGCAGAAATCAGCCTAAGGTCCTGGCACTTATAAGATGCAAATGAAAGGGAATCATAAAATATACCCATATTTCTCCAGGGAACCATGATTTGACTACAAAGGGGATGCTATGGTTGTTGAGATTTTGCTCCAGTGTTTATGTTAAATTATTAACAGAGAAATATTTAAGTGAAATTATCTAAACTTACCTTAGATATGGCATTGGGTTTGCTAAGGCTATGAGAAACAAGAATATACACATGTTTTGATGCTCATTTTCTTCAGAAATCATTTAATTCCAGGGAATTCTCACGAAGAAAAGTCAAATCTCTGACTTCTACTCCCCTGGGGTTAACGTAGCCAAGTAAAGGAGTAGAGTAGTATTTGTCTTTTTAAAAAATTTATGTTTCCTCCCTGGAATCATCTTGCAATTAAGAGTAGTCCAAGGGGATTTGGTTTGTAACAATAGATAAGAGGCAGGCAGACATAGCCTAGGAAAAAATTGAAAAAAATATTGCTCAGCTTTGAACTTCAAACCAAATGCCCCAGGTTGAGCTCTCTGAAAGCAGATGTTGAGACAGAGTTTAGCATGTGAGAAATGTATGAGGGATTCACACCTGTAGAAAAGAGTGAGTGGAAGCAGGGCTGGACTTGGAGAGAAGGAGAACTGTTACTCAGGTCAGTGGGAATCAAGATTCCTTAGAGCTGTCTGCAGGTTCAGGCTGCTCCTGCAAACTGAGCTGAAGTTGAATGTGTTTCCTTAGAGGAAAGAGCATTTGACAGAGCATATATGAATCCATACACTAGGATTTTATTATGAAAAACCTCAACTCCAAAGTTTGCAGCCATGCTTTCAAACAAAAGAAGGAAAATTTCTTGAAAACCGCAAAGCTAGATTTTTACATATCAACAAGCAAAACCTAGAGAATTATCTCAGAGTAATCCACATAGCTAGGGAGAAATTCAGGCTTTAAAGAGAAGGATTATACCATACCAATTAAAGAGTCCTCCCAATACAGGTGAGGAGTGATAAAGGCAGGGAGAAAACAAACAGAGACGACATACCATGATTTTCTCTGAACAAAAATTTCAGAGAGTTTGGAGACCTCCAAAAACTTGAGTGCTGGTTTTTCAGGTCCTGACCATAACCTGGAGATTCTGGGAAATTTTGGGAATACCTTGTTTTCTGTCACCTGAGAGCATTTGAATTGCAATGGCTGGAGAAAGGCCTAAGAGTTTGTCCTGAGAGCTTCCTCACAGGGAGGTGCACGCCAGGTGATCCTGCTTTGAAAAATGAGAAATTAGAGGTTTGGTGAGGAATTGTATATATGCCTGAATATCAGGTGGTCATTCATATAAATATAGGCAAGACCCATATTCTTCAAGTTTGCAAATGATTACCATTTCTAAGTGATGGAGCGAATTTTCATTCCTCAGTGAATACTGCCATAAAACCTCTGGCTATTTATTTGTATTTCTGTAGAGATACAAATACTATTTATTTGTATTTCTGTCAAGTTCTGTAGAGATGTGTTGCCTATGTTTGTTTGGGTTCTTCTTGTTTTTCTTATAGATGTATGAAACTTCTTTATATATCATGGATCAGCATCATTTGTCTGATACATATTTAAAAATCTTGCTATGTTCTGTTACTTGACTATCCACATTCCTAATGGTTTATTTCAATGAACAACTTATTAACTCTAATAACTGTCATAAATTAAATAAGTGTATTTTTGGTCTTATTCTAAGAATATTGCCTGTAAGTGGACTATTACTGCACTGTCTTAACTCATTATGTTCCATTGCCCAACATATAAGACATCAATAAAAACTTGAATTGAGCAATTTTATGGTGTTCTATAAAGTTTTTATAGGTGTCTTATAATTATTTAAGTATTATAACTCACATTAAATCTTAAAATATATGGGACATTTTAAATTTATGTTCTTACTTAAGATTATCTCAATTATTATTGGTTCTTGGCATATACAAATAAACTTGAAAATCAGCTTAGGAATATTCATACACACACACACACACATGCACGTGCGCTCACACACACACACACACACACTCCCAAATACTTGCTAGGATTTTGATTTTAATGGATCATTTTGGAGAGAAATTAACTTGTAATAACATTGTGCATTCCAATATATTAACATGTATACCTCTCTATTTGTTCATTGATTTTCTCTCATTTTTATTTTCAGATAGTTATCTTCCACACAGTGTATTATATTTTTACTATATATTTGATATTGTGGATTTAATTTAGAAATGTTTAATTTTAATTTCAATTCTGCATCTGCTAATGTTGAAAATTTTTATGGAAAATTTGAATATTGACTTTGTAGTCAGTTATTCCCTAAATTTATTACTTTTAAAATTTGCTGTGTATTCTTTTAAATTTACTATAAGCATAGTTTTATCATTGTAAATAAGTTTCCTTTTTCTTTTGATTATTCCTTGTTTATCTTCTTAAATTTCTCTTTTTGCATGCTCTGCCTAGGACTTCAGCAAAATACTTAAAAGAAGTTATAAAATCTGAATGTTTTGACCTCTTGAAATCATGACAAAGAAATCCTCCTTTATTTCAGGATAAGTAGGATATTGTGTCAACATGCCAAAGAGCTTTTCCATCACCTTCTTCCTTATTCAATGCTATGGAGAAGTCTACAGTCAGTCCCCTCATCAATACTCTGAAGTATTCTACACTCTTGTCTTTTCTTTGGTGGTTTGTACTTTCATGGGGACATGTCATGGCATGGATTTTAAAAGTATTTCCTTTAGATTCATTGTGCTATCCAAATTTTAAGATTCATCATTTTTCTCAAGGAATTTATACTTGTGCTCAAAAGCTCTCAGCCACATTTTCTCAAAATACTTTGTATTTGCTAATTTATTACCTTTTTTTAACCTAAAACATATGAGCATATTGCTTTGTATATTTCCATTTTAAACAACAAATTTGTCCAATTTCTTATATAATAAAAAGGTATATGATTGAATAGTTTTTTTTTTTTCCAGAGTGGAACATTTCAATCCTACATTTGTGTCAAAAGAAAATTAAATAGAATGAATAAAGCAAAGACTTAATTTTCCCCCCTAGAAATAGTGAATTTCTTATTCATATTTCCTCAGTTTAGATTATATATATGATATTATCTATAAATATATATTCCCAAGTTTCTAATTCCACTGCTAAGCATTTTCTTGAGTTTTAGAGCCCTATGCCTTAGACTTGACATTTGTACTTATGTATTCAAATTCAAATTTAATAAAATAGTATTTCTGAATTCTCCCTCAAAAGCTATTTATTCACAAGTAATTCTCATATTACTACTGGGACAGTTAGCTAGCTAGTAAGTCAACTACAACAGGTCACTTTTATTCTTTTTCTCAAACTCTTTACATCATTTAGTCCAGCCAGGCCATGTTTGCTCAATTCACAAAATAATTTCTGATATTAATATTCTCTCCATGTTTTCTCCTGTTACTCTGTCCACATCAATATTATTGCATTAGTGAGATCTGCAGTAGAAACTTTGTTTATTTTCTTTGTGCTGATTTTATCTCATCTAATAACATCTTTGGTACAAGACAGGGCGATGTCTTAGAAAGACAAAACATCATATTTTGCAACTGCTTTAAATGCTTCCATTGCCTTCTCACTTAGACTATATTCAACAGTTTTGTGAATTCCTCAAAGCCTTATCTTTTCTTTCCAATACCAACAGAAGTCCTTTCTCCTTCATCGATGCCTTTTATTAGCACTTAACTTCTTGTTCTACCTTGAAAATACCAAGGTATTTCTTGCTTCGGCAATTTTTAATCCACAGTTTCTTGAGGTAAAATATTTTGTCTTTCCAGTCACATAAATGTCTCACTCTTTATCATCACGTTTTCTAGTTATAATGATAGACAAAGAGATGTACACATTTTTTTAAATTTATTTTTTGTTCTAATTAGTTATACATGGCAGCAGAATGCAGTTTGATTCATAGTACACTAATGGAGTACAATTTTTCATATCTCTGGTTATACATGAGGTAGAGTCACACCATTCCTGTCATCATGCATATACGAGGGTAATGATGGCTGTCTCTACCATCTTTCCTACCCCCATGCCCCTCTGTTTCCCTCCTTCCCTTTTGCCCTATTCAGAGTTCCTCCATCCCTCCCATGTTCACTCCATCATGAATCAGCATCCATTTATCAGAGAAAACTTCCAGCCTTTGGCTTTTAGGGATTGGCTTACTTCACTGAGCATGATATTCTCCAACTAAATGGATGATATTCATCCATTTACCTGCAAATGCCATAATTTTATTCTCTTTTAATGCTAAATAATGTTCCATTGGGTATATATATTATAGTTTCTTTATCCATTCATCTATTGAAGGGCATCTAGGTTGGTTCCACCATTTAGCTATGTGGATTGTGCTGCTATAAATATTGATGTGACTGTGTCTCTGTAGTATGCTGTTTTGAAGTCCTTTGGTTATAGACTGAGGAGTGGGATAGCTGGATCAAATGGTGGTTCCATTCCAATTTTTCTAAGGAATCTCCATACTGCTTTCCAGATTGATGGCACCAATTTGCCATCCCACTAGCAATATAAGAGTGTGCCTTTTCTTCCACATCTTTAACAATGCTTATTGTTGTTTGTATTCTTAATCATTACCATCCTGACTCGAGTGAGATGAAATCTTAGAGTATTTTTGTGATTTGCATTACTCTAATTACTAGAAGTGTTTTTTTTTTCATATATTTGTTGATCAATTGTTTACCTTCTTCTGAGACATGTCTGTTCAGTTTCTTAGCCCATTTTTTAAAAATTGGGTTATTTATTTGTTTATTTATTTTGGTGTTAAGCTTTTTAAGTTCTTTATATATCCTGAGTTTATTGCTTTGTATGATGTGCATGTGGTAAAAATCTGCTCCCAAAATGTAGGTTTTTTTCCTCATCTCATTGATTGTTTCTTTTTCTGAGAAGAAGCTTTTTAGTTTGAAACTATACCATTTATTGATTCTTGACTTTATTTATTGTGCTTTAGGAGTCTTGTTAAGGAAGTTGGGGCCTAATCCAATGAGATGAAGATTTGGGCCTACTTTTTTCTCTATTAGGCAGAGGGTCTCTGCTCTAATTCCTAGGTCCTTGATCCACTTTGAGTTTAGTTTTGTGCATGGTGAGAGATAGGGGCTTAATTTTGTTTTGCTAAATATGGATTTCCAGTTTTCCCAGAACCATTTGTTGAAGAGGCTATCTTTTTTGTAATACATGTTTTTGGCGCCTTTGTCTAGTATTAGATAATTTTATTTATATGGGTTTGTTTCTGTGTCCTCTATTCTGTACCATTGGTCTACAAGTCTATTTTGGTGCCAACACTATGCCATTTTTGTTACTATATCTCTGTAGTATAGTTTAAGGTTTGGTATTGAGGTACCTCCTGCTTCACTCTTCTTGCTGAGGATTTCTTTGGCTATTCTTGGTCTCTTATTTTTCCAGGTTTGGAATTGCATTAAATCTGTATAGCACTTTTGGTAGTATGATCATTTTGACAATATTAATTCTGCTATCCAAGAACAAGAGAGATCTATCCATCTTCTAAAGTCTTCTTTAATTTCTTTATTTAGTGTTTGGTAATTATCATTGTAGTGATCTTTCAATTCTTTTGTTAGGTTAATTTCCAAAATTTTATTTCATTTGTTAAAGCTATTAAAAATAGGGTAGTTTACCTAATTTCTTTCAGAGGATTCACCACTGATGTACAGAAATACATTTAATTTATGGGTGTTGATTTTGTATCCCGCTACTTTACTGAATTGATTTGTTATTTCTAGAATTTTGAGATTTACACATGTATTGTGCACATTTTCATGAGTTAGGACATATGGATACCACTCGTGATTATTACCACATGAGTACAGAGGAGACAAACAGACTTTCACTCACCAACTCTAGAGACATTTTTGCATAATAAAAGATATAATGGTTATAAAATGCATATTTCAAAAGATGAAAGAAAAAAAGGAAAGAGAAAAAGGAAGGAAGGAAGAAAAGAAGAAGGGGAGAGAGGAAGAAAGAAAAAGGGAAGGAACTTCAGGCAAACTTGTATGTAGTGGGATGGCAATCAATAAATACAGAAGAAGAGATGGAATTAGAAAAGTTACATACTTCTGTTGCCATCAGTGTGATGATTAGTTGCATCAAGAATCAATACTGCTAAAAATTTGGAAATAAGAGTCATAGTTCTAATGTGTTTTTCCAAATTACTTGCTAAAAAAGAAAAAAATAATAATAAATAAAGGACAGAAGGAAAACTTTGGTAATTTTAGAATGATGAAACCAGGAAAACATCACCTTAATCAAGATATCAAAGTTAACATCACCAATGGACCAATCCAACCCAATGCATCTTTCCATATAATGCACTAAGATATATAACATATGAGTTTGTGACATGTAGAAACCATCAATATATATAATTTGAATCTCATAATGAAGAAACGTCATACAAACTCAAACTACCCATCCAAAAAAAACCTGGTTTGATGCTTTAAAAAAAAATAATTTAGTGTAAAATAAATAAAGTCTGTTCCAGAGCAAAATAGGTCAAATAGAGAAGAAAGGAAACTAAAATATACAATTCTACATGATATTTTTTGAATGTGGAAAAACACATTCATGCCACATAGAGTGTCACATGCCTGTAATCCCAAAGATTTGGGACAGGAGAATTTTAGGCCAGCCTGGACAACTTACTGAGATCCTGTCTCAAAATGAAACATATATATATATATATATATATATATATATATATATATATATATATATATATNTAAAAACCAAACAAAACTCTAAGTATAGTAATAACAAAAGTACACTTTCATTCATATATATATATATATATATATATATATATATATATATATATATGAAACAGAGGCTGTAGCTCAGTTGAAGAGTGCTCTAGCATTCAATCCTCACTACCACAGGGTATGTGTGTGTGTGGGGGCATATTTATAAAGGACTTCATTAAAACAATTAATGAGATTTTACTATAGGTGATTGAATGTGCTGTAACAAAATTACATTTCCTCATTTCAATCTTTGTTTTGTGGTCCTATCAGAATTCTTAAAAATCACACCTTAGTGTGTAGTGTGAAAGTCTCAAACCTAGATTACTCTAAAATCATTCAGATACATAAGATTTGGGATACTTTTCAAGTTTTAAATGTTTACTTTGATCTCAAGTCCCCAAATCTTGTCTTTTATTCATTAGAATCATATCACCCACTTCCACATTGGACTTCTCCTATCTGTGGATATATTTATGATAACTCAATGAACTGTGCATGTTTTAAGAAAAATATTCACATTATAAAATGATTGATAGGCTAGAGAGGTATATCAAAAAATACCTATGAATTGAAGCCAAACATATGGCAACCACCTGAAAAATAGGTCAAGAAAATAATCACAAGTTTGACTACTACAAGAATTTTAAAACTATTAATATTGCCTCTGGCCTGTAAAAACAATGAAGGTTGAGAAAACTCTACAGTAAATATTTTGATGGTTTCCCATACAACTTTATTACACTCTTCAGCTTATAACTTCAAAGAAATTGTTTTTGAACTTTGTGATTTTTTAATATTTTGTCAGTTGTAAATGAAGTTCAGCTTTTCTCTTGAAATTATTACAAAGCTGAACTACAGATCCATGTAAATGGTATTTGTAAACCACATTGAATACATGTAAAGGTAATGATTTGATTTAAAAATATAACAAAAATGAGAGTGAAAAGATGTATCCAACAGTGATGAGAGAATGTTTTGTTGTTGTCAAATTATTATAGAAAATACATAAGAAGTTTAATAAAAGTTGATACCTATTCAATAGCTTGCTGATTTATTTAATTAAGCATGTTAAAAGATGTTGTATATTATGGTATAAAATTTATTTAACAAAAATATTAATTAAACAACAACTATGTAATAATCAATGAGCTATATGCTGGTAAATTGTGGATATTCATGATCTCACTTCCAAATAGTTCATCAAATAGACACACAATTAAACAGGAATAGAAGAGTATGCCAGACAGAGAGACCAGTGAGGACTAGGCCTTGGGCCCAGTGTCTGTGGACACTGTCTGTCCTGCTGACACATACATGTTTTCCTAAGCAGTTCACCCTAGATGAAGGCATTATTGTACTCTTGGTTTGGAGGAAGATAAACGCTCTATTCTTATCTTTCAAAAAATATATTCATTTTTCCATCACAAAATTTGCAGTCTTAAGGAAATTAGGCAGTTTGGAAAATATCTATAGAGCTTCATTTTTTGTTTTCATATAAACGTTGATGTATTTGGAATGAGGAAATGAAACCACATTTCTGACCATCAAATATATCATGTTATTTTTCAAACCTTTCATGTTTTGCAAAATATGAAACATGGTCCTCTAAGCACTTTCCTTCCCTAATTTTTAAAGCCACTCTTTTTAGTTTTTTTTTTCCTCAAGGAAATTCAACCCTTATGCTCCTCATTCCTTTCTACTTAACTCATCAGTGACCCTATATAAGACATTTGACAGTCAGCATAAATTTTATTATTTTTTTCTTAAACATAGGAAGCTGTATTTTGCCAATGATAAACAAATCAAAATATTAAATTTCAGGGACTGAGGATGTAGATCAGTGGTAGAGTGTGTGCTTCACATGCATGAGGCACTGGGTTTAAACTCTAGCATCTTCTCACCATTAAAAAAAAAATCATTTCTAGGCTGCATTCATTATATAATATGCATTGTTGTCATAACAAGTAATTCATATATATTGCACAGGAACAAAAATAATCATCCCTGTAAAGATGTTGAAAGAATGTGTTTACAAAAGACATAAATAATGGGTTAATTCCATAATTCTATTTCCCTTAATGTTTAAATTGCTTTCATTACTCTTAAATATTTTGCAAATTAACCTGTAAAGAAATGTAATATTTAATATTCCTGGAAACAATGTCATTTGTAATGTACAAAAGTCCTTAATCTTCACATAATTCTGAGAATTAAGAACAAGTTTGTACATTATATAAATGAAAAAAATAAGAAATTGAAAGTTTAAGTGCCTTTATTTGTGAACACCTATAATTAAGTCATCTAGGCAGGATTCATACTCAGATCTCCTGAATTTCAAAGCATAGGAATTTTAGAATGTCTTTTACATTCTCATTCTAATTAGCTTTCAGAACTCTACTATCATCTTTTAACTTATTTAAAGGAGATAATTTGTTTGATCTGGGCCAATGTGAATTGAACTTTAGTTCACATAAATCTGAACTTTAGTTCAGAAAAATCTGAAAGATACCTCATTGATAAAATTTTATGCTTTCTTCTATAATTTTAATTAGTTTGTGTTTTAAGAACTTGTGGGGCTGGGGCTGTAGCTCAGTGGCAGAGAGCTTGCCTCGCAAGTGTGAGGCACTGTGTTCTATCCTCAGCACCACATAAAAATAAATAAAATAAATGCGTGCTGTCCATCTACAACTACAAAAAAATTTAAAAAATAAAATAAATAAAAAGAAATATCCTCATTTTTTTTAAAAAAGAAGAACTTGCTGATGTTTTGGCTTTCACACCTAACATTCTTTTGCTTTGTTAAAGATTAACATCCTGATTTTCTATAAATCAATTGTTAAGTTCATTAACAACACATTTAGGATCATAAATACTAAATGGGAACTATTGATAAAGAGCCTCAGGGGAGCTGACTAGAAGTTTCCATAAAGAGAGGATAGATGGATGGCATTTTCTATGAAAGTTTTATTAAAATGTATTTAGTAACTATTATAACTTAGGGATTAGGAGCAAATTTTGATTTTCTTTGTTGAAACAGAGTGTATATGTTCATTGATTAGAAAATACGAGACAAAATATTTCTTGCAGAATACTAGTTAGGTAAGTACATGGTTGATTTTGTCTTTCTAATTTGTCATAAGAATATGAAATGATATCTTTTTCCCCAAAATAAGATGTTAGCCATATTCTTATATTAGAAGATCAGAAGCTGATGTTAAGGCTTAAGTGACCAGATATTTCCCTGGTGGTGTGGATGTTTTCATCAATATGCAGGCATGCATGTTGCTCAGGTATGTGACAGTTTATAATTCAAAGAAGTCTAGGCTTAAAGTACTAAGCAAGGCTAAATAAATAGATACAGAGAGATGAAGCAGATGTAGTGTTTAGCTCTTTAGTTTGACCCAAATTAGCTGCTGAATTGGCCTTTTTTTAATAATACATTGAAAAATTTACATGAAGTTATTTTTCAGGTCAAGTTTAGAAAGATAGTTGAAGGAAACAGAACTATCCTAAAACATAAAATAGGCCATTGAGGGGCAAATATCCCTACTCTCAAAATAACTGAATTTTTATTATTACCTCAATATCTTATTATAACATCAATTAAAATGTACACTAATGTTTGCTACTCTCAAATATCTAAGAAAACTGTGATATCCAAAATCCCAATAACTCCAAAGGGTGAAGTGGGAGGATTTAAAGTTCAAAGCCAGTTTCATCAACTTAGCAAGGCCATAAGCAACTGAGGGAAACCCTGTCTCAAAATAAAAACATAAAAAGAGTTGAGAATATGGCAAAACAGTTAAGCACTCCTGGATTCAAGCACCCATGGGTTTACCCCAGTATGCCCCCGCTCCTCTGCCCCCCCAAAAAAAACCTGATTTGTTTTTTCAAATGGATGAAACTGTTTGCTTCACTCTATATCCAAAATTTCACAGAAGGGCACAACTAGATAATGATTTTTTGACCTAATCAAGGGATATAGCAATTTGTTTAATCATGACCATTTCTTCTTTCTTTGTCCTCTCACACATTTTGAGCTCAATTTCAGCTGATTCTGACTTGTAGCCAGGCAAAAAAAAAAGAATTCTCATTGAATGGGATACAAGATTAGACGGACAGAAAGCATTCTGGAATGTTGGAGTCAGGTCTTCCAAAAACCAAATATTCATAAACTCAGCAAGAACACTGGCAAAATCATTCTTTTCATAAGACCTCAGCCGACTTTTAAACTACCTCCTGGAGCTTTGCAGACATGCCCAACACACTCATAAGCCCTTTTTGCAAAGTCTGGGTGGGAAACTAATTCAAAGCACTTAAGAAAACCTCTATTCAATTACTGGCTTACCACTAAACTAACCTAGCAGAGACTTCCATGACTACACACAACGAAGAACAGGACATCACAAAACTAGCCCAGAGAAGCTACTAAAATGGCAATCTCAACAATAGACAACAACAAACCCAGGGGGCTCTTTTACGCAGCAGCCAAACCATATCATTTAAAATGTCATTTAAAAATGATCTATCTATGCAGAAAAACAGGGAAGTATGGTCCAAATGCAGGAACAAATTGTACTGAGATCTGCCCCTGTGGAAAACTAAACATTGAGCTTATTACACAAAAATTTTAAATCAACTATAGTAAATATGGTTAAAATTACAAGAAAACTATATCTGAAAACTTTTGAAACAATGAATGAGAAATTCCAGGCCCAGTGGTACACATCTGTAATCTCAGTGGTTTGGGAGGCTGAGGCAGGAGATCCCAAGTTCAAGGCCAGCCTCAGCAACTTAGCAAGACCTGTATTAAAATTTTTAAAAAAAACATTGAAAAAAAATGACCTGATGATGTAGCTCAGTGGTAAAGCACCCCTGGGTTCAATTTCTAGTAATGCCCAAATAAATAAAGAATGAGTATTCTGTCTCATCACATATTGAATATCAGTAAGTGGTATAACTTATTTTTAAAAAGAAAGTTGCAGATTCTTGAGTTAAAGGTACAATAAAGTAATACAAAATTTGTGATCAACAGCAC
This sequence comes from Marmota marmota marmota, assembly GCF_001458135.2. NCBI lineage: Eukaryota > Metazoa > Chordata > Mammalia > Rodentia > Sciuridae > Marmota > Marmota marmota. The sequence goes on from NW_026000108.1 coordinate 13,923,313, forward strand.
ATCTGAATTGGCAAAAGAGTCAATGATCTTGAGATAGTTTAAGATTATTCAGTGTTTGAGCAAGAAAGAAAACAGATGAAGGAAAATAAATAGAGCTATTAGCCCAAAGACACCAACATAATAAAATCTTCAGAAAAGGAAAAGAAAGAGAAAAATGAAGAAAGAATATTTGAAGAAATGTTGGCTAAAAACTTCGTAATTTGTTGAAGATACTGAACGGCACTTGGAAACTAAAAGTAAACTAAAAGTAGAATAGTGAACTAAAAGTAGGATAAACCCAGGAAGATTTATACCTAGATGTATCAGTTAAACTAACAAAAGGCAAAGGAAGAATCTTCAAAGTCACAAGAGAAAAATTCATCACACATGGTCTCCTTAAATGTCTTGACTTCTCATTAGAAACCATGGAGCCCAGGATGTGGCAGGATGATATAGTCAAAATACTAAATGAAAAGAAAATGCTAGAAAGAATTCCATATACAGCAAAACTCCCCTTTAAAGAAAAACAGAGGTTCTTCCTTTTTTTAATTTTTATTTTAATCCAATATGTGAGAAACTTGGCAATTACCCCCTTATCCTAAAAAGTCAAAGTCTCAACAAATGAAAAACATTATTCTTAGATTCTTTAGAGAACTGAGGCCCAAGGACAAACTTCTGCCCCCAAATTAGAGAGAGGGGCAAATACAGAGAGAATTGATAACCCATCTGACCCCAAACCCATGAAGAGAAATCTCTGAAAGATCCAGTGATGGGGGTAGAGAACTTGAAATGGAATTGGTATCTCTGAAGACTCAGCATGCCTGAATCTCAGGTATGAAGACCCCAGGAGCCCAATAATCAGACACCTTCCTAAACGTTTGTGAATTTTACCTCCTGGAGGTTTACCAGATTCTTACAGTGATTCTCAGAGAAAAATCCCCTATGTCTCCAACAGTGGGAGATGAAAAAGAGACCACTTTGAAACAAGCCAGAGTACTCAGTTATTTAAAAGGTCCTCCCTTGGTAGAAAGGTTTCATCAGAGGTGGGGAAAGAGAAATGCCTACTGTCAAGTAACTTTGACTTCTGTGTGAAGAAACAAACACCCAGCTCCAGCCCACTCCAGCCTTCCTGTCCCATTTACCAGGGGGAGGGGACTGACAAGCACTTGTGAATTTCACATTTTGGAGCCACAAGCACAATAAAAGAATAAGACTTAATCATGGGAATAGAATGTTTACTCTCCCCACATCAATATCACTGAAGTCTATTTAGAGCAGTGCATTTTACCCAGTACATAATGTCCAGCTATCAAGAAAAAATCATAGGCATGCTTAGAGACAATAAGCACAATTTGAAGGGACAGAGCAAAAATCAAAACCAGTCTCTGATAGGGCAAGGAAGTTTAAGTTATCAGAACAGAATTTAAAACAATTATGGTTAAGATGCTAAGGGTCCTAACAGATAAAGTCGACAGCATAGAAAAACAGGTTGACAATGTGAACAGAGAGGGAAATCCTAAGAAAAAAAGAAAAAAAAATTAATATCAAAACACTGCCATAGAAATAAAGAATGTGAATAGCTTTGTTAGTCTTGAGGGTACCTCAATAAAACTGTCAAATCTTGAAGAAGGAGAAGAGAAGGAATGAAAAACTAAAAAATGAAGCAGAATCACTAATGATTGTGGGACAACTACTAGAAGTGTAATGTGAGTACAATAAGAATTTCACAAGGAGAAAGAGAAACAAGAATGGAAGCAATATTTAAAGCCATAATTACCAAAAATTTCCACAAATTAATGTCATATATGAAGCCATAGATCCAGGAAGATCAAAGAATTCCAAGGAAGCTAAATACAAAATGAAAAGAAAAACTCCACTAAGTTAGCCATAGTCAAACTACAGGAAAGCAAAATTGAAGAAAAAAAAAATCCTGAAAGAAGATAGAGGTGGTGGAGTAGAGAAATGCTTTACCTATGGAGGAACAAAAGAAATGTAAAGCAAAAATAAACAAACAAACAAGCATTTGTCATATGTCAGAAACTATGGAAACAAGAAAATAATGGAGGAAAGTATTTGAATTGTTGAGGAAAAAAAAATCCCCACCAACCTAGAATCTGTATCCTGTACAACTATCCTTCCACAATGAAGGACTGCAGGGTACCCTGACACATGCCTGTAATCTCAGCAGTTCAGGAGGCGGAGTCAGAAAGATTACAAGTTCAAAACCAGCCTCAGCAATTTAGTGAGGCTCTAAGAAAGTTAGTGATATGTGTCTCTAAATAAAATATAAAAAGGGCTGTGGGTGTGGCTAAGTGGATAAACAATCCTGAGTTGAATCCCTGGTACAAGAAAAAAAAAGTAGGACATATAAAGACTCAGCAACAATGGAAAAAAATTGTTGCTAGTAGACCTGGTTTACCAGAGGTTCTTTAGAGAGACAGAAAATAATATAGTTGAGAAACTTATGTGCTTGTAAAAAAAAGTAAGAGCATCAGAGAAGGAACAATTGGCTATAAAATGCAAACTTTTATTCCTTTAATTGTAATTAATCTAATAACAGTTTCAAATAATAATAGCAATGTGTGTATGTTAAGTATGGGATATTTGAATACAGACTATAGTTTCAAATTTAACTTTTTTTTTAACATAGGAACCGGGCTATGAAATTGTGTCTGAGTCTATCTGAACTGCTATAACGAAGTGCCATAAGCTGGGCAGATTATAAGTAATAGAAAATTATTTCTCATGCTTATGGAACCTGACAAGTCCAGGATCAAGGACCAACAGCTATGATATCTGCCAAGGGCTGCTCCTTGATTCACAGATGGTGCCTTAGTTTGCTCTCAAAGGGTGGAAAGGACTGGCAAGCTGTCCATTGTTTTTCTACAAGGACACTAATGCCATTATGAGGGCTCCAAAGCCATTAATTTCCTCTCACAGGACCTCCTTCATTTATCTGGCTTCCATTTATCCCACTTACTCCAGTGAAAGGTTAACGGTCTCTTACGGTCATTGTATGCGATGCCACAAATATTATAACTGCTTTTAAATGGTTTCTTTTTATCATGGGCTTCCAGCAATTTTATTATAATGTGCCTCAGTATTGCTCTCATGTGTTTGTCCTACTTAGGGTTTGTTTATTGCTGTCTCTTTATCTCTGAGATAACACTTTACTTCAGATTTGCTGAGATATGCAGCTGCTATTTCTTTAAATAATTATTCTGTACTTTCAAACCCCATCCATTTTTTAGATGCTAATTACACATATGTTGAAATACTTAATATTTTTTCATGAGTCACCGAGTCTGCTTTACATTCCTTATTCTCTCTCTCTCTCTCTCTCTCTCCCTCCCCATCTACCCCCCCTCCCCCTCCTCCT
>NW_026000108.1:13926681-13974062 GCF_001458135.2 Marmota marmota marmota
TTTCTCCCCTCCCCATCTAGCCCCCCTCCCCCCTCCTCCTTCCCCTCCCTCTCCCTCTCTCTCTCTCTGTCTCCCCTCAATAGTGTCAGGGCTGAAGGCAGGACTTTGAGCAATATACACAAGAGCTCCACCGCATAGGTACATCCCGAACCCTTTATTTTTATTGTTTTTCAGAAAGAGGCTTGTCAATTTTCCCAGGATGGCCTTAGACTTATGATGGTCCTGACTCAGCCTCTGGGTTGCTAGGATTACAGTCATGTGCTACCATGCCTAGTTTAGTAATCTTCTCTTTAGTATTGTGTTATTTGCTTTTAAGCACCATCTATGAGTTTTCTGAAACTTTTTACATATTGCATTTTTTAGATTTTCAAGTTACATTTGTTATATTTTTTAAAATATTTTCTTTTTTCTTGTCATATGTTTTCCACTAAATTTTTTAGCATATTTTTATAATCAAAGTCCTTTCTATACAGTTCTATTTTCTCTGCCATTTCTACTTCTGTTTCTATTTTTTAATTTTTATCCTCAGTATGGTTCAAGCATTTTTAAAGTTATTTTTAGTTTATTGATTGAATACCAAATCATTGATTGAATACCAAATATTGTGTTTGTTATGTTTTTTGAATGAGTATTATGTTCTTGTTTTAAAGTGGGTTGAATGTATGTCTGTATTTACACACACACACACACACACAGAGTTAAGTTACTTATGGATCAACTTGCTTTCTGAGAAGTTTGATTTTACTCTACTTCTAGAACACTTTTACTTTATTTTCTAGTTTTATTTTGTGCTTAATTTGCAAATAAATAATTGTATATATTTAAGGGTACAACATAATGTTTGGGTATGTGTATATACTGCAGAATGATCAAATCAGAATAATTAGTTCATTCCTTACTATAAGCTTTTACCATTTCTATATTGGTGAGAATGTTTAAAATCCTCTTTCATAAGCCAATAATCAACATTCTACTCTCTACTTTTATGAACTTAACAGCTTTAGAATCCACATTTAAGTGAGATTATGTGATATTTTACCTTTTGTGCTTGGCTTATTTCAAATGACCTAATGTCCCTTAGATTTATTCATGTCATTTCAAATGACAGAATTTCCAATTTGTTTTAAGGCTAACTTGGTATTTCATTGTATTTAATTTTGTATCATATTTTTAAAATCCATATAACTGTGGATATGTTTCCATATCTTAGTCATTGTGATTAATGGAACAATAACATCCCTTGCCCCATTGCTCTCAATTTCTTTGGGTGTATGTACAGTAGTTGAACTCTTTTTTTTTAGAGAGAGAGAGATAATTTTTTAATATTTATTTTTTTAGTTTTTGGATGCACACAACATCTTTATTTTATTTTTATGTGTTGCTGAGGATCCAACCCAGCTCCCCGTGCATGCCAGGCGAGCACACTACCGCTTGAGCCACATCCCCAGCCCAACAGTAGTGGCACTCTTGATCATATAGTAATTTTATTTTTGAAGGTACCTCCATACTATTTTTCCAAAGTGACTCTACTACTAATGATAGGTTTGACTTCCTATGAAGGTATGAATTTCTAGGATCACCTAAGAGTGTCCTGGGCACTCAGTGAACTATCTCTACTATAACATCTTGGAATTCAGATGTCTTCTAGCTCCATATATTCTTGGAATTTCTCAGCTAATAACTCCTTATTAGTTTTATTTGGTTGTTGTTTTGACCAGTATTTTGTAGTTTATCTATTTATTTGTCAGAAAGACTCATGGGTTCATGTGGAATTTCTAGACCTCTTTCTCTTTTAGATTCTGCAACTCTAGTTCACAACTGCCACAGTTTTCAACCTGGTTGGTTTCCCTAATTCTCTCTTTACTCAGCTCAGTGAGACTTCTTTTCATGATTGGCATGGTTTCTTACCAAAATGAACAGCAGAACAAAAAATTTCACCAGGAAGAAGAACTTACACATGTTGTCCTTTTTTCTCAGGGGTCTCAGTCTTGTTCCAACTGTTATCTGTTATCCAAAACCAGTTTTTTGTCCAAAAAACAGTATTTTGTCCAATTTTCTTGTTCTTTGATGTGGGAGCAAGAAATCTAGTTCTGGTTACTTTGACATAATTGCAAATAGAAGCTGGTGCATAGATTCACACAAAATAAAATTTTGTATGTATTTATTTAGTATATTTGGCACTCTGAGAATGAATACTTGGCTTTTCGTATATAGACAAATACTCAACACTTTTTTAGATTACCCAATCTTTGCTGCTCAATATTTGGCTTCTGCTTGATGCTTTAAAATCAATACATTTTAATGTATGAGAAATATGCTTCTTTAGCACCTTTGGTTAATGTCACATTTATTTTTGAACAAAGAGTGTGATTTTAAATAGAAGTTGGATTATAATTATTTTTAAGTTAATTTATTTTTTTAGTAAAAATCAGTTTTTATTCCAATAAAAAATAAAGTATTAAGGATTGGATTTCCAGTTAAGAACATATGTTTCTGAAACATGCCTGTTTTCTGGACTGCCAGGGGGATTGTGCAGCTTGTATTAATTTTCTTGGTGTTTCTTTGCTTCATGTGTGTCATGACTAGCTGTAGAATTCATGGACCCATAATGATTTGACAAATGTTACTCTCCTTAGTTTAACTGAGTCAAAGGGCGAGGGGAGAATGGAAGGTTAAGTTGATAAATTTCCCATGTTCTCAAATGCAATCTCAACATTTATAATTTCTCTTTTTCTTCTAGGTTCTTGATATGTGGAAAGGTTAGTATCTCTGTGACTTTTAAGCTGTTAGCAAAATGATCTCTTTGCTTTTATACTGCTCTTGAACTACATATATACTGCATTTTAGACTTTATCAAGTTGTCCAGAAATCTTATAGATTCCTGATGCTCTTAAGTCCAAAGGCCTACATGTGCTCTGCATTCTTTCATACTGTAAAGATCAGTTCAAATTTCTACTTTTTCATCTACCAGGGTCCATCTCAGCTATATAGAAGACTAATTATAAATTTTAATTAGTTAGTTTATACATCTCTTTAAATATTAGAAATTAATAGCATATTTCCCAGAAGATATTTTTGAGTCTCTAAATACTGCTTCCCCTCATTGAATGAAAACATATCTATATAATTAGTTAATCTTAGGATAAAATTATTCTGCATTGAGAGTGGACCTTAAATTCCCCAACTGGTATTCCTACAAGAATAGGAGAAAGTGGAGAGAGTCATGCAGAGAAGGTGACAGGAAACACAGACACATGTAGAGACAAAGCAGTGATCAGAGTTACATAGTCACAAGTCAGAGTTGCCAGGGATGACCAGTTGCTGAAAGAGGCAAAAAATTGCTGTTCCCTAGAGCCATCAGAAAAAGCATTGCCCTGATGAGGCCTTGATATTGGAATTTAGCCTCCATATGCATGGCATATTAAATTTATTTTAAGAATCAAGTTGTGGTAATTTGTTATGGAAGGCCTAGGAAAATAATACAGGTATATTTTCATAAAAATCTTAAATTATATGTTTCATGTCAATCTATATAGCAGTCTGTCCTTATGGATTATTTGTTCTCTGTAGTTTCAATTTCTCATCGCCAACCACAATCTGAAAAACATGGTACACTACAATAAGATAATTTGAAATACAGAAAGACCACATTCATATAACTTTTACCATAATATGTTACTATAATCATTCTATATTGTGATTATTGTTGTTGGTCTCTTGCTGGACTTAATTTATAAATTAATGTTTTCCATATATATGTATGTATGTTAGTCATTTTTTTCTGTTAGTATAACGAAACACCTAAGATAATCAACTTGTAAAGAGGGAAAGTTTATTTTGTCTCATAGTCTATAACTAATTGTCCTGTTGCTTTGGACCTGTGGAAGCAAGTTACATTATGGTAGGAATACATGGCAGAGAAAGTCTTGTTCTCATAGCTGAGATATAGAAAGAAAGGAAGAGGAAGAAACTAAGGACCCACAATCCCTTTCAAGGGCAGGAACCCAACAACCTGAAACCTCTTACCCTGTCCCATCTCTTTGGTTTCATCAACACCCGATAACACCACAGGGCAGAGGAACAAGACTTTAGCACATGGGTTTTGGGTAGATAAGCATCCAAACCATAGTCCATAGTGATGTGATATATATATGAAAAAATATAAATATAAGGATTGGTACTCATGTATGGTTTCCGTCATCCACGAAAGTTTTTGTAAGGTATTCCCTGTGGATTCAGGGTGAGTGCTACATATCTCTTAGAATCACTTACAAAAACTACTTTTGATAACAAAACATAGAAAGAACATAAGCACCCCACAGATAGAATTGGCAAAACAGTAGGATGCATGTCAACTCTAACCATGTGTTTTGATGTAGAGTTTTTGTGAAGTGTCTGATGTCTGGCAGCATCCACATCTGAAGTGACATAGTGAATTGTGAAGACGTTGAGATTGCCAGCCAGTGACTGTGATTCCTGTTCTTCCCCCAAATGATTTATGACCAGACTTCCAATTCTATACAATTTCACAGTTAAATTTTCCTGTGTGTGCATTTTGTGTGTGTGAGAGTAGCTTTTCTACTTTTCCCAGCTTTTCAAGAATAAAGAACTATGTAATTGGCCCAATCAACGGTGGAAATTACTGTATCAAATACTATGTCATAGTGAATCCTATATACCAACCAAATAAAAAACCAGACTGTGATACTACCTCATTTTCTGTAGAGAAGTGACCACCATCCAAGGATTACATTACTTAAATTGTGAAGTCCACAAGAAAATAATAGGTATTCACTCCAAAAAAAAAAAAAAAAAAAAGGATTCTGTGGTGAAAAATATCTCTATGGTTAAATATATTTAAACATGTTTATTTAAGAAATTCTTACACTCTTTTAAAGAAGTTAGCATGTATTATGAATCTTCAAGAAGAAAAGAAGTCAATACTTCTCAAACATATTAGTCCTTTTCATACAATTTTCATAAAACATCTGTAGTAACTCCATATGTAGGTGCTCTGAGGATCATAGGTTGGAAGTACATTGAAATAGTTGATGGCATCAGGGACTTTTACAGTAATAATGACATGATTCTCAGCCTTACATACTTTCTTACTCTTTCATGATATTCACAAAATACAATTCTTACAAGGTGCTTTCTTGGTTCCAAGCATTGTTCTTGTGATTTTACTTTTGTAAAGTCTTATAATATTTTCAATAATCTTTGTGACAGGAAATACTAACAGCCCCAGTTAACACATCTAAACAACACAGGTGGTATAATCTAGCTCATTAGTGTTAGAGCAGGTATTTGGAATCTAGGATGTCTGACTACAGAGTTTGTAGATTTGACCTGCTATAATAACTTGTGGTTAAGTATTGGTTGGAAAAGACAAGAGCAAATTTTTAAAAAAATCAATCAGTGTTTCTTAACTCTTTTTGATCATAGATTCATATAGAGATCCAAAGAAATCCACAGAATGTATGCTCGTAACAATGTATATAAATATATCACAAATATGTAAACATGTTTTGTGGGGCATTGCCAGTCTCCTAAAGCATCCAGTGGACCAAATTATTGAGAACCAGTGATTTAACAAATTAAAGTATGACTGAATCTATGGGAGCCTGATCAAGAAAAATTACAAAAGTAGATTAGTGTGTAGTGGGAACAGAAGAAACATTTGAGGTTGAGATCTGAGAAGGACTAACCATTCTATAACATTCAGTGCACTGGAATTTTATGCAGATTGACTTTGTTATTGTCTGCTTTATTTTTGACAATCACTGAGCCTATTTTTGTTCATTTTCTCAAAAGAAAAAAAACTTTAGACAACTCATTATTCTTATTTTGAATCAAAGTAATTGTTAATGATCTGTTGGGACAGGACAGACCTCTTCTTCATCCTTTTACTCTGATTTGATTAAATATACATGCTTTATGTCTGTTTTTATTTCAATTTGGCTCAGGATCTTAATTTCTCCTTATAGGAAAGATCTAAGTAAGAATTCTCATGTACTTTCCAAATCAAAAACAGTGAAATAAAATTAAGAAAAAGTTAAAAAGGTCTTTATTTTAATATGTAATCAAGAGATCATCAAAATGAACTTTTTGATTTAAGTGATTAGTTAAATAAGACTTGACTATGCCAAAAACATACAATTTATTTATGATAAAATATTTCATATTGCTAGTATAATGACTAAAATATGGATTGCTTAAATGCAATCTGGCACACTGCAATGACATGGCAATCAGCAGAAGACAGACCTATGGCTCAGAATCATTTATCTATCCAACAAAAACCATTGAGCATTTTTTTGCGTGTATGTGTACAATAAAATACACATACTTCTTTGCTACAAATGGTAGAAATTGCATCTTGTTCCCACTGCATCCTTCAAATAACCTGTATTCTAGTAGTTTGCCCCTTGAGGTCCACATTACCTGGGGCACATGACTTGACTTCTCTTTCTTTATGTGAAAAGGGTTAATAATTTACACCTCCCTAGTGATCTTTCTTGAATTTAAGAAAAATAGGAGCATACAGACAGCAACTCACTGAGGTCCAGCATAATGTCTTTGGTCAATCATTGTCTGCCAAATCATGTACAAATAAGGAAATAGATCGTTGTTGTTTTGACCTGAGAACTAATGAATATACAACATGTTAGGGTGTGTGCCAGTACCCAAAATTGTATGGTAATTGCTGAAAATATATTCTTATTTTTCCTCTGAATCAATCTCACAATGCCCAGGAAATCTCAGGCTAACCATGGGAGTTCATGTGCATGACAGTTACTAAACTTGAGAGTAATGAACATTTCTGAGCAAACTATTTTTCTGAATGTCTCTTCAGCACTTGCTTTATTATTTTTATTTGATGTTTTCCCATTATATGTTTATGTGTAAAGAAACAGTGATTTATTAAGACCCCACTTCATAAAGAAGCTTGTTTTGAGTGTCACGAGAGCTTAAAGTACAAGGAAGAACAAGTTCCTCTCAAAAATAATAATATTTTAGAGAAGACAAAACAAGTTTAGTTCTAAAAAATACTAGCAAAGGAAAAAATAGCTAAATATGGCTTTGTTGTGCAAAAAGGGATGCCAGAAGAGCTGATACATCTGGAACCATGTGGACTCAGTTTGAAGAAATGAATTAATGGAGATGAAGTTGCTTTTCTCCCATTAAATATGATATCTGTTCATTGAGCAACTGGTATAGTACAAGATGTTTTATATATGATATTTTATTACATCCTCACAATAACACAGATCATAAAACTAAAACTCAGAGAGGTTAAATAACTTTCTCAAGATTAAACATTCTAAAAAGAGAGCCAAGATTTGAGCTTTAACTCCCTAACCATGCCACGGTGATCAGCTGTAGTAGAAATCCCAGAAATACAAATCAGATGTTTTTAGTTAAGTATAAGTGAAAGCCTGCCTCAAATTAAAATACACATTAGGGAATAGAATGTTCTACAAACTGGGATTCTGGGAGTAGGGTAGCTTGCAGAATTGGTAGAGGCAATGTTCAATGATATCATCAAGGACCTGGTATCTATCCTCTTTGTAGATTTGCTCAAGGTTTCTTTTTAATAGCTTTTTAGGAGCAGTTTTAGTAAGTTCACAACAAAATTAAGAATATATAGGAATTTCTCAAGTATCCATGCCCCAACAATTCATAGCCTTCCTCAGTATAGATTTTTTTCCCACCACATTGGCACATTTGTCACAATTGGTGGAAATACATTGACAGCATTATCATCCAGAGTTCATGATTTACATTGGGGTTTTCTTTTGGTGTTCCATTTTCTCTGCATGTGGAAAAATGTGTGGTGACACATATCCACCATTACAGCTTTCCATTATTTTTATCACCCTTCATTTATGCTAACCCTCTACCTCCCACCTAGCAAATATTAATCTTTTACTCTTTCCATAGTTGGAAAGACATAGAGTTGGAGTCATATAATATTTAGCCTTTTCAGATTGACTTCTTTCACTTAGAAATATTCATTTCTCTACATTTTTTGAACTTTGATAACTCACTTATTTAGTGTTGAATGATATTATATGATCTGTGTATACCACATTGTATTTATCCATTTGCTTAATGAAGGACATTTTGATTGCTTCCACATTTTGGCAATTACAAATTAAGCCGCTATGAACATCTTTGTGCATGTTATTTATGGAAAGACTTTTTCAATTCCTTAGAGTAAATAACGAAGAACACAACTGTTATGTATACGATAGTACTATGTGTCATATTATAAAAACAAAAGAAACTACTAGAACTGCCTTTTAAAGTGATTGTATCATTTTACATTCACACCAGCAACAAATGAGAGATGCTATTGTTCCACACCTTTGTCAGCCTTTGGTGTTTTATGTTTTCTGTATTTTGGGCATACTATACACATAATTGTGCAATAGCATCTCACTGTTGTTTTAATTTGCTTTCCATGATGATGTACAATGTGGAAGAACTTTTTATATGCTTATTTGTTATAAGTCTATTATCTTTAGTAAATTATCTCTTAAGATTTTATTCTTATTTAATTGGGATTTTGTTGTTGTTGTTGTTGGAGTTTAAGAGTTGTGTGTTTAGAGTAGAGTTCTTCATCAGATATGTTCTTTGCAAATATTTTCTTGCAGTCTATAGCTTCTTTTCATTCTCTTGCATTGTCTTATTCAGAGGGGACATTTTAAATTAATAAAGAAGTCCATGTTATCAATCATTTCTTTCATACATTGTACCTTTATGGCTGCACCTGAAAGACCATTTCCACATTCAAGATTATCTAGATTTTCTACTGTTATATTCCAGGAGTTATATAGTTTTGCATTTATATCTATGATCAAGCTTGAGTTAATTTTTGTGAGAAGTGTGATGTCTGTACCAAGATTCTTTCCCCACAGAGATATCCAGTAGTTGTTCCATCATTTGTTAAAAACACTGTCCTTGCTTTGCTGTGTTGACTGTGTTCTTCATTAAAGACCAATGCAAGCCTATTCCTGGGCCCTGAATTCTGTTCAGTTTTCTATTTGTCTATTCTTTTGCCAATGCCACACTCTCTTGATTACTGTTTTTCTTTTTTTTTCTTTTAATCTTTGTGCTTATAGATTGTTGGCAGCAATAATTAGTGTAGAGGAGAGAGAGAGAGAGAGAGAGAGAGAGAGAGAGAGAGAGAGAGAGAATATTTCTGAAACTATCCAATAAAAGCCTTCAGTCTTCAACTACTTTAATCATGCCTGGAAAAATTCTCATGGCAAAGGACACAAGATAACTACTTGTTTTAATTTAAGGAAACGGAACTAAACATGAGAAAAGTAGATAGGAAGCCTTTTCTTTCAAGAGGCCCATCAAGAATCTAAAGAAATCTAGATCTCATCCACAGACTAACAGTTGCAGAACTCATAAATTCAATCAGGTACTTTGGAAAAAGTATGTGTTCTGTATTTTCATAAGCTGACAAAGAATAGGGAAATTCTGAACACACTAGGAAGACTGAAAGTTTGAAATGGAGAATTTGGAATAGTCAATAGGTGAGTGTATTACATATTACAGGTGAAGATCCCAAATAACCAAATGTGAACTTTCAAATGCTGTGAAGTCTGAAACTTTTTAACAATTAAAAAACAAGCAAAAAATTCAAAGGATTTTGAATTTTGAAACATTCACATTTTTGGATTATTGTATTGGGATGCTCAACCCTTTAAGACTGCAAATATACCAAAATCCAAACAGCTATGAAATCAGAAACACTTCTGGTCCCAAGCATGTTGGATAAGATATATTCAATCCATATTGAATCTATTCCAACTTGAAACAATAAAATTGTTTCTGGGTTATTTATGAGCAACAATAAAGTATTTCCCTAGAGTAGAGTATGGTACAGATTGGGGCAGGTCTCTGCTGGAGCTCTGACAGTGCTATTTCCTAACTATATTATTTTGGATAGGTAACACTTTACCTCTCACTTTCTTTCCCCATGTATGCAATAACATTAATAATAGTAGCTGCTTTACACCATTCTAAAAAAATATTGACAAAGATTATGCATCTAATGTATACAAATTCCTGGTCTTTGTAAACTCAGTGAATGCTAGCTGTAATTTTGGCTTAGATCAATCAAGTTTTAGACCTCCTAAATTTTTTATTTTGCAAATTTATCTATCTGTTTTTTATTTCTATCTGATATTTTGCCTAAATTGCTCTTACTTAGTGTCATTGTTTCTATCTGTGAAGAATTAAAGTGCACCAATAGGAAGAAGGATAAACAGCAAGTTGTTTTGGCATTCCTGTAAACAGACTTTCATCTCTGATTTGCTTTCCTGTTCCAGGCCTTTGTTTATTTGCAAAAAGACAAAACTAAAAGCTACTAAGGGCTGCATGCCATGCAATCAGAGGAACACTTGTCATGACTTTGAAACTTTGTGATCAAAGCCCTAGAGATGCATGGTAGGGTGCCCAAGAATCTTTGGTTTTCTCAAGAGATAATGATGGGTTACATGTGATGCTCAAGGGCCTTAATTTAAAGGCATAATATAGAGAAGTCTAAAGAAAGATTTTGCATAGTATGTTCAAAAATACATGATCATTCTTATTTATCCTTACATGCTGTTATTACTGCTACTGACCATCACACATAATCAGCTTCACATCTATAGTGAGTACAGAGCTTGGTGATTTAGAATTCTCAGAAGAGAACATTCTGTATCAGATACCTGAGTGTTCAACCTCTGCTGTCTCTTATCTCTGTGGCATTTAACATCTTGGATAATCCATTTCCCCGCCTGATAAATTGGTATAATGACAGATCTCAGTGGTTTCAGAAACATTTAAGTATATTCAAAGCATTTAGAGTAAACAGTAGGCACTCAATAGTTATATTTTTTTATATTTCTTATGTCAATCTGTTTATGTATGTCACTTGACAAAAAAGAGGCAAGTCAGTTAAAAAATTATCTACCTTTAGAAAAACATGTATATATATATATATAGATAGATAGATAGATAGATAGATAGATAGATATAAATAGATAGATAAAGATTGGCAAATATTTTGAAAATACTGAATTTTAAAAATGAAAGTAAAGAATGGGAATATGGAATGACAAAATGGAGACAGAAATGATGATAATATAAAAATATAGGATATAAATATCCATATTTTCCAAAGGTGGGTCATTTGCAAATTTGTCTCTGGTTTCTGGTACCAAAAGTACATGAGAAAACATGATCTACACAATAATTCAGAGCCCATTACATAAAATAAAACAACTAATTTGTAAAATAAAAACTTAATGTATTAACGATGCTCTTGTAAGGTTGCTAAGGAGATGAGCGGGAGACCTGGTTGTACCCCACACAGTTGTTTGTCTCTCTGGGGCCCCCTATTCCTCAGTGGTCCATGGGCATTGAGCTCTTTAGACTGCTCACACCTAGGTAACTGGGAACTTGTTAATCACCTTCCACTAGGTCCTGCTTAGTAAAAACCACCCCTCATGTTGTACTGTCTTAGAGCAGCAGTTGATTTTACCCGATGTTGGATGGTGGCCTCCAGAGGTTGCTGCAGCTGTTCTTCACCTGCCCTCTCTCTCAGGTCCCAGGCAGAAGATGCAACCCCTATTGGATGATGCCACTTCTGAGACATAAAGAAAGAATAAGAGAGATGCCAAAATATATAGTATCTAAAAGCTCCATTCAAAATTGTCATGGTCCCATGTTATGTGATACAGCCTGAACACAGGCATGGCTGTGTGTACTCCTCACACAGAAGGCCTCTCAAGAGACAGGATATGGGGAATGGTGGAGGGTGTGTTTAGGAGCGCAGCAGTGGATATATAGTCCAATGCTATTTAAATTTTTGTCTTTTTTATCATGTTTTGATAAATTAGGCAAACTTCTTTTTGTTCCTCTTCTTTTTATAAAATTTATTTATGTATTTATTCTAATTTGTTATACAAGACAACAAAACACATTTTAATTCATAGTATACTTATAGATCACAAATTTTCATTTCTCTGTTTGTACACAGAGTTACACCATCCATGTCTTCATACATGTACTTAGGGTAATGATGTCCATCTCATTCCACCATCTTTCCTATCATCATGCCCCCTCCCTTCCCCTCCCTTTCCCGCCCTTCCCCTCTCTCCCCTTTACCCTCTCCAAAGTTCCACCATTCCTCCCATGCTCCCCCCAAGCCCTTTTAGGTTTCAGTATTCACATACCAGAGAAAACATACGGCCTTTTTGTTAATTTTCTTTTTATGTTTTCCCCAATTTTTCTTCCATATTTCCCTAAATTTTCTTCCAGATCCAGGTTAATCTATCAAGATGCATTAATAAGCAATATAATGAAATTTTGTTAAAGGAATAAATTATTTGGAAAGATGTAACACTTTTACTATGTTGTTTTCCTGTGCAAGAACAGTCTCTCTCCCTTTTGTTAGTAATTATTTTGATGGCTAATTCATTTTTTTCATATTGTGCCCTTTGTGTATATGTGTGCACATGCACACATATAAGCTGGAGATTCAATCCAGGGCTTTAAACATACTAACTGCTTGCCCTACCACAAACATACACTGTAGCCCATGCTGTGCACATTTTTTTTTGAAATTATTGCTTAGTGTTTAATTTTCCCTTTTTTCTATTATGCATTTGATTCTCTTCATTCAATATGTTTAAATTATTTTCAGTTTATAACAGAAGATTTATTATTGAGGAATTTCTGAATTCCTTCGATAATCTTGGTTAGAATAATTATGTCATTTCATTGCACAAAGCTAGGGTTTGAATTCCTCCATTCTAATAGATACTATTTTTGTCTTTGCAGTTACAATGCAAAGCAGTTAAATTATTTAAATATGAGTGGTGACTATAGACTTCCTTTAATTCTTTTATTTTAATTAATTAATATTATTTTAGTGTTCCACAATTAAATTCCATTGTGGTTCTGGATTTAGGATTTTTCATTCTCTAATATTGAGAAGGAATTATCTTCTTATCCCTATTTTAGTACAGATTTAACAGGGAGTATTTAATTGTATGAAAATATTTGAATTTATCAAAGCAATTACATACTTGTTTTATTTTTATCCTGTGCAGAATATGATACATATTTCTGGTAACTGGATATCAAGTTTAATTCAAGATATTTTTCTTCCAGTGTTTAATTGATTACAATTTCATATCTACTTGGTTTCTTGCACTGGTTTTTAAATTTTATTATTTATATATTTTATTAGTTTATTTTAGTTATACATAATATTAGGGTTCATTTTGACATTGTTATACAAATATGGAATATAATTTGCTCCAATTCAATCTCCATTATTCTCTCTTTCCTTCCCACAATCCCTCTCCCTTTTCCTTTTCTTCTAGTCTATTGATTTTTATTTTATTTATTTATAGATTTTTTTTAAATTAGTGCATTATAGATATACATAAAGGTGAAATTCACTGAGGTATATTCATATATGTATACATGAAAGTTTGGTCAGATTCATTTCACTGTTCCCCGATTTTCCTGGACCCCACCCCGATCCTGGCTCAATCCCCTTTTCTACTCCACTGATCTCTCTTCTGTTTTCATGGAAACCTCCTTCTCCTGCTTTCTTCTTTCTTTCTCTTTCTTCTTAAAACTAATTTTTGTCTAGTTTCCACATACCAGAGATAACATTTGACCCTTGACTTGGGCATTGCTTATTTCACTTAGCATTCTATTCTCCAGTTCCATCCATTTACCAGCAAATGCTATGATTTCATTCTTCTTTATGACTGAGAAATACTCCATTGTGTTTATGTACCTCATTTTACTTATCCATTCATCTATTGATGGGTACTTGGGTTGTTTCCATAGCTTGACTACTGTGAATTGCACTGCTATAAACATTGATGCAGTGTAACTCTACCAATATTTATAACCCTAAAAAGCTTTAGATATTTCGTATTTATGTACCAAGGAGTGAGATAGCTAGTTCCATTCCTATTTGTTTGAGGAATCACCATACTGCTTTTCTAGAGTGGTGATCCTCATTTGCAGTCTCACCAACATGGATGCCCCTTTTCCCCCACATTATTTCCAACATTTATTATTTTTATTCTTAATAATTGTCATTCTGAATGGAGTGAGATGAAATCTTGACACAGTTTTAATCTCTATTTCCTTGATTGCTAGAGATGTTGAACATTTTTTCACATATTATTGGCCATTTGATTTATTCTTTTGAAAAGTCTCCATTTAGTTCTTTTGTCCATTTATTAACTGTTGTTTTGTGTTATAATTTTTGAGATTTTATATATTCTGAATATTAATCCCCTGAGAAACAGATGGAAATTATTTTCTTCCATTCTGTAGGCTGTCTATTCACACTTCTGTTTCCTTTGCTGTGAAGAAAGTTTTTAATTTGCTGTACAGAAACTTTTAAAATTGATGCCATCCCACTTATTGATCTTGTGTTAATGTCTTGAACTGTAGGAGTCTTGTGAAGGAAGTTGATGTGTATACGAATATGTCGAAATATTAAGCTTATATTTTTATCTAGAAGTTTCAGAGTTTCTGGTCTGATTCCTAGGCCTTTGATCCACTTTGATTCAACTTTTGTGCAAGAAAAGGGGATCAAGTTTCATTCTACAAATAATATATGCAGTTTTCCCTCTGCCATTTGTTAAAAAGACTCTCCAAAGGGTTTTTGCCACCTCCATAGAGTATAAGATGGCTGTATCTATGTGGGTTTGTCTTTATGTCTTCATGTCTGTTTTGAAGACAATACCTTGTTATTTTTTTGTGCATGTGTGTGCTATTTATTTTATTTTATTTATTCAAATTTGTTATACATGACAGCAAAGTGCATTTCAATTCATAGTATGCATATATAGCACAATTTTTCATGTGTCAGGTTGTACACAAAGTAGAGTCATCCCATTCCTATCTTCATGCATGTCCTTGGGGTAATGTTGTCCACCTCATTCCACTGTCTTTCCTACCCTCATGTTCCCTCCCCTCCCCCGCTCCCCTTTGCCCTATCTAAAATTCCTCCTTCCTCCCATGCCCCCATCCCCATTATATAACAGCATCCTTATATCCAAGAAAACATTTGGCATTTGGTTTTCTGAGATTGGCTTGCTTCCCTTAGCATTATATTCTTCAATTCCATCTACCTTGTTATATTTGAACTGGAGTTTCTCCCCATCAGGACATAGATTAAGGCCTTTAATATCATTTTACAACTTTGTAAAGATCACATAGACTAGACAACTTTGAATGCAAGTATCACATTTATAGTAAGAAGCATTCCATTTTTATTTATTTATTTTTTTACTTGTAGGACACAGTACCTTATTTTGTTTATTTTTATGTGGTGCTAAGGATGGAAACCAGTGCCTCACACATGCCAGGCAAGTCCTCTATCACTGAGCCACAACCCCAGTCCTATGAAGCATTCCCTTTGACAATTGTTCTAGATAATAGTGAAATATGATGAATAGGGGTAGGGCAAATATGTAGTGAGGAAAAATAATCAGATAGTTTTACATTTTTTTTTTTAGTTTTACATTTTTTTACTACTAGAGACCACATTGTAAATTTTTTATAGTTAATAAATATTTGTTCTTCCAGAGAAAGTTAATTTCTGAGAGGGTTGGAAACCACATAACTAGTATAACTTTTGTTCTAATAACAGAGTTCAACAGAACTCAGATTAAGCCTCATTGGGCTGTATTTTGCAATTTTTTTGTTCATTACACCCGGAAGATCTCAGCTATTGTCTCTTATCTGATCATTTTTGTGTCATGGGCTTTCAAAATAATTCATAGCTCTCATTATCCATCTTCAATGTGTCATGAACAATTGACAACATATATGTAATAGAGCCTCTTTATTAAGAAAGAAATGAGTGTGATTAAGAGTGTGGATTACAGTGCAACTCTAAGCACATGGGTCCCGAGTCATTTGAACTTCTAGCCCTTTTCCCTTAATCTCTTACTCCTTATTCTCTTTTCTGATATTACAGTGTGTCTTGCCATCTTTCTTTTGCCCTGAATGATCTCAAGATGCATCTCTTGCTCTCACTCCATTGGATACTGCCACTGGTCTTCTCATTGTTTCTAACACAGTCAAACCCTTAGCCTGGAATAGAGGTTCCTCTCCACCAAGCGACTAACTCTTTGCTTCTTTCCCAAAGGACATGCTGTATCTTCCTGCATTTATAAGCTCTTCTATCAAGAAATTCATTGTTTTCCTCTGGAGCAGTGGCAGAGAACAATAAAACGACAGCTTACAATTAAAAGTCTTCCTTTTTCACAACACTAAATTGGTTTTACAGGAGTAGCTTAGGCACTTTGCCAGCAATTGCCATATGGAAGTATTTTTTGAATACCTGCCATATGCGTGGTCTCTGCAATTTCTGAATATCTGCTATAAACACTGGTGCCTTTCTTTTGTTTCATAATCTTAATTTTTCAGTGCCTAATTATAAAGCCCATTTTTATTTCACGATTTTTTTTTGATGGTATGCCCAGGTCTTCATGCAAGGATAGGACAACATGTCCACAAGGATATGCTAGTAGTCCCAAAGTGGACTTGCCATCTTTTTTCCTATATACTTTTTTTGTGTGTGTTTGTCTGTCTTCTCTCTTTATAGGAACATAACTACCTTCAAAATCATTCCTGCCTTCTAGAACTACTCTAAGTATTTATGTATTATCAATATAATATAGATATATTGACTCAGAGTAGCTGGACCAACAAAGGTTAATATGGAATCTAGCTCTGCGAGGTCTAGGTTTAATCTGATAATAACATGGCCTTACTCTTGGAAAAACATAGAGTTTAAAGAACACTTTCACAGAAATGATCTCATTTGATCTTTACAAGAGCACAGCAAATTGTACTTTATTTTACAGGGGAAAATCTAAGTAAGGCTCAAAGAAACTAAATGGCTTGCACAAGTGAGTGCACAACTGGGTTTTCCCTCAGGCTTTCTGTGTCTCATTACTAAAATAATTCAACTCCCAAATTGAACTTTGAGACAAGTAGACATATTCTTCACATGTTCAGCTATTTCTTATTTGAAATTAGAATATATTTTATTTTGTCTTATTTTTTGAATCAACTTATTCTTCTCTTCTCAAACATTTTTACCCTTGTATTGTCAACATTCTCCTGGAAATCTATGAGTGAGCTTTAACTCTGCTCTCAACCCTTCTCCTCACACCCACAGATAACTTTCCCAGTCTTCATTCTTTTCCTCCTGAACATTCCTTGACTTTGTATCCCTACCCAGCATCCTTCTTTCCATTAGTTCTAGTTCTGAACTGTGTGGCTGCTCACAAGAATCCATGTACAGTCTTCCCATCCTATCTCCTTCTCTTTAAAGATTTCTGCTGCAAACAGAGCACAGTCAAAGCATGTTAAGATTCATGCAAGATCAACTATGAAGGGACCTCTTTCTACTTCTGCAATCTCATCATTTCCTATTTCCTGCCTCATGGTTTATAATTAGGACCTGGAATTGCTTATCTTTCCTCAGTTCTGCAAGCTCTATGTTATCTGGAACTTTTCTGCATGCTGCTCTTTGTTGGAAAAGGTTTCTTTGTCTTTTCCACTTGCCTTCTCCAACTGTGTTCACACATGGCCTTCACTAATGCCTGCAACTTCTGTGTAGAGGAACCTTCTTGCTAGGTCCACAATGCCACAATATGATACCTGTACATCTATTACTGCATTCACAGCATTGCTTTTTAAGATATATTTTAATTGATTGATACTACGTATTCATTTACTTAACATATAATGAAGTGTTCATGTCAGTAATATTGTCTGTTTATATGTTTCTCATCTGATTAAGACTCAAGCTTTCTAAGGGGATTTTTTTCATTGACTCCTTACTTTATCCAGCACATTAAAAGGGATTCTTTTGGAGAGAATGTAAAGCCACTTATTTACACTTATCTACTTCATTATATAACCTACAAATAGGAACCACTACTGTGTACGTAACTGTGTACACTACTGTGTACATAACTATATTCATATTCACATACTGTGTACACTACTGTGTACATAATTATATTCATAATTCTACAAATAAAAAGTGACATGTATGCATGTGCTTTCCCACATACATACAGATATGTCACACATATACATATTTATGAGTGTATGTATTTATGTGCTTAATCTCTTTCTCTCTCTCTCTCTGTCTCTAAGCAAGAGATTCTCTTGATTGAATTTCATGTTTGGAATATTGGAGAAATGTGTTACATAAAACTCAACATTTGACTCTAAACCAAAACACTACCTAAGGACTATGCTGTGCAGGCAGAGGAAATGTGTGAGTGGGAATAAGTAGTGAAGGGGTGAAGAGGCCGGTGCTGTGCTGGACTCCCAGCCATGCTCAGGCCAGCACGATGTCTAGGAGTGTGTAGTGAGCTCAGGTGGTACACAGGGGTGACATGTTTTCACTATCTTCTCCCTAACCTTGCTGTGTAGTTTTCCAGTGTGTAAATGAAATAATGAAGGTTGGAAGGACAAAACCTTTGGAAAATTCTTGTGAGACCTGCGATCTGTGCACTGAGATTAGCAACCACATAAGAAGAAGGTGTAATATGCATCCAATGTAGCACACAGACACATTCATTACAGGGTTTTTAAAGTATAAATTAAATAAGTAGTGTTGATTCAGATATTATAACTTTTAATATTAGTCATATTGCTAATCAAGGAGTTAGAGTCTTTAATACCTGAGAAAATTTAGAGGCTTTTAGGGTGAGCCTTGACCACAAGATTCATTTTCCCATTGAAGATAGAGGCATATAGGCTCCTTGCACTGCATGAAATTTTGCTAATATCTTTTGGGAAAATAATTATAATTCAGTAACCATGAGGACATACACACACACACACACACACACTCCTATTCATAAATATCATAATATGTATAATTCCACACATTTACATATAAATGTAAATGATGCATGTATATATATGTTTACATATGTATACATATGTGTTTATGTGTGTGTATATATGCATGTGTCTGTATATATAATGTGTGTGTATATATATATATGTATATTAACCACATGAACAAGAGCCATGACACAATTCTACTGCTTTATTGCTATTTCCCTGAATGTAGAATGTGATTGATTTCACTGAACAATTAACAAAACAATGTTTTTTGTCCTTCCAACCTTCATCATATCACTTACACTTAAAGGGAAATACTTCATAATATTTTTTCTATTTTATTATTATATTTTATATTTTATGATATTATGTTATTCTAATAATATATTTTTTAATCTGCCTATCAATTTAATCATTTTTATACCTTCTTCTATAATTGATTAAAGTATGCAACACAACAACCTTTTATGCTATTTCGAGTCTGTGTGTATGGTGCTGTTTAGGAGAATGAGCCTGGACCCCTATTGTCTTTTTCATATGTGTGGGTAGGACCTACACAGATACAGTGTAGTATTTCTGCTTTCTAAAACCAGCATTCTGCATATCAAATGCCACTTCCCCCAAGTCAAGATTTTAACTGAATGTGAATGCCAAATGCCTCATTTGCTAATTAATGGCATCTGCTGATTCCAAGCCTAGAATTTCCTTTGATTTATTTCATGTTCAGCTTAAACTGTTCTTTGGGGAAGTAAGTATCCTTGTTTCATTAGTCCTAATAAAGCTAAATTTATTCAAATCCCTGGCAAGATCCTGAGCATCTCACATTTAAAACACAGTGATTATTCCTAATCCTTGTTAAGCAAATCACTCTAACCACCATAACACTGACTTCTAGAGGAGCACATTAAGGGTCAGAGAATTCTTTTCCCTAGCTTAAAGTATCTCAGTATAATCAACCTAGCTCTAGGTCAGTGGATCTCATAATCATCATACAAAAAGAAGCATCCAAATTGCTTGGAGGGATTATTAAAGCACAAGCTGCTGAACCCCATCTTCAGAACATTAGATTCAGTAGGTTTATGGTGGGGACTCACATTTGCACTATTGACAAATCATCAGGTAATACTGATGCTGCTGATCCCAGAATTGCAGTTTATTGCAAGAGATGAAACAACAACAACAAACAAACAAACAAACAAACCTGGCACTCTGTGTCTTATTCAATATGTAACTTTAAGTTCATTCCTTATTATCCCTGAACTTCAAGTTTTTCATCAGCCCTTGCAACAATCCAATGCGCAGAAGAATTTTTCACCTGATAGGCCACTGAATTATGAAAGAGTTAACATACAAATGGCAGACTAGATATAAGAATGGAACTCTGACCCAAAATATCTGCAACAATCAGCTCAGAAAGCCAAAGCATAGTTCTAAAGCAATTGGCCCAAAATGTTAGGATTGGGCAATAGTATTTGGGAAGAAAATATTTTCAAGGCATACATCTTACCATAGGTTAATATCCAAAATATGTAAGGAATTTCAAAAACTTAAGAGGAAAAAAATAACCCAACTAAAATCTTGGCAATAGATCTAAATAAATTTTTCTCAAAAGGAGACAAATGTCCAAGAGGTATTATGAAAAAATATTTACTATTGCTAAGTATCAGGGAAATACAAGTCAAAACCAAATGAAATTAGGATGTTAGGATGCCTCCTCTATTATCAGAATGACTAAACATAACAAGCACTGTAGAGGATGTGGAAAAAATAGAACTCTTGTACACTGTTGGTGGGAATGTGAAATAGCATAGCTAGTATATCATACAGGTTGAAGGTTTCTCAAAAACCTTTAAAAAATGATTCAACTGCCACAGATCATGTGGTGAATACATACACAAGATTGGGATTGTTGATCCCAATCAACAATCCCACTCTTGTGTATGTATTTGTGTATGTATGTGTATGTGTGTGTGTGTGTGTGTGTGTGTGCTTGTGTGTGTGTATCCAAAAGAAATTAAATCAGTATGTAAAGGAGACTTTTGCTCTCCATATTCACTGAAGCACCAGTCAAAATAGTCAAGAAATGAAAACAACCTCAGCATCCATCAACTAATAAATGGATAAAGAATGTGGTACATATATAGAGTGGAATACTATGAAGTCAAAAGAAGAATCAAATTTTGTCACTTGAAACATGGATGGAACTGGATATCATTATGTTAAGTAAGCCAGACTCAGAAAGACAAGTACTGCATGATTTCACTCACATGGAATATTAAAACATCGATCTCAATAGAAATTTGAATGGTGATTACCAAAGCCTCAGAAGAGTAGAGGGACAGTTAAAAAAGGGAAAGGTTGATCAACAGATATTAAGTTCCAGTTAAATAGGAGCAAGAAGTTCTGCTGTGCTGATGAACAGTAAATACAATAATATGTTGAAATTTTAAAAAGCTTAAAGAAAGGCTTTGAATACTTTCACCATATTGAAAAGATAAAAGTTTGAGGACATGGTTATATTTAACCACTCTACCTGGGAATTTCATGTTATCCTATTAATAGGCTCAATTTTTAAAATTTATGAGTTCAAGCTAAATTTAAGAACTTAAATAAAGACTCATGCCTGCAGGATATGCAAAAATAGCATTAAACAATTGATATGCCTGATCGATCAATGGATCAATCTCTCTCTCCTCTCTCTCTCTCTCTCTCTCTCTCTCTCTCTCTATATATATATATATATATATATATATATATATATATATATATATAAACATGTGTGTGTATAACACTTTAACAAATTATGCAAATGTGTTTATATACATATGTACATTCTTGTATTTGGGGAGTTTGGGAATCAAATATTTGAATACCTATTAGCTTTGTGTTTTGTGAACACATTGTGGAAAAATGCTTATTGAATATACAGGTATCACCTTGTAATTCATGGTCTTTTAAAAGGATGAAAAATAATTGTTTTACTTAACTACACAGTATAAAAATATTTATTTACCATAAAACTCCATATAGAATTTCCCTTTCTAAAATAGCCACTATTGAAAAACTCATAGCATTGTGTAAATGTAGCTGCTTCCATTAATTAAGCAGTGTGTTTCTCACCACAGATGTCAATGAATATCATGTAGCATTTTGAGATTCTTCCCAAAATTGTTATTAAAAGTTATATCATGCAGCTTAGGCTATATAAAAAGAGCACATTAAAAAAGTGATAGAAATATCTATTTGGTCCTTCATTCCTCCTTCTCTACCATGATACTGATAAGCCAATAAAAGATTGTTTTGATTAAAAGTTGTATTATATGAGTTGAATGTCTCATTTCTTCTGCTTTTTGCACTGGGACATGAAACACATTTGTCTGTTTAAAAGTCATGGCTTCACATTTTCCATTTTCCATATGACAAATGACACAAGTTGAAACCTGAGGATTTTTCATGGAAAGAGAAGGAGAAAAATGTGTGAAAGGGTGGTGGATGGAAGCAAGCATGCTGCTTCTTAAGTGAGCCTTTCTTATAGACATGGAAACAGAGTCTGAAGTAAGGCCCTGTCTCCCAAGAGGGCTGAGTAAGCTAGAAAAGAATCAAAACTGGAATCTGTTACCTCTTGGAAGTCACTGCAGTTAGTTTGCACTTACTTAAGTGAGCAGAGATTTCTTGATGGCATAATCTCCAATACTCTGTATCCAGATCTATTAAAGAAAAATAAATAAGTCTAAGAATCAGATATTAGCCAAGTCTACGTGTTGTCCAACACGTAGACTTGGCTCCTGTAATAGACTTAGGCTCCATCAGATGAATGCCCTATTGCCAACTCAGCAGATCTGTTCAAGTTAGGAATGCTGCACTTCAATTTCCCTCAATAATTGGTAGCTCCTAAATGCCAGCAGGCAGAACTTGAATCGAGGTTTCTCGCCCAGAGCACTACTGACATAGAGCTCCCTTTGGCAGTTCTGTAGACCACATTTTTATGTAACCTCCTGGGTCCTCAACTTCGGAGCCTGATGGTGTATGCTCAGTCCCTCTTCTTAGAACCCAAATGTTAGAGGGAGTTTGTTATCCTCGTTCTTATCCTCTCTGTCAGGCGGTTCACCAAGCTTCTTTCTCTTGCCTCTTTCTCTAATCCTCACAAGCATTAGGCAATCATCCAGGTCAGTGACTTGACAAATTTTAGATAGGAGATCGTTACAAACAAAAAGGCACTTTGTATACCCTGAACATAAAAAGTGATTTTTGCTCTCCTCATCTGTTTTGGTGAGTCTTTACATTGGGTTCTGTATAAAGAAACACTTTAAAAGTCATGGAATCTGTGCCATTATCCCTGTGATAACCATGTCTTGATTGTTGTAACAATTCATTATTTATCTAATTGATGTTTCCCAATACTACACGAGGATTATGAAATTATTTGAACCAAACACCAAACACAATTTCTGGAACAGGCGATATCAATAATTATTGAACAAGTTAATATGTGAGTAATGATTAGTATGGTCCGTAAACAGGAGGATAAATTTCCTAGCCAACTCTTTTGGATATTAAAGATATCTTAAGCCTTTATTTAATTTTTTGGTATATGCATGATATTAACCCTCTGTAATATTTGCCTGTTAATGTGATTGATTTTGATTTGTAACGCAGTCAGATATTCAGTTGGAATATAACAAAATCACCAATTCTTTGTTTGCAATGATTTAAATCATTAAAATTTGAAGCATTTGGAAGTCTGAAAGTATTCAAGTCTAAAAATATTAATGCAACTCCTCTTTGCATCCAGTTTTCAATCACCATGGTCATGCTTTGTTACATGCTTTGAGTGGGCGCTGCAACTAGAATTTTATTCCAAAATAAATGGTCCACCTATGGTTGTTGCTTTCTCTGATCTATTTCAAGAGATTTTGCAATTCGATTATTTCCATGGCTAATCTTCTGCAAATGTCAAATTAGCTCAATTATAATAATTTCATAGAACATTTTAATACTATATAATTTGATGCCTTTTTAATACATTGAATAAAATTTGCTTTGACTACCTCTGAACTATACACTTAAAATGATTGAAATTGAAAATTTTATGTACAAAACAATTAAATAACATGAAATAAATTAAAAAAATAAAATAGGCTTTCGAGTCAGACAAAAGTGAGTTCAAATACTAGCCCTCGAACCTCCTAGATGTAGGAAATTGATTTGATTAATCTCTTGGAGCCTCATTTACTTTATTTAAAAATAAGAATGATAGCAAATAATATGTTCAAAATACTCAGGACAATGTATATCAAAAGTAAACTATAATCATCAATTTTCAATTTTGTTTTTTACTCTTTGGTGTTTACATAATTATGTTTACATAATTCATTTTCCTTTCCTGAAGTCATTTTATTGGCAGTTCTTTTATTTTTATTCTATTTAATATTTTCTATCATCACCTGCAAATATTAAAAATGATCATTCCTTTCTTGATAACTGTTTTTTTTTCTTGTATTTGTAAAAACTTACCCCTCATGCACAATTAGAACTATAATTTGTTCCTAATTTTGTTTAGCAGCAAGTATGAGTTTGATGTTGCTCTTTTATGTTCAGAACATGGTTGTTTTTGTCTACTTTCTAGGAGTTATCATCAGAGGACACTGCATTTATGGAATTCCTATTATGTTCTTGGTAAAATATTAATATAACTTGTCAGATTATTCATATCTGTACTAAGATTAAATAACTTTTCCTTAGGTAGATGATTCTTTTAATATCCTGTTGAAATCGATTTGATAATATTTCATTTATATTTTTCATTTTTACCCATAAATGATATTATTCCTTTGGTAATTTCTTTGCAAGGTATAAATGAGCTTCATAAAATAAATTATGCAATATTTCATGGTGTTTTGTTCTTGGGAACAGTTTATAGAGCAAGAGCATTTAAATTAAAGATTTTAAATGAGAATTTTAAGTAACCTGTAAATTTCCTATGTTTTTAATATTTGAGAACTATTTCCTTGATAACTTATACATGTTTCTTTATGATCTTTGATCAATTTAGGTTTTAACTTCTTTTTTTTAATTTGATATTTATTTTTTTTTTAGTTTTCGATGGACACAATATCTTTATCTTTATGTGGTGCTGAGGATCGAACCCAGCGCCCCACCCATGCCAGGTGAGCGCATTACTGCTAGAGCCACATCCCCAACCCAGGTTTAAACTTCTTTTTGACTCAATTTTAGTTAGTTCTGTTTTTTTTTTCTATGAAATACATTCATTCCACAAACATTTTTGAAAAGTATAGAATTGTATTAAGTATTATCCTATTCAAACTCAGTCTACAGGCCATAATTATCTCTTTTTTTTTCTTGTTATAATTTTCATTATTTGTTTTCATTGCTTCCTGAATTCCCTGACTTGTCAAATTTATATAATTATTTTCTTTTAAAGAACTAGGTCTTTGTTTTAATTTCAATTTCTACTTCATTTTTAAAATTCTTTCATTTTGCTTTGTATCATAATAACCGTGCTTTCCTGTGAATTTTTTATTCCTTTTTAAGTCCATGAATTAATGTTTTTTTTTTAATTTTTAATTTAATTTGATTTAGTTTTAATGATGAAAATAGCATAGTCACAAATTCAGCTTAAGTCATTACCAAGCCATTTTTTTCTCAAGAGTTTATGACTATAACTGATTCTTCCTTTTTGACAAACAAGGAAGGTTTAGCTATTGTTGTGGCTGTTTTGTTCTCATTTTGATGTGGGCATGGGGGGTTAATCTTCTGCTAGTCAAGTCCTTACACATTTTCTTTTTCTTTAACTTACGTATTTTCACAGTTGGCTTGTCATGAGCAAATAGAAGACACTTCAAGAAGGGCTTGTTTACTGATTTTGACATGAAATTATTTAATGAAATAAGGAATAACTAAATGCTATGATACTGCCATTGAAAATATATTTACATTGAAGGAAAGCAGGACTTTGGATTAAAAATGTATGGATTTTTTTCATTGAGGTCTTACATGGGGACACATTCTGGGAAATGTGCCACTGTGTGACCAAAGTAGTGTGAACTTAAAGTAAGACAGCTAGAACATCACTGCACAATACAATCTTGAAGGATCACTTTCATATTTGGTCCATTGTTAAAAGAAATATTATGCAATATGTGACTATATGTGATGTGTTTATACATATTAATATAAATACACTCAGAAGTGCTTTTTACATCTGTAATTATGTTTTACTGAAACTATATTGATACATCATCTGTACAAAAGAAACAATTTACCTTCTCTGAAGCATGATTTGCCTATCCTCATTCATTAAATGTAAAAAATAACATGGATCACATGGATGAACGAAAGAAGGCATCTGAAGGTCTACCCCAGTACCTGGTTCATAGTTTTTGCTTCATATGTATTTTTGACAGAAGTTTCATACACAGCATCTATCTCCACTGCAACCCTACTTTTATCACCCACCAACACACTCCCTGCAACCAAGCTTTAGTTTTGAATGAAATATGAGATGACTGCATGGCTTGGAAAACAGTCCACACTTCAAATACCCAGTAGACTCCCTCACTCTGTTAACCTCTTACATTTGATGATTATAACCCAGGAAGGACTTGCCTTTTATATAATGAATTTTCTGTCTGTCCGAGTGTCCAGATGACTCTATTATTCCAGAGAACAAAGCCAGAAACTTGAAAATCATTAGATTGTGACTCGAATGTCAGCTTTCTGAACAAGGTAAAGTTACTTTTTGTATCCTTATTTCAAAAAAAAAAGAGTAACAGCGGGCAATACTCAGTGGAGTCGCGTGCATTTGGTGAGAAAATATAGGCAAAAATTATAGGCAGGTGTGGTGCCCATAAACCTTCCTGCCCTCCTGCCCTCCTGTCCTTCCTTCTTTTCCTCTCCTCCTCCTCCATCTCTTCTCCTCTGCCCCCTCTTTCTCTCTTTTCCCTCCTTTCCTTTCTTTCTTCTTTCATGATAGTCATTTCCACATTACCATACACATTTGGCTTTGGATAAAGAAACTACAAAGCAAGAAGTGATAACACTTCCTGAAGGCGAATATCAAGCATGGAGTTCAAATTCACAAATGTAAGAGAAAGTGATTTTTTGAGTAGTTGTTCTGTATTTATTAGATTTTTTACTCTTCGAATATCATATTTTTTCTATTAACTTTTAATTATTACAGTGAACAAAATTATATTTCCAAGAAATTCTGTGTGTATTTTTTATTTAGCATCAACTCAAAGCTCAATTATCATATAATGATGTAATATATAAATTTCTTAGTTCTAAATTTATTTTTAATTATTGAGATAAGGGTTTAGCAAATGAGAAAGTATTCTTAAATTGTTACTGTAAAGATAATTGCTATATAAATGATTTCAAATAGAAATGCATGAGTTTGGGCTTATTTCAGCCTATATCTTATTAAGATAAAAAAGTTTGAATTTCTACTTTTTGTATGGTGAAATTTGTTACTTTTGAATATTTGAGTAATTGCTAATAATTCAGTTTAGCAAAATAAAAATGCACTCACAACTTCTTGGAAATATAATTTTGTTTACTGTAAATGATTTCAAATAACCTTGGTAACACAGAACTTTTAAAACACAAAATCTGTTATTGCTAAGTGTATTCCTTACAGCAAATAGGTCTAGCTAATTTATATAATTTACCTGGATGCAGATAGAAGAGGTGAAACCAAGATAGGCATAGGGAGAAAGGAAATCAACGGTAGAAAAATGAAAGAGATGAGACAGACTTGGAAAGTCAAAAGACATATGTAGGGAGAGAGAAGAATTTAAATTGTATGGGGATTTTACCCACCATCCCAGAGACTGAAGTCTCAGGATAGTTCTGAGATGCAAAATGGCATTTGCCATTCTTCAGTCACACTTCTGTTAAACTTCTGTTGATATCAGCATCTGACCAACATCTGACCATGTTGTATTCCTCCTACCTCCCACCCCCCCACACCCCACCAGGAACTGATGAAAAGATATAGACTAATAGAAGCAGAAATGTTCGAAAAGAACAGTCAGGTACTCTAGACAATGCTTAGAAATGAAAGTTGAATGTGGAGATTCCACGGTGTCTCAGTGCAGGTTGAACATCAGAAAGAACCTGACTCTTGTCAGCATAAGCTGTGCCATAATATGTCATCTTTTTAAAAAATATTTTTTTAGTTGTCAATGGAGAATTTATTTATTTATTTATCTATTTATTTATTTATTTATACGTGGTGATGAGAATTGAACCCAGTGCCTCACACATGCTAGGCAAGTGCTCTACCACTGAGCCACAACCCCAGCCCCATAATATGCCATCTTAAGAGTTTTAATGAAAACAACAACAACAACAACATTACATTTAAATATGAACCTCTCCTCCTCAGTATCTCGCATGTCTCACAGCTCAGTGCCCACATTTTGTGGCTTCTTCTGTTCAATCTTTCTCTTTCTTCAGAGTGTTCTGCAGGTGTTCACTTCCACGGAGCTTTATTTGGGTTTCCTTCAATTGTTCTATTCACTTTCTTTTCAGGGTACTTCTAAAATATTAAATATGGTTCATTCATTTTATGCTTCTCAAAACATTTATATCTTTGATTAAATATAGGCTCAAATTGGTGTGAATATACTTTGTGTACAACCAGAGATATGAAAAATTGTCCTCCACATGTGTAATAAGAATTGTCATGCATTCTGCTGTCATATGTAAATTCTAAAAAATAATTAAAAAAGAGAAAAAATATAAAATACATTAAGTACATGAACATTTATAAACACATACAGTTCTTATGTCTTCTGTACTATATTAGGTTTAAAGTTGGTGATGCAGTTTAATGTCCATTTAAAATAATTCAAAATTTCATGTAGAAAACATAATGCAAATAAATGTCTAAAACACACTTTTTATAAGGGAGCACTACCTATTATTTTCTGGTAATTACATTTATAAATGTTTAGGTATGGTTTGATAGTGATTATATGTTGATTGGCCATCATTTGGAAATTCTTGGTAAAATCTGGAAATTCTTGATAAAGTTCACCATAATTCATTTTAAAAACTTACCTAATCAGAAACAAAATGTCCTTACCTTTGTAAAGAATGTTTTTACCTATGTAAATAAATGATTTCAAAGAAATACGAGTATGATTGCAATCATCATTACTACTGAACTGTAGTAAATTTTACATTGGGACATTCTAAACAGTGCAAAGGTTTTTTTGAAAATTGAAATAGAAGATATAAAATCAGTTCTTATTATCAGAAAATAAGATTTAATTCATAAAAATTCAAGAACATTTGTAAATGTATTAAAGCAGAAAGATGTTAATGAGAATGCTGAGTCAAATCACTGTACAAATCAGAATAGTCTCATACACCAATAAATGCCAATGAAAAATAGTAATAAATTATAACTCATACCGGCAAGAACTATCATAAGATTCCTAAGTAAATTTTTAAAAATGCAACTATTCAGACTCAGTACCATAAACATGTCATATATTAATAAATCAGTTTATAAAGTCAGTATAATATAAATTCAGTTTCTTCTGAGATTTATTGTGGAACATGATAAGTTGAGCCTAAATTTTTTGGAAGGAAAAGAGCTCAGAATATAGGTATATTTGAAGAACAAAGTTGGGAAATTGGTACTCTCATATATCAAAACTATTTTAATAACATTCAGTAAGACCATGTGACATAGGGGTAGGCATAGACAAGTGAGCCACTGGATTAAAATATAAAACACAAAAATGGAGCCATAATAAAGTAAAGTATTTATAGAGCAGAGGTCACAGTATAACCAAATGAGTAGAAAATATATTGCTTAATAAATAGTAAAAGGAATATTGATTTTTCTCTATGATAGATATCTATATCATACCATAGACAAAAATACATTTTACATGTATTAAAACCATAAATATTGGATCAAATTATCAAGTGTTTAGATTAACATGTAATACAATAGCTTTATGATAATAGTGGAATGAATTACTTCATAGAAACCAAGAACAACTCACAAAATTAAACTGATATACACAACAAACACTTCCTACTAAAAAGACAAATTTAATAGATAAATCATAGGCTCTGAGAATATCATTGCAATGTATATTAGACAAAGATATCCTAAAAAAATCACCATAAACTGGGTGTTTTAAAACAAAGGAAAATTTATTCTCTCACTGTTCTGGAGGCCACAACCTAAAATGAAGGTGGTAGCCAGGTGAGTTCTTTGAAGATACCCAGTGATAATGTCAACCTCCTCCCCACCCGCTTATGACTATGGGAAGATTCTTTGTGCATCCTTGGATTATGAATACATCATTTTAATCTCTCCCTTTGTCATCACTTGGCTATTTTCCTGTGTGGGTCTGAATTTTCCTCTTCTCACATGGATATCTCTGGGATGAGGGCCTACCCCAATCCGAAAGGCTCAACATGATTACATTTATTTTCCAACAAAGTTCCATTCTAGGTTTTAGGTGGATGTGGACCTTGCAGGGAGGGCATTATTCTACTCAGTCTGCTATATAAGGAGGAATGTATAACAAGAAATGTCATCACTAGATTGTTTGTTATATAGAAAAATTTAAATTAACAAAATGTCCATCAATGGATAATAAATAATGGCATAGACACACAATGAGGTTATATAGCTGTTAAAAAACAATGACCTAGACATGAATATCAAAGCTGATAAATCTTGAGAACCTATTGAGTGAATAAAAAAAAGTCGTAAGATATTTGACATGTGAGGATGATAAATACACAAAAGGCATCATAATTTTAATACATATAAAATAAAAATCTGCAGGGTTACTGAATATTAGTTTTAAGATAACAATTATGTCTAAGCAGGGAAGGTAGATAATTAGATTAAGAAGAAGTGAATGCTTTAAAAAGACATAAATAAATAGAAAGAAATACAGTGGAGTAGAGGAAGGGGAACCACGAGAGGGAGGAAGGGAGGAAAAGGGGAAGAAGCACTTGCTGAAGTGGAGTCAATTATATTCTATGCATGTATGCATCTATGTCAAAATGAACTTCAATGGTATGTATAGCTACAGACAATAATAAAATAGTGAAAGGAAAAGAATACAAAGAATAAATGAATTAATTATGAGTTTAGTTATGTTTTCCATATTTTATTATTTATAAGGAGGGGTTTATGAATGAATGTGGTGTGGTGAAAGGATGAAGTTTACCTATGTTCGAATAATGAGTGAAGGTCAGAGCTTCTCAACTCCTGCCCTACTGGCCTGTGGGGCAATGTGCTTCATCAGCAACTGTCCTGTGCAAGATGTTTAGATGTTTAACAGCCTCCATGGCATCTGTCCACTAGATGCCAGTAGCAAACCTCCCCATCACCCCCAGTTAGGACAACCAAAACTATGGCCAAATATTTTACGTTGGGGGTGAAAATCAATTCTACTTCAAAACCTCTGGCACAGGGAATTAATTTATTCATTATGTTCTTCTCTTTATTCTTGTTTTGGAAATATTTTTGATATGTTATCATAAAACATGAAAATATATATCTATATGTCTTGCATAATAAATTTTTATGGAAAAATGAAGTCTATAGCCAACATGATACATGTTCATATATTGTCAAATATGCCATATTATAAATTAGAGATATAAAAAGAACTTAATCCATGAACTTTATATCTGGTTTTGTTGGGGTTCTTTAAGATAGGTTAAACCAAAAAGAGTATTTCAGTTTCACCTTACAGAATACATAGGATTTTGCAAATTTAAATGTGGCAGAATAGTATTGTAAGTTGAAGGGACCGTAAGGGAAACTAGAAACTACAATCATTTTATGGAATGGTGAGCTCCTCTGTGAAACTGAAACACAGGGTCTCACATTTTCAAGTTTCAGTGGTGGTGGTGTCTATGTGCGGAGCAAATAGTTATAAGAAATTTCAGAGCAATGAAGCCCAAGATAGACTAAAAAGGGTACTTTAAAGGCCAAGTAAAACAAGTATGAATGCAGGTTTAGTTCATGATTTTAATGACCCCTCTTTTAAAATGTAAGAAGCAATCTAACTAGATACGGTACTAGCAAGGAATACCGGATGTTATTACATATTCAAATAAATATAATTTATATTCTTACAGAAATTTGACATGTTGAAATTAGATTCAGAGATATACAACTTTATGGAATAGAAGTCATAATATGACTAATATATTAATCCTCCACAACTTGACTTACAGCTTACACAGATCACAGTAAAATACCAGTAGGATAGTTTTAGAAACTGGCAAACTGATTCCAAAACTTCACATGATAATGCAATGCATTATCCAGAGCTATTTTGTAGGAGAACAAATTTGTAGAACTTATACTACCTGTCTCTGAGAGTTATTTAAAACTGCATAATAAAGAGCCTGGTGGTGGGAGGATCAGCAAGAAGATGCACAGGACAGAATAGAAAGACCAGTAACAAGCTCACACTCATACAATCCTTCAATATTCTACAAAGGCTTCAAAAAAAAAGTCTTATTTAATTTTGTATTTTCAACAAATCCTGGAAAAATTGAAACTATAATTTGATGACATTTGTATTATGACATATACAAACAACAATTCAACCTGCTCTATTGATTTACACATGAAAGCTAATATCTTAAAGTTTTTGAAGGAAAACAACAGAGAATAATTTTGTGAGGATAATATGCAAAGGTTTGTTAGAGTGGAAACAAAAAGCAATAACAACCAGAGATCAAGTTGGCAAATCAGGCTTCATTCAAAATTAAAATCAAATTTTAAAATGTTTTCACAGAAAATGATATCATGAAGAAAAATAATAGGAAAAGCACAGATCCAGAAAATGTACTTGCAGAATAGTTTTGACTAAAGACTCCCATCCCAGCTTTTCACAAAACTTTTTCATCCCAATGTTAAAAAAAGCAAACCAATTAAATATTGATTTTTCCCCACTAAATCTGAAAACTCCACAAAAAATCTATAAAATTAACCAATACACATGTGGAAACTTCATTTACTATCACTGTTTCCTGGGCAGAGGCAATTGAAAATTCAATGAGATATTCATTAACAATCATAATGTTGAGAGTAATTAGATCAATTGTTTTTCTCACAAATTGTTGAGAGAAGGGCAAAATGTTGCAAACTATGTTAGAAACTGGCTTTGTAATTTAATTTTAATTATACTTTTGTCCAGAAATGTGTTCTCTATTAGATTCAGAAATGAAAAGTGTCTCTTCGCTTCTGCAGTACTAAGAATGTTTTATGCACATCATGCAAAAGTTTTCTAGTAGTAGTAGTAGTGTTGCATTTAACCCATTAAGTTAATAATAAACCCATGCCAATTATAAAATCATGTATAAACCTTTCAAGTGTGCTATACTTGAGATTTCATATATTCTGGTGGGTATTTCAAGATGGACAGTTAGAATTAAAATTCTGCAGATAAGTTACAATAGTTATGTTATTATTTTTTACTCATATACTAACAAGAATTTTTGCAAAATTCTTGAGTTTTGGAAGTAAGATTCTAAACTTCAAAAAATAAATAAAGAAACAAATATACTTTATTCAAAATTAAAATCAAATTTTAAAATTTGATTTTAAAATTTACATGTCTCAAAAATGATATTATTAAGAAAAAATAATAGGAATGCCATAGATGCAGAGAATGTATTTGCAGAATAGTTTTGTCAAGAACTCCCACTGGAGTCCTTTCACAACTCAATGTTAAGAAAGACAAACCAAGTAAAAATTGATTTTTTCTGCAAGTCTATAACTCCACAAAGAAATCTATATGAATAACCAGTAAATGCTTAGCTATATGTATATATAGATATAGATATAGACACACTCTTCATTATATTCAGATAAATAAAGCATATTAACTCGTCACTTAGCAAAGTTTGCCTTTCAGTAGAATGAAATTATATAAGGACAATCACTATGTCCTGTTCATATTTGTTTCCCTGGTGTTTAGAATAATGTCTGGCACATGTTAAAAACCCAATGGATATTTGTTGATTGAAGAAGTATGACTATCAGAGGACAATAATTGGAGGACAATGAATGTTTATGAGGATACTATTTGTGTCTTCATAAAAACTCATATTTTAAGAGGCATATGCTGAATATATCAGTTGATATATATTATTTTACACAAAATTAAAGAGTTTTTAATTTTTTGTCTTATCTGCAGAGATTTGTTTAGATGCTTTATAAAATACTTATCAAATCCTTTGTAAAGCAAAAACTTATTTTTACATCTTTTAATAATACATGTTGAGTTACAATTTTGGGACTCAAAGGTTTACATAAATGTTGGGTGAATTTTATGTGAGCACATTTCCCATTCAAATGATTTTGGTACCTTCTGGGGCCTTCAGTAAGATGCAATCATTCTTTATGTTCCTTGGTAATGGAACAAAATCCGTGGGAGATGCATTTTCCCCCCACAAATTCCTTTCTGTTACTTTAGCAAAGAATTGTTTCTTTACCTGTTTAACAAATGCACTTTCCTAAGGTTTGGTTTGGCTACTCTTTTTTATTCCAAGTGAATTTCATAATTGCTCTTTCTATAAGGAATGATGTTGGGATTTTAATTGGAATTGCACTTACTCTGTATAGTGCTTTTTAATATTTTAACAATATTAATTTTGCCTATTCAAGAGCATGGAAGGTATGTCCATCTTCTAAGGTCTTCTTCAATTTCTTTTTGGGGGCGTTCTGCAGTTTTCATTGTAGAAGTTTTCACCTCTTTTGTTAAGTTGATTCCTAAGTATTTTATTTATTTATTTATTTTTTGAGGCTCCCAGACCTTAAATTAAACTACAAAGCTATATTAACAAAAAATGGCATGATATTAGCACCAAAATAAGTATGTATTCCAAAGTCTAGCTATTGTGAATTGTGCTGCCATGATCATTGATGTGGCAGTATCCCTATAGCATGCTCTTTTAAGGTCCTCAGGGAATAGACCGAGAAGGGCGATAGCTGGGTCAAATGGTGGTTCCATTCCCAGCTTTCCTAGGAATCTCCATACTGCTTTCCATATTGGCCGCACCAGTTTGCAGTTCCACCAGCAATGTACAAGTGTACCCTTTTCCCCACATCCTCGCCAGCACTTATTGTTGCTTGACTTCATAATGGCTGCCAATCTTACTGGAGTGAGATGGTATCTTAGGGTGGTTTTGATTTGCATTTCTCTGACTGCTAGAGATGGTGAGCATTTTTTCATGTACTTGTTGATTGATTGTATGTCCTCCTCTGAGAAGTGTCTGTTCAGGTCCTTGGCCCATTTGTTGATTGGGTTGTTTGTTATCTTATTGTCTAATTTTTTGAGTTCTTTGTATACTCTGGATATTAGGGCTCTATCTGAAGTGTGAGGAGTAAAGATTTGTTCCCAGGATGTAGGTTCCCTATTTACCTCTCTTATTGTTTCTCTTGCTGAGAAAAAACTTTTTAGTTTGAGTAAGTCCCATTTGTTGATTCTAGAATGGATTAAAAAACTGTGGCATTTATACACAATGGAGTATTACGCAGCACTAAAAAATGACAAAGTCATGGATTTTGCAGGGAAATGGATGGCATTAGAGCAGATTATGCTAAGTGAAGCTAGCCAATCCTTAAAAAACAAATGCCAAATGTCTTCTTTGATATAAAGAGAGCAACTAAGATCAGAACAGGGAAGAAGAGCATGAGGAAAAGATTAACATTAAACAGAGACAAGTGGGGGGAGAGAAAGGGAGAGAGAAGGGAAACTATGGAAAGGGAAGGAGACCCTCATTGTTACACAAAATTACATATAAGAGTTTGTGAGGGGAAAGGGAAAAAAAAAAACAAGGGAGAGAATTAAACAACAGCAGATGGGGTAGAGAGGGAAGATGAGAGGGAAGGGGAGGGGGGATAGTAGGGGATAGGAAAGGTAGCAGAATACAACAGTCACTAAAATGGTATTATGTAAAAATGTGGATGTGTAACCGATATGATTCTGCAACTTGTATTTGGGGTAAAAAATGGGAGTTCTTAACCCACTTGAATCAAATGTATGGAAGATGATATGTCATGAGCTGTGTAATGTTTTGAACAACCAATAAAAAAAAAAAAGTATGTAGACAAATAGTACAGAATAGAAGACACAGAGACAAATCCGTGTAACTACAGTTGTCTCATACTAGACAAAGGTGCCCAAAAACATACATTGGAAAAAAGATAGCCTCGTAAACAAATGGTGCTGAGAAAACTGTAAATCCATATGCAGCAAAATGGAACTAACCCCCTATCTTTCACCATGCACAAAACTCAACTCAAGGTGGATCATGTTCCTAGGAATTAGACTAGAGACCCTGCACCTAATAGAGGAAAATATAGGCCCAAATCTTCCTTGTGTTGAATAAGGCCCCAAATTCCTTAAAAAGACTCCTAAAGCACAAGAAATAAATCAAGAATTGATAAATTGGACAGATTCAAACTAAAAAGCTTCTTCTCAGCAAAATAAACAATCAATGAGGTCAAGAGAAAGCCTACATTTTGGGAGCAAATTTTTTGCCATATGCACATCAGATAGAGTACTAATCTCCAGTATATATAAATAACTCAAAAAACTTAACACCAAAAAAGAAAAAAAAAACAATCAATAAATGGGCTAAAGAGATGAAGAGAAACTTCTCAGAAGAAGATATACAATCTACTAACAAATATATGAAAAAAATGTTCAACATCTCTAGTAATTAGAGAAATGCAAATCAAAACTACTCTAAGACAAAACTCTCAATCCAACTGTTGACATTTTGGATAAACAGCACTGCAGTTAGTTATCAATTTAAATGATAAACCATTATTTAATTGTATTTACTGTATTGTGAACTGAATATATTATTTTCATTTAGCAATAATTTCAAAAGACTAAAAAATCCATTTACAATGTGACCTTTGATGACTTCTTAGATTCTATTATTTGACATACTTTTTACCAAACCACTCACTCACTATTAGACATTTCAACTGATTCCAATTACACTGAATTATCCCTGTCTCTGCTTTCCATATCTGATCATTATTACTAATTATTATTATTTTCGTTTTACACTATTATGGTGTATTTTGTGATAATTTCATATATGCATACAATGTGTAATGATAAAATAAATCATATATGATACAGTTTCCACTTCCTGAACATTTCAACAAGATTTTTGATTAACATGTCCTATTTCTTCATAATTGTGGGGTACAGTTTTGAAGTAAAATATGATAGTTTCCATTAGCTTAAATATTAATCACGTACACTGATAAACATGATTATTGATACCTAATGGAATAAATTGTGGTATGATTCTGGTTCTGGTCCAAAAATCGATAATGTGAACTAAGTAAGTTCAACTGTCTTGGCCTCTGTTTAATATTCCACAAAGTAGAGATGTGTATGGATAATTACTGATCATCCTTCAACGCCTAAATTCTCTTATGGCTATGATGTCCCTACAGATTTGATGATATTCAATTCCTATATGTAATGTGGGAGGCGGTTTTATCCAAGATTTTTAAGCTATGTATCTATTCTTAACCTACCTACTCTTCTCTACTTTTTGAATTTGAAGATTCAACCAGAGGCAGATTTTCATCTTTAAGAATATGAATGAAGGTGCTCAATAATGAGATAAGGGCATTGTATTGTTCTTATCTATCCAAGACATGGTTACAACCATGAGATGCCTACTCTCCAACAAGGGATCCCTCACCAAAAACCCAGGCCAAAACTCAAATCTTTGTTTTTTTTTTCTCTTTTTCTTTAATTTTCTTTTAATAAATAACTTTCAATTTTAATCTCTAAAAATCTGCTTTGTCTCTTAATATTCATTTATTTGAATTTATTTTCCTCACTTTTGCCTTCCATTTATTTTTGTCTAAGTGTCTTTTGAAAAGGCCCAGAGGCCAGCACTGAGAAAGGTAAAGTAAGCTGTGTCACAATAAAACCAGAATGTCCTCCAACCAAGGTGATCTTCATATTAATTGGACCTAATTCTGTAGTGTCACACCCTATAGATAGCATCCTGATTTACTGGAATGCATTCTTTCTGAACATCTTACTTCTACCAGCTCTTATGGGGGGCTTATATGTAATATATTTCATGGCTGCAGAAAAATCATTAGATTTTTCAAGGTTGACTATGCCAATAGCAAATCAGAATATCCTATCTCTCTGTGTCCCTGATTGGGGGAGGCATTCAATTAACAGGAATTACATTAAATCACATATATCTATGTAGAAGGAAGAGGAGTATTTGCAGGAAGTTCCTATTGCCTCCAAGTAATGAGCCTTGGTCACCTCTGGGATATACTCATAACAAAAAGGAACATCTGAGATAGTACCTTTCAGTATTATTTTTGTCAAGGAATATTGATTATTCTTTACTTGCAACTTCAAAAAATGGCACATGTCCTAATAATATTCCATGTAGTATTTGAACCCTTAGGGTACTCTACCATTTATTTATTGATTTTTTGTTTACTTTTATCAATGGTTATCTATCAGAACCCACTGTATTACAAGTGACTTGTGGGATTGAATTGCGGGTACCCTTGTGTCATGGAAATGGTTAGATATGTTGTGTCTTGGCCCAGAGACACCAGCTAATCAGATCTAGGTTGAATCATTCTGATTAAAACAGGCTTAAGTGGATATTTGAAAATCTAAAGATTGTTCACTACAGTCTACTTATATGTTCTCAAGGCCCTTATACCATTACTCTCATTTTTTCTTACCACTGTAAAACAATTGCTTTGAAATAACTCCTAACACCTACCCTGTATGCAGATGAACAACACTGAAAGGAAACAAAGCAGTGTAATAACTGGTTTCATTGTTCATTCATGGTCTTCATATCAGTTATGATTTCTGTCCACCAGTCTTATGTTTCCAAAGTCTGTGCTCTGTTGGATTCTTTTAGATACCATTTCCTATCTTTTACTTCTCCCCAAATCTCCAATACATCATCTCCCATTATCACAGGTGATGAATTTACTCTTATGTCACTAATGAAATTGTAAGAATCAAAAAAGAGTATCATGCTATGTGAAATAAGCCAATCCCAGAAAAAACAAAGGCTGGATGTTTAATCTGCGGAAGCTGATTTACAATAAGGGGGTGGCTAGGGAAAAATTGAGGTACTTTGGATTAGGTAAAGGAGAGTGAAGTGCGGGGAGAGAGTATGCAAGTAGGAAGGATCATAGGGTGGATTAGACATTATTACTCTATGTGCATATTTGGCTACACAACTGTTGTGATTCTAAATCATATACAAACAGAAGAATGAGAAGTTATATTCCATTTATGTATGATAATCAAAGTGCATTCTACTGCCCTGTATAACTAATTAAAACAAATTTTAAAATCTTAAAAATAATGTTTATCCAAAAAAAAAAAAGAAAGACCGTCTTCAAGCTTCTACCACCACCACTGTGTTCACCCACTAAATTCATCTGTAACCAGGCACCAGCCTTCACAGCATGTGACTATGGATTAATCCTACCCACTTTCACAGTAGTCTACCAGAAAAGACTGCTATTGACAGGCTTCAGTAGCAAAGAATAATAAAATATTAAATTCTTAAAAATAAACAATTATTCCTTTGCTGGGCTTGATATCCAAACACAGTATAATTTCTTCCATCTGTAAATATATTTCTTGTTCTTAATCACCAAAGCAGTTATTGCCTCTTCCTTTTACAGAAAAAAAATTAGTTACACTGATGCTTCAAACTTGCCTTTTGCGTTTTCCCTTGACACCACCTAACCAATTCTTTTTTCTCACCATTCCTCCCAAATCATTCATGGTAAAGTCATTAACGAAAGCTAGTGATCAG
The DNA here is from genome assembly GCF_001458135.2 of Marmota marmota marmota. Taxonomy (NCBI): domain Eukaryota; kingdom Metazoa; phylum Chordata; class Mammalia; order Rodentia; family Sciuridae; genus Marmota; species Marmota marmota. Next base: position 13,966,498 of record NW_026000108.1, read on the forward strand.
ATACATTGTTATATCAGAAGCATTTGATACAGCAGGACGATTTATTCATTGGATGTTTAGGACCTCACCTGCTTGCTATTTCTTCTACATTTCCAGCCATTAGTTCTTCAAGGATTTAGGCTTGAATATGTCTTTTCTAGGTTTTACACATTGTGAAAATCTCAAGTTTCATGGCTTTAATATTATCTGTCTCTGTCTATATCTACTATCTTTGTATCTATCTCTATCTCCCTTTTTACTTATCATCTGTCCATCTAATAACTTTTTTAATTCCGAAATTTATGTATCTACCTGCTTGTTAACATTTCTTCATGTGAATTCCTAATGGACACTTGACACCTGACATGTACAATTGAGTCATAAATTTTGCTTCAGATACTGGCTTTGCTCTGATTCTTCTCCATATCACTTAATGATCAAACTATAATTTGTTAAATTGTATATAGCAAAATTTGGTTTTAATCTTGATTCTCTGCTTATAAACTTACATTTAACCCATCCACTCATCTTGAAGCTCTGCATATGAGCTGTTTTCCAAATACTTCCAGTGCTTTCACTCTTTCCTAAATGACAAACACCATCCTCCCAGGCTATAGCAATCACCTTTTTGCTTGCTGTTTTCTTTAGAACAAGTCCTCTCTGACATTAATATATTTCATACATTCCCCTCCTTGTTTTTTTATCCCATGTTTTTTACCCCATTACTTACTTGATTCTTCTCCCTAGTACCACTCACATTTTAATACACTATATCTTAAACATTTTGCATTGTGACTTCCTATATCCATATGAGATTGTATGTTTTCTAGCAGTAGGGATCTTTTTTTAGCTTTATTTATTACTTGGCACAAAGTAGAACTCAAATAAATATAAATATATTTTTCTAATCTAGAAAACTCTTTGTTTGGTGATACTATTCTTCACCTAGACTCTAGAATGCAGCCAGTTGGGGATATATATATATATATATATATATATTATGTTTATGATAAAACTAGAAAGCTCTCATTTTCCCACACTTAAGATTTTTTGGCTTCTATTTCTTGGGGTGTAAAATAGAATGATTAAGAGTATTTGGGTCCCTGTCTTATGTCTCTTAATTTTAGGAGACTATTTGTTAAGCTTTCCAGTTCCCTTGACTAAAATGTCTATCTTCTTTCCTGTCCTAATTCAATTTTCTGACAAGTTGGACGTGATTTGTCTTAACACTTACCTTATTCTTTCAAGGCAAGTGCAGTCTGCTCAAACATATGGTCTTTTTTGGACAATATTTTAACTTTAATTTATTCTGCACACCCCTATGATTTGGCAATCTCTGGGGACCTTGAATGACTATATTGGAGGCAGATATGGAGAAGGCCTCTTGGGCTCGGGGGCCAATAGGAGAATTGCTTACATTTCTTTCACATAGGACAACATTAATCTATACTGAGAATTCATTACCAGCATTCATGGTTCTGAGTGGTGGCATATGGTGTTAATCTGGAGGAATTTTACCTTTGCTACTATTCTGTAAGCCAGCAACCCAAATATTATTATAATGAGAGTACCTCACTCTTGAATACCAATCTCATAATGGCTCTTATGCATATGTAAAAGAACAGGAAGGCAGAATTTCTTCCAGATTTTAATTTTAGGATTAGGTCTCTTAGAATGTTTTTATTGCAATTTTACCATTGGGAGGAAGGAGGAAGAGACATGCAAGATCACATAACAGCAACTTTTGACCTCTTAGTGATCATTGCTTTTTCTCTACATAATTCTCTCATTTTATAATATATACAGGATAAAAATATATAGCAAAATAATTTCTTGAAATTATATATAAGATGATATTTTTGGAAATATTCCCACAATTCTGTATTTTATGGGCTCATTTGAATATAAGAGACAACCAAAGGTATTATGAATTGGGTTTGCTAAATCAGCAAGTGGTCAATCTAAGTGTCAGATATGAACTAATATATTTATAAATTTTTTAAATGATTACTCTCTAAGATTTGTTAAACTGTATCATAATACTTGGAAAACACAAACACTTTCCTAATGAATCCAATTTGACTTGATATTTTCATATACGTTTGCACATTCTGTCCTGCTTAATAATTTCACAGTAATAAAGAGCTGCTGCTGAATGTTTTTGAAAAAGAATAATTAACAATGTCTTCTTAGTATCAGTTAATGTATTATAAAGATCAGAGCTAATACTGTTAGCAGTTTTCATGAAACAGAAAATATACTAACGTTTTGATTAACATCACTAAGTTTTTCTTTTAAAAATATGTTTTGAATGTTTAACTTATGTCAAGTACTATTCTGGAAACTTTGAGTACATCAGTATCCAAACAAAAACACAAAGGTTCTAGCTAGCTTGGAGCATCAAGGTAAGAGATACTTGCAGACAACTCTAGATATAAACTGTAATAGACTAAGTAAATTTCAGTTAGGAGCTGAATCATGTGCTCTTACAACTTATAAGTTTAAATCCTAAGTCCCATTGCCTCAGACTATGACCTGGTTTGGAGGTAAGGTATTTTTAGAGGTAATCCAGTTAAAATAAGGTCATTAGGATGGGTCCTCTTATAGAATATGATTTGCATATTTTTTTAAATGGAGAAAGTTGGAGACAGACACAAAAGTAGAGCCACGTGGTGAGGAAGGTGAAGATCAGAGTGAAGAGTCTACAAGCCACGGAACACTTAAGACTGCCAATCAGCAGCTAGGAGACAGCCATGGGAAAATTCTCTCTCAGAGCTCTCAAGAGCCTTCCTCCCAACAACTTGATCTTGGATTGCTGGCCCCAGAATTGAGAAGATAAATTTCTGATTTTAAGTCACCCAATTGTGGTACTTTGTCACAGAAGCTCAGAAAACTAATACGAGTAGGTAAGATGGTATGGAAGAATAACCTTAAATATGGCTATTGACAATCCCTTTCTTTCCCCATAGGTGCATATCACTCTTCCCATCATGAGCTGGACTCTGCCTTTGTGTCTAAACTACGTCCTTGACTTGCTTTGAACAGGAGCATTAGGTGAAAGCAAAGCTGTATCAGCAGTAGGACTATCCTCTAAAATATATGACAGTTTCCAATTTTCTCTTTGGGAACTCAAACTTGGCTGTTATGCTTTAAACTGGAGCCAGGTTGGGACTCCTAAAAGAAAAATGGCCACAAGAAAGACAATTGAAAGCATTTGAAAGCAAATTCACTAACTAACAGGTAGGCCCTTGAGGTGGTCTTGCATACTCCAACCCCTATCTGATCTCCCACTCAAATGCAGCTACGTGAGTGACCTATCCCAACAATGCACAGAGCACAAGTGCTTCCACACACAACACACACATATGTATCGACATACACACCATACAATATGCGTGTAGTCATGCATTGCGTGTTTTGATCATTGACAGGCAGCATATACACAGGTGGTAACCTAAGGCTATAATGAAAAAAAATATTATTGAGTAGTGGTGACATACATGGCATAAGATTGTAATGCAAGTTGTTACACACGTTGTGTGATGTTGGTGGAAACAAACAGCTGTACAACCAGTCATACACTATTATAGCACATATATTGTCTACAGAATACTTGATAATAATAAATATGTTACTGGTTTATATATTTGCTATAAAATACTTTTATTTTTATTTTAGGTCATGATCCTTCTATTTATTAAAAGACCCAGAGTACACTGTAAAATATGCCATGCTACATCAGCATTCACTTTTTACGTAACATGTGTATCACTCTCCTGAAGGCATCATGCTCTCTGGTGTTGATTTAATTTCACGTTGTTTTGTTTACCATGACCTAGGAGTGATAGACTGCATGCCATTTACTCTATGTATGTAGTTGCTATGTCATCTAGGTTGTGTGGGTAGACTGTATGATTTTCACACAAGGATTGAATCACCTAAACATACATTTCTGAGAGTGAATCTCATCTCCATTATTAAACATGTGTGACTCACTATATATGTAGATATATGTAAATAAATACATATATATATATATATATATATATATATATTATAAACAGATGAGGGTTAATGTGAAATCTGAGATTTGGAGAGCAATTTTAGAAACTCAGTCTAAGACACTTTTTCTAAAGATGGAAAAGCAATGAAGAATAAACCATAGAGGAGAGTCTGCCTGATGTGGATATAGTACAGCACACTGAGAGCCTGTCTGACACTCATTAAATCCAAACCCAATCTTCCATCTACATCTTTTTATATTTTATATGATTCTAAAATAACATATTCATGGAAAATTGGAAAAAAAACAGCATCAAGAGAAATGAACTGCATAAGCATGCATATTAGACAACTTATATTTTTTTAACAAAGTTTCTTTTTTCATACTATGATAGCTGCATTGTAAGTAAAATTACATGAATTTTATGGAAGAAGAAACAGAAATTATTTAGGGAATTTTGGAATCTTAATAACAAAGACATATGTTGTATCTTTAACTTTGTTTTCTTATGTACTGCAAAATAATAATTTCAATTGTGCAAAATTCATCCAATAAATAAATCATTATTTCCTTTGTCCTTTAATCAGATATTGTTTTTCTATGTTTGTATTTTAATTGACCTTGTAATTCTGATTTTAGCACTGTTCACAATCACCAATAACATAAAAGTGAATCTGCATTAAAATTCTTAAAGAGAAATAAAAAGAAAAAGAAGATGTTTTCAGAACAATGAATCCCAAAATACCTCTGTGTTCCTATCTTTGCCTCACAGGAAAACAAAATTATTACTCCCCATGTTCTAAAATCCAGAATTTGATTGTACTGCAACTGGTAATAGTCTGTGTAATGCAAATAATATTTTCTTATTAATCAAGTGCCAATTATACTATTTGCAATGCTAAAATACACTACAGGAAAATTGCTTCTATGTATATTTTGCAGCATTTCCCTTGGAAGAAAAGCAATTTTTCTTTACACATTTTAAAATAGAATTAGAAAATATGTGATTTGTGGTTTTCAGCTAGTACTGTTTTTCATAAATTGTATCTTACAAAGTGGAAAACAAAAACATAGACTCTTCATAATAGTATATTTCTTCTCTATAAAAAAATCAGTTCCATGTTACAGAAGGAAGGCATGTGGGTGTTGAAATGAGATGGATTCATCCCAGCCTCATCATTAATTTGCTGTATGATAAGATGATAAGATTTAAAGTAATATGGGAAAAATGAGTTACTTCATCCTCAGTATTGGGAAGGTGTTAGTCATTGTCCATGATATTGCTGCTCTTTTTTTTATATCATTACAATTATTACTGCTCTTTTGGAAAGGAAAAAAAAAGTCACTTATTTTATCTCAAAAGGGAATAAAAAGGAGGTGTTTTCCCTGAGGCATCTGGTAATATCATGGGTGCCACATGTAGAAACAGATTCATGAGATGAGCACTGTAGGCTTGAGTCTAAATACACATCTTCATGATAACCATCTTGAAGAATAAACACTGATATAAAATGAGAAATATGACAAATGCCATTTTGAGCTTTCCATGTAGCTGACAAGTAAGTGGACATAATAATCCTAATTTTGTGAGTTTGCTCTATTATTAACTGGGAAGACATCTATTCTTTTTGGGGGGAGGGTACTGGGGAATGAACTCAGGGACTTTTGACTACTGATCCACATCATCAGACCTATTTTTTGTATTTTTTTTTTGAGACAGGGTCTCATTGAGTTGCTTAGCACCTCACTTTTGCTGAGGTTGGCTTGAACTTGTTTGGTATTGTCCTGCGTCAGCCTCCACAGCCTTTGGGATTATAGGCGTATACCGCTGTGCTCGGCTCATCTGTCCTTCTTCGAATGTCAAATTTTTCATCTGAAAAAAGAAGATAATGATCAAAAGTACATTGATATTGTCATTAGACTGTCATAATCAACTAATAAAATTATATACATGAATACCCATTCAAATAATGCTTATACATATATATCATGTATAGTTAATTATAAAAAAAATCTTATACAAATAATTCTAATGAAATACTATGGCAATTAAATCCTATATAAGTATTTATTCATATTATATACTCAAAATGAGTGCTAAATAAATTCAACAACAAACAGTTTGATAGATTTATGAATATGGTTCTTATAAATTATAAACTTTCATGTTTTCTTCATAACATAACCATCTATAGCACCACTTTCAGTCTGTGCTGTGCTCTTCATGCTGTAATTGAGAATATTTATATTTCAGTCCATTATACAATTGTTTAAATACACAGTTTTATTCTATTCTATTTTATTTTATTTTATGTAGTTGTTGTTAATTTGTATTGTGTGCTCAACCATGTATATGGAGGCTATGACATTTTCTTTTTGCAGCAAGACAATTTTGCACTCCTGAGCAGTGACTAGCTCCTAAAAGTGGCACTGCCATGGCTTTCTTACTGGCCAGATACTAATTCTTACCACATGGAAAGTTTCCATCTGACCAAAGATTTTATCATTAGCTGTCATCTTACTGGGGAAAGCCAGATTTGAGAAAGGTATACAAAAGTTCTGACACCCATCTAAATAAATCATACATATATGAGCAAATGTGGAAGCCATTTTCTCTAGTACAAAAATCATGATAACTGCATCCAGATAGAATCTGAAAATTCTAACCAAAGCCTGCATACATTTCATCTGATTTTTTTTTAAGTTTTGTTAGCAAAGATTGTTTGAGCATTTGCATGTAACTTATTAGTGCAAGCAAATATGTACCCTACAAAATCTCCTTTGGATAAAACTTTCTTAGCACTTTAATCTGACCTTAATGTTCAAGGGAGTTTTAAGGATTAAAATCATAATCTTGTAAAGCACTTAGAAGTGTCCTCCACATATAGAAAAAGATTCAATAAATTATATTTTTGTTATTATTAATAAACCAAAAAACAATGCAAGCCTACAGAGGCAAATTTCTTCATTTCCATGAAGTCCAACTCTTTTCAAATACTAACTGAGGCCAAGACTGTCTCCTTATCTGCTAGTCAAAACTGCTGTCTCCTTGATATTTCCTTGGTGCCTTCCCCCATCCATCTGTGAGAGCTTCTTTTGCTGCTTATTTTTATTCTAGTCTTGTGACTCCTATATTGCTGTTATTATCTGATGGCATGTCTATTTTCCCTGCATCCTTGGTGCCTTAACAGTAAGATGATACAGTAAGTGCTTCTCTAAAATAAAGGTATTTTTGTAAATCAGTCAGATAATTGATTTGTGTTTTCCACTCAGGTAACTTGTCATATTTGTCGTGCCCTACTTTTTTTTAGACTGGGAGGAGACTAATTCAATTCCTGCTTTCAGAGTTTCATAAGGCTCAAAATATACTGGCAAATAAAGGATATATGGTTTCACCATTTCCTAGATGATGTGTCTGAGGTTCTGTAGGAACATTGAATATCTACAATGGTGGAAGGTCAGGGTACACCAGAGCAAGATTCAGGCCCTGGTATTTCTGGAAGTGTTCTTTCTGTTATCTTAAGTAGCTTGTGTTGACATTTACATTGAGAGAGAGAGAGAGAGAGAGAGAGAGAGAGAGAGA
>NW_026000108.1:13974467-13984119 GCF_001458135.2 Marmota marmota marmota
GAGGGATGGAGGGATAGAGGGATGAACAGAGGAAGGGAGGAAGGAAGGAAGGGAGGAAGGAAGGAAGGGAGGAAGGAAGGAAGGGAGGAAGGAAGGAAAAGAAAAATAGTAAAGAAAAAAAGAAATATCAAATGATCTAAACAGATTTCAATTAATTGCACTTAACATCAAATATAGGAGAATACCTATCCTAATGGATGCAATCATGTAACAATAATTTTCAAACACCCCTCTGTATACTTACACATAAACACTTTCATCATCTGGTATTTTTCCCCAGGTTTAGACTGTTAATCTAGACCAGGGATAATTTCCACATTTTACATTTTTCCACTCTCTCTGTTTTTCAAAATACAGTATGCTATCATTAACTACAGTTACCTTGCCATACAATAGATCTCTTGAAATTTATTTCTTTTATTCCACTGTAATTATGTACCACTGACCATCTCCTCTTCTCCCTAATTACCCCAGCGTCTGATAACTACCATTCTGTTCTCAACTTATGTGACATCAATTTTTTCAGATTCTAAACATGAATAAGTCCATGAAGTACTTGTCTTTTCTGTGACTGGCTTATTTCACACAAAATAATGCTCTCCAGGCCATCTATGTTGTCACAAGGACAAGAACTCTACAAGGGGAAGATCCAGGGGAGGAGACAAAAGACCACCAAATACTCACATTTGTGTAGCAAGAGCACCGTCATTGAGTCATTGATGGTGCAAATGATCTGCAGGAGAGTCTGGCATTTTTTACCACAGACGTGAGCACACTCCTAAGTCAGGATTTGAAGAAGTTGGGGGCAGAAGTCTGGTGGAACTGGACTGCCCCCACCTAGGAACTACATGATAAAAGAAGAATATTGAATGTTATCTGTTTTATTCTTTTTTTTAGAAAAGCAAAATAGCCATAATAATAATATTTTTAGAATATTCTAGAAATCAATAGTCATGGTGATTAATATTAAATTGCCTAAGAGATCTCCAACCCAAATAATAACAAATGAAATTATTTTACAGTTTTACCTAACATATGAGTGTGAAAATGCATCATATCTCATGAAAATCCCACCAATGTGTAGTAGATGTTTGAAGGAGCTGACTCAAGACAACTTCCAAGTATCATATGAGCTCAGTGGGCTGAGGACTTTACCAATCACCAATTTGTTTCATGGATTCTAGTCAAGGAGTGCAGACACATACACTGCACATTAATGTTACAGTCATAGTTTAAAAAATCTTTTTATATGTGAAGTTACCATCACCCATCTCATGTAATATTTAGTGGTAATCCAAAATCCCTTATAGTTTCTACCATTCTGATTATTTTATGCGGTCAATAGAAGAATATTAAAAAATATATATTTCTTCCTGTTGTCTGGGTCCTTTACTTGAACTGCTGCTTAAATCTAAGTTTTTTTTTTATATGCCACAAAAAATGTTTTTATTTTGTTGTTGTTGTTTTTTGTATCCACAAATTAATCACTAAGATTGTTGACTGTATTCTGGTTGCAAATAAAGACTTTATCTAACACTTTAACAGTTGAATTTCTGAAGCAAAACAAAGGAATTCCTAAATTAACCTTGTGAGAGACTCTATTGTTCTCATTCTATAGCTAAGAAAATTGAGGATCCTAAAAACTAAGTAACTTGCAAATAACAGTAAACCAGTAAATGGCAAAGTGTATATTTAAACCCATGCCAGCAAAAGATTGGCATTTTATGTTTCCATGTGTTTGTTTAGATCCACTGTTTCAGCCTCTTAACATTTTCAGTACCATCTCTAATCTGGCTACTTGTTAGGGGGTCTGTATGTCTATTAAACCTATAAGAATAGGCTTTCTTCCCAAGAAAACTACTTTAAGCATCTCTCTACACTTCCAAGAACACCATTTTCTAGCTTAGTTTTCCTATTTCTTGGCTGATCTCTTGGATTTCCTTTTTTAAAATGTTTAAGAATTGTAAATAAATCTGTATTAGTATCTACTTCCTAGAGATTCAAAAACAACAACATATTTTGACTTTTCATATTGCATATGAACCTTGGAAGAACAAAGCCCTCTTTCTCTTTTGTCGTTAAAATACATTTCTTTCTTCCTAAGTTGCTACTGTACCTTCTTTTTCAAATTAATAAAATTGTGCAATGACTAATAAACACCAAACACTATGCGGCCATTTCTTGATCTGCATAATTAGGGAATTACTTGTGTTCAACACACAGGGTTATTGCCAAGACAAAAGGACAAATAATTTGTGTAAGGCACTGAATAGAATGCCTGCTAAGCAGAAAACATTCAATGGGAGTTACTGACAATTTTATTTTTTTATTAGTATTGATGTGTCTTGATCTATTCTTCTGATTTCTCTCTCAATTTTAGTCCAGATCTGTGGAATTCATACCTCAGACAATTATCATTTTATTTGGTCCTTTTCCTTTCTTCTGCATTTATTGTCCTGCGTGCACAGTAGGTCAGCATGAGCATGATCAGCAAACAGGAATTGTGCAGAGCGGTTCATAGGCTTGTGAAGAGAGGAGGCATTTTGGTGCCCAGTGATTTTTAAGAGTGAGCAATATCAGCTCCCTTCTAGTTTGTATGAAATAATTGGGAACCTTTCACTCATCACAGAAGCCTAAACTTCTACATGCCTTGGCCTTAAATGCCTTTGGCCTTAAATGCCACAATGCTCAAGTGATATCATGCAATGAGCAACACATCAGAAGAACCATAAGTCTACCTTGGTAAGGATATGAAGACCCAAGGATAGAGGGTCAAGCAAATTACAGTCAGATTTATAGGAGCATTTTATGTGGATTGGAAATGCAATCTTACAATGTAATCCAAAGATATAATTGTGTATGCCCAATTTGAAATTGTGTTTTCCTCCCCCAAATCTTCAAAATTCACCAAAAGCACAGAATTTCCAGACTTACAAACCAAGTAAGCTACATACTATATTTTAATATGTCACAAGAAAGTACTACTTGCCTATCAAACAAAAATACCTACAATCTTTGTGGCTATTATTTGAATTTAGCTAATTGCCTGCACTGGAACTTCAGCAAAGGCTTTGGTGACTCAGATTCTACACTTACTGTAGTCATTGTTGTTACAATTTTATGATCTTTTGAAAAGAGCAGTGTCATGTAAAAGCTAGCAATAATGCACTAAAATGCACAAAGAAATCAATAATCTGGAAAGGAAGTTAAATAAGATAAAATGCCACAAAGAAGCCAAACCCAATCTCCATAACATGCCATACCTTGAATTTAAGAGTATTCTGAAAAATTTTAGAGATAATTCTTAGAAAAAATAGAAGCATGCTTAAGGCAGCTACACCTTTAATTTTGCAAAAATGGTCATATAACTGGGCAAGGATAATGAGAAGATGCAGACCACAAGATCGATGCTACTGAAATGTGCTTCTAACCCCAGTTACCATCTGCACTAAGACATAAAGTATCCTTAATGATTTTAATGGAGACAGCACATTTAAATATAAATATTTTCACAAACATTTATTGTGCTTCAGAAGCATATCCATATGCAAATATATATTGTAATGTTTGTAGATTTATGTGCTTTAGAAGGCATCTCCTTATTTATGCCTAATCAATAAGAAAAGTAGCCTCTATCTTTTAATCCTGCTATTACATTATGAATTAGGAGTCAGACAAGGTTCTCTACTCAACCACAGTAAAACTCTAAGCTAAAAATGCCACAGATCTGTTTTCTCAAATACACAACTCTCCAGCATGGACTGCAGAATAAATGAGATCATGGGTGGTAAGTACTTAATATAGTACAGATTCTCGATGTGTGGCAAAACCATCGAAATAATAACAGCACACTTACCACTCCTATTGCACTTGTCATGTGCCAGGCTTTGTGCTAAGTGATTTATATATGTTAACTCAGTTCTTGAAATATTTCTTGGATGTAGATACTGTTTTATCATTCTCATTTTACAGTTGAGGAAACGAACAACAGAAAGTCTAAGCAGAGTTTTTAAGTTCCCATACCTAGAAAGTGAGCAACCTGATGTGGAAGCCCCTCTTCTATTAGTAGATGTCTGCCAGTGAGAAATGCCTCTGGATTTAACCCTAAGCAGCTATAAGCAGAATGTCACTTTCTAGATTTTTGCTCATTATGTATTAGTTTCCATCCAACATTAAAAATGAGAGCAAATTACGTATTTGATGATGACAGCGGTGAGTGATTGTTAGCAAATCATCACTATTTTAAGTTTGGGTGACTTTCTATCCAGAAGCATGCTGCAAAGATAACTATTAATTTGGGAAATTTTCACTAACAGATAATGAAGAACTAGACACAAGGTGATATCATATACTCTAATAAGAGGTGTTCAGAGAGAGAATGGTATTGCTCCTCTGGAGGTAGCAGTGGTGGAAGGGAGACAGGGCTGCATTGGAATATCATGATCCTAAGAAAATTTTAAGATAGATACGGAAAATTAAATCATATGCAATAACATGATTGAAAACTGCCTGGTATTTTAATGGGAGATTTTTTATTTTTCTCCAGTTAGAGAATGCTAAAGCATGAAAGAGCCGGCCCAGAGCCAAACACACATGAACCCATGTTGTCAGGAATGGCAGGATTATTGTTTCTACCTGGGATAGAGTTGACCAGAAAAATAAAATCCTTTAACCACTCTGTACTTAAATAGCATTTTGAGGTTTAGACTCAGAGTGAACTCACTAAACCACCTGTGTTTTCATTTTATTTAAACAGAAATTCTCTTTCCAAACTCTAATTAAAGTTTGCTATTTAGACCAGCCTTTAATGTGGTGGGTTCTGCCACAGAGGCCTGGGTCTTCTAATGATTGGTGACCCACTACTCCTGTTCAGAGAAAGGATCATAATTCGAAGAAAAATGTTAATTTCTTTCTGCCTGGTGGTAACTATTTGAAATTATAGAACTCAAATTTCAGAAAGTCATTAAATTTGGAATAAATTGACAGAAGTTTGACCTAGTTGTGGAACTGTTGTGGGTCTACTCTATTTCATCATGATTTTACTCTTTCCTCTAACCTACTGGTATTCCCCCCAGCAAAATGCTTTAAAAATTATTGAAATCTTTTACTTCCTTATGAAATTTATGATTGCACGCCATCTCTAAAAATGACCTGAGTATCACCAGGATGGAATGATGTGGAGGCAAATGGAGTTCCTAAAATCAGAAAGGTGACAATCCTTTGCTTAAGGGTAATTACCTCCCCAGGCCACTCAAATTCAGAATGATAATTCCTCACGTGTTATGAGCAAGAAGCACCTGAGTTGAAATGTTGATTTTACTCTCTCGTGCTAGTTTCTTGTCTGTAGCTATGGAACTATACAGATTTGTTAGAGCATGGAATGGAATGACAGGTGATAAATAAAGATATGACATAGTGATAGGGAATGTGCACACTTAGTGGTTTAGCTCTGCATTAGTCAGCTTTTCATTGCAGTGATCAAAATATCTAAGAAGAACAACTTAAAGAAAAAAAAAGTTCTTTGTTTGTTTGTTTATTTATTTATTTTGGGGGGTACTAGGGATTGAACTCAGGGGCACTCAATCACTGAGCCACATCTCCAGTCCTATTTTGTATTTTATTTAGAGACAGGGTCTCACTGATTTGCTTTGCACCTCACTTTTGCTGAGGCTGGCTTTGAACTTGCAATCCTCCTGCTTCAACCTCCCAAGCCCTGGGATTACAGATTGTGCCACTGTGCCCAGCCAGAAAAAGTTTATTTTAAGCTCAGAGTCTCAGAGATTCAGTCCATGGTTGTTGGCTGGTTCCAGGCCGAGAGTGAGGTGGAGCATCATGGACAAAGGACAACACAGAGGAAAGCTTCTCAGCTCAAGGAGACTAGGAAGCAGAGAAAAAGATGAGAAATTGTAGAACATTTGCAGGGCATGACTCCAGTGACCCATCTTGTGCAGTCACCCCACCTGCCCTCAGTTACCAACTAGTCAGTGAATTCAAGCACTGGCTTAGGAGTCTCTGCTAGGAGGGGTTGAAGCATCACATATTCATCCAACTTTGGAGAAGTAGAAGAGGGAATGTGCTCTAACTCCAATAAAAAGAGATTAAACTAACCTTTCAGACCTGGGGTCAGCCAAGTAGAGCTCTCTGACCAAATCCAACAGCTAACTGCTTTGATAGATAAAGTGTGATTAGAAAACAGCTGTGCCCATTCATTCCCACATCACCAGTGGTCTTTTCAATGTGAGAGCAGTGGGAATGGTTACAAGAAAGATAATAAAACCCATAAAACCTAAAATAGTTGCTGCTGGTCTCTTTGCAGAAAAAGTTTGCAGATTCCAGTATGCAGTGTTATGTCCCAGGGTAAGCCTAATAAATTAGGTGAATCTGCAATACTTTCAGTTGGTTTCAGATTCATTGTGTGGTGCTAAGGTGCATTATCATATTTAAAAGTAAATTAAAGCATTTTCCTACAGTCTGAGCATTAAACTCAAAGTGAAACTAAGGAAATAGCAACCTGTTCATACGTAAGAAACTGAGTGTTTGAAGTGTTACGAGATGGTTTCCTGGGCTGTAGGATGCTGAGGAAATACAGTGGTAATTTCAGCACCACCATGATTGTCACTTTAGGCACTGATAATTGAAGGTTACCCATGCTCCAGACCACCAAATTAAATTATAAATTGACTATTCAATATAGGGCCTCACAAAATCCATTCAGTTTTCTCTTTAGGTAGTCTGTGAAGTTTTTGTTTGTTGGCTTATTGTGTTCAGTTCTGCCACTTAACCACTACCCCACATGCCTCTAGCCCAAACAGATTACCTGTTCTAATCAAGACACTCAATTCAGTTCTCTAGGAGTATGCTGGCTCCTGTGTACCTATTGATGTCTGCCTCTTTCATCCTCTTGCTTGGTTTAGCAGATATCTCCAGCTTTTCTCAATATCTGCCCTTTCCTTTAGTCATTGAAATAACATTTTTAGCAAAGCACAGGCAAGTTCTGTCTCTCTCTTTTGGCTTGGTATGGTCATATGGTCAGGTTCTGTCTAATGGAATGTCAGGGGAAGAAATATGTATATCCATAATCATATAGTGAGAGGTTTTCCTGGTTTCTCCAATCATCTTCCCTTATTTTGCTTCCTGAGTGGTAAATATAATGATAAAATATTTGGAACCACACCAAAATATTCTAGGGCATACTGGGGAAATCAGATAGACTCTAGATTTCTGATGTCATAGAACTGCAGACAAGAAATGATATTCAGGTACAAGAGAAATTTGTTTCTGTCTTGAAGTTACTTTATTTGGGGGTTCTCTTTTATGCGATAATATCTGTTTTCCAAGGGAAATCCAGTCACTACGCTCAGAGAGACAGTCAATTAGCTGAGGTAGCTGATTATTGACTTATTATGCCAATGATATATAACTTAAATTGGAATATATGCAGGAATTTTATAGCAATTTTTTTAACAAAAAAAAATCTAAACAATGTAGTTAGAAGAAGGTAAGAAATCCTCTTTGTTAGGTGCAGGACAGGCTGAATAAGTTGTCTGCAGGGCATGCCAAACAAAGTTAGCTGCAGGGTGACCTGGCCACTCAAACCCTCTGTCTGGTTTTTTTATCACCTATTTGCTTCAAGCCCAAACGCCCAAACCCCTGCTCAAGCCTGAACACTCAACCCCCCTTATGCCAACAAGGCAGCTTGTAAACCCAGAGACCCTGTTAGATTTAGGCAGCACAGCAGAAGGGCTATAAAAACCTTTCCTTGCCACTCCCCCGCCCCCACCTTCTCTTTCTCTCTTTTCTGTTGCACTGCTGCAATAAAGATCTCTTGGTCACTTTCCTTTCACTCTTCTGAAGTGGTGACATACAGGGACTTTGCCTTTTCTGTGTCTTCTTCATGGTAAGTTTTTCCCCTGTATAATGTACATGTAGTTTTACATCAGAAGTTTCCCCCTCACTTTCTCTAGATCTCTGCACAAACAAACCACAACTGGAGAGGACTTTCTGATGTTTTGTAAAGTGTGCTTTACTGCATCGTTAACTAATTTGGTGCTTTTTACTATCTGCCCTTCCACATTTGTACACTAAAAAATATACTCCAGGCCAGTATATACTGTGTCTCCTTTAGTTTACCAATTGTCCTTTTCCCTAGAGTGAGGGGAAAAAAATGTGTGGAAAAGAGTAAACACTTGTTTACTCAGGTATTGCTGAATGATGGAATGAATCAATGAATGCATGCCAAGAAGACCAGAGCCAGGGTCGTGTAGATAATAAGGGGTGGTAACTTAGATGAACCTCAAGAGGGAGGTTCACCAAGAGCACACAGGTTATGTGAAGAGCTTTGTCTTTCTCCCCAGAGGAGTGGAAGACATCAGAGGGATTTAATGAGACTAGAGTGCCTTAGGGTCAGATAAGACTTTTAAAGACATCATTCTCCATGCCCCATGGGAAATGGATTAGGGGGAGATTAGTGTTTAGTGGGTGAGAACTATGGTAGAATATTTCAGTCATTTAGAAGAGCAATGATGATTGGGGGTGCAAGACCAAGGCACTGCTTCAGGAACAGCACTGGCCAATTTCCATGTTTCCCTCCCTCCCTCCTCTCTGCTCTGTATAGGATGGACCTGATATTTAGTATCCATGTCTCAGCCGCTCAGTTTGTTCAGGTTGCTAAAACAAATTATCATAGACTGAGTGGCTTATGAACAATAGAAATGTGTTTCTCACAGTTGTGAAGTCTCTAAGTCTGAGGTCAGAATGTCAGTATGGTCAGGGTCTGGTGAAAGCGCTCTTCTGAGGTGCAGATGGTCACCTTTTACTGACCATCACAAGGAGAAAGTGGTGAGGGAGCTCTCTGGGATTTCATATAAAAAGACTTTGATCTCATTCTTGAGGGCAGAGTCCCACATTCCAAACACTTCCAAATACCATGTCACTGGAGTCTAGGTTCCAACATATGAATTTTGGGTGGACACAAACATTCAAGACTCTACTTCACAGGTTCCCTTGCCAGTCAGCTTCTGAGTGGGATCCTGAATGGGAAGCACTGGCAGGAGATTGAGGATGGGAGGGAGGGAAAGCCAAGGTGCCAATCCTCCTTCTGCCTGCTGACTCTTCTTAATGCCATGTTATTTCTCCTCTGTATTTCCAGCTTTCACAAACCGAGCAACTCCATCCAAGGTCCCAACTTCCTTGGACAGTCATCTCTCAATAATCCAGCTCCCAGGTTGTCCTCCCATGGGAAGACAGGCCTCCCATTCTCCCCTACTCTGTAAGGCTGATAGCTGCTTTCCACAGTAGATAACCCCCAGTTTCTTAGCTTTCTATCCTGACTAATCAATAACCTCTTCTATGATAGCTATTTTTTAAAAATTTGGAGGGTTTCTGTTTTACTGACTAGAAAATGATAGATACAGTTTTGCATATTCTGCCACATCAATATCTTTGTTTAAAATCTTTGATATATATATATGAATGTTGCATAGCTTTTCTCAGGATTAAAATGATACTTCAGAAATGATGCCTTGCATTGCAAACTTTTAGAAACAAAATTTACATCCTTTTATCTTCTTTGTGACTCTATGGCAAACATAAAGTTTCCAAGTCAGCAAAAAAAAAAAAAAAAAAAAAAAAGAAAAAGTTTGAAATATTCATC
>NW_026000108.1:13986652-14058967 GCF_001458135.2 Marmota marmota marmota
GAGGGTGGAGGATGGGAAAGGCAGCGGAGCACAACAGACACTAGTATGGCAATATGTAAATCAATGGATGTGTAACTGATGTGATTCTGCAATCTGTGTATGGGGTGAAGGTGGGAGTTCATAACCCACTTGAATCAAAGTGTCGAATATGATATGTCAAGAAATTTGTAATGTTTTGAACAACCCACAATAAAAAATTAAAAAAAAAATTAAAAAAAAATAAAGCATAGTTGTAGATGCCAAACAAATAATGACCATGTGATTGATTAGTGTTTAATGTTCAATTTACTGCTTTGGTGTTAAGTAGATCTAGTCAAACACTGAGGTATGTCACTGGCATTCTATCACAGATATTTTAAGACATTACATAATGTTGTCAAAGATAACCAGAACTGATCATAAATTAAATCAGAAAAGATAAGAATATTTGTTTTGCTCTTGAAAGGAAAATTGTGTATATATCTGTAAGTTCACCTAAACTTAATTCACCAGTGCTTCCTTATTAACTTGCTACAATGATAATGTGTCCATTGTTGGAAATGGGATAGTAAAGACATCTAAATTATTGCATTGGAGTCTATTATTCTCTTTAGATCATCTTATATTTGCTTTATATATTTAGTTGCTCCAATATTGGGTGCATATATTTTTATAATTATTATACCCTCTTCATGAATTGACTCCTTTATCATTATCATTATATAATTACCTTCTTTACTTTTTATTTTTTTTTACAATTTTTCACTTAAAATATGCTTAGATATTATGACTCATATTTTGGTTTCCAATTGCATGAAATATATTTTCCATCCCTTTATTTTCTATCTGTGTGTACTCCCAAAGTGAGGTAGTCTTTTGTGGGCAGTGTATAGTTGTGTCTTATTTTTCTCATTGATTCAGCCATTAATTTGAATTTAACTTGATTGTGTTAATCATTGTATAATGTATGTGTCTTTTTACCTTTAATATACACCTTTTTTTGTTTATTAGACCTCAATAAAGCTGAAAAAAAGTCATAGATAAAACAGTAAAGAGAGATTTTTATTCAGTAAATATTTTAACAATGGAGAAGAGACTTCTATGTGAAATGGAGCTCAATTCCAAATTCAATAAGGACAAATGGGAATTTATAATCAAGGATCATGGGTAGGGCTGGTGGCCAATGGGAGGAAACTTTCTCAGAGGGCATCAAGGGCAGGAGGACTATTGCTAATGGCCTCAGTAGATTTCTTCTAAAGGTAGTCCATGGTGATGAGTGATGAGATATCACAGGTGGGTGACTCCAGTTAGAATGACTTACTACAATTGAACGAGGCAGGCTGAAACCCAAGTCTTTGAGTCTCTCCAGTTTGTTCCAGATAAAAGACAATGTGAGTACTTCTATTCTTTCTAACCTATCCAGAGGGAGACAACAGTGACACAAAACGTCAGGATTTTAATGCCTCCTGAGTCATAAAGAGATGAAAATAATGCCTCTGAATTTAAATGTCAGATCATGAGTTTTATAAAGAAAAATAAATATCTTTAGAAAGAGTCTATCTTATATTAGTTTCCTCTTGGTGTTGCAACAAATTGCATTAAATCTAGCAGCAGAAAGCAGCATAAACGTAATATCCTAAATTTCTGTAGGTCAGAAGTCTGACATGGGTCTTACTGGGCTAAAATCAAGACTTTAGCAGGGCCCTGTCTTTTCTGGGTATGCTGGGGAGAAGTGTTTCTTTGTAATTTCTACCTTTGAGATCAGCATTGGCTCATGCAGCCTTCCTCCTGCAGAACCAGCCTTGGAGTCAGATCACATTACTCTGACCAACACATGATTCCACCATCACATCTCCTCCTCTGATCTTTTTTTCTGTCTCCCTCTTCCATTTTAAGGACCTGGTGATTATACTGAGCAGACCCAGATGATGCAGGATAATCTCCCCATTTTAAGGCCAATTGATAAGAATTCTTAATTCTCCTTCCCCATGTAATGTAGCACATTCACAGGTTCTAAGAATTAGGTGCTGGATATTTTTAGGAGCCCTTATTATGTCTACTATCCAGTGATTTATGCACAGCCTAAATAGATAAACACTTTTGAAGCACAATACATGAAATTGAAATGTGAAAAAATATTTTAAATGAGTAAAGTAAGCAAGATTTACATGTTCTTCCATAGAGAACTACAAATCTCATTTATTGTATTCCTTTATACACACAATATGAAAAGCATCTCTTAAAGCTGATAATCTCATGGGGAAAGTATTCCAGCAGACAAGGGTATCATTTCAAAGTTTAAAATAATACATATAAAACAACTATTTTGTTTATGAATTTATGTGTTAAAAGTTCTGTTTCTTGTATTGGATTGAGTTTTATTACAATATTTAATTGTCATCATCTGTTTGATTTTCTGCTTTGAACCTAAGTCTAGTTTAAGGACCACTAGCTGATCATTTCCATTCCGGAATAGGCTGCCCTTGGCAAATTTCTTGCCCTCTGTTACATGACCTCAGTCTAGTTTGAAACTAGCCTGTGAACACACAGTGCTGGATCCACCCCTTGTCCATGGGCAGCAGAACTGTGTGACTCCACTAGAGTCTTCCTCTAAGCACCTCAGTGCTCCTCCTCCTTAGTGGAGATCTCCACCCTTACAACATTGGCCTCCTCATCTGTGACTAAGCAGGATGGTGCCTACCCCAGACTAAATGGAGTAAGTCGTAAAAAACGCTGGGGACAGACCATGTCCTACAGTGAACATGTGGTATGTGGTGCTTATATTCAATACTCTTTTCTTCCTCCTCCCTTTGAACTCAGGGTGCACTTGTTATCTCTGGCATTCGACTCTCAACTCCCTTGTTTGGCTTTACCTTGGACTCAGTCCTGCCTTTTGCAAAACTCTGAACAGCATTGGTACTTAAGGCCCCTGGGAACCCCAACTTTGGCATCTGTTGTTGCCTGCCTATTTTCCTAGCTAGTTTATATTCTCTCTTCCTGTCTTCATGAAGGATGGGAGGATTCAGAGCTATCTGGAGTTCAGCTGCTTCATAAATCACATTGTATTTCAGTTTATTGGATATTTTTATGAATAATCATGGAGACCAAGAAAAGGAGGGCATTTGTACTACGAAGGGAGCTTAAGGATGTCTGTATTGTTGGCAGCTATGCTGCATTCAGGGAGAGTCAGCTCTGCTCTCATGTGTCTGCCAGATCTGGACAAAAGATATCTGTCATCCTCATCCAGACAAAAGAACATCAATAACAGCAATACGTGCAGATTCAGAGTTATCCAAAACAGGCCATTCTGTTTTTTCAGGCAAATTTGAGAGAGCAGAGGATGTCTGCTGTGTCAAACACGTGGGACACGCAAACATTCTCTACAAGTCTCCTCTCCAACCTGCTGCCATCTGCCCTCCACCTGAACTTTACATAAGAGCTATCCAGGAGTGTTCTGGTACCAGTTCAGTTACAATTCCTGGCACCAGCTTTACAAATCCAAACACTGGATATCGAGCAGTGGGCACAGTATTCAGAGCTTTCCTGAGTGCCAGAGGAAGAGGTTTGGGTTAGCAACACTGAGCTTCCCTCATTTATCCACTTAAAGGAGTGACCTCTAAAAATCTCTTTCACACCCCAGTTTCCTCTTCTGAAAAAAACAGAATGTTTAGGGTTGCAACATTTTAGGATCATTTATGAGAAGTAAATTAGTTAAATTATACAAAATACCTAGTACAGTTTCCCGCACTTAGTGAGAGCTGAGTGAATAGGAACTGCCACCTTTTCTTCTTCTTTGGTGAAGGGTCTATGTGATAATACCTGATGCAATTCAGAGTCCCATTATCCAGAAAAACAGGTGGGAGCAAAGGGAGTTGATGAGTTTTACTGAGACCTCCACTCTCTCTGTGCTAGTTCCTTCCTCCAATTTACTGTTCAGTCCTCAGTACTTCTTTGTCATAAGATGCCTGGGGAACTATCTGAAATTTATTTGTACAAATAGGGAAAGACTAGTGGAAATTCAAATTGACACCTTATGAACTTTAAAGAAAATGATATCTAGCTGAACTCCATTCATTCATTCATCAATCCACCCATCAAAGTGGGTAACATGTGCCATAGTCTGCATCTTACTAGGCACTTCCTGACACAGAGGAGACTAAGACAAGGCCTTCCAAAGCCCAGTGGGGACTTTGCACTTATACTAACATAACTGTACTGTTATGACTATTACAATGACTTATGTCTAAAACCTTCAAGGTCAAGAAAAAGGAGGCCTCCTTTCACTTTAGTGAAGGAAAAAATTGGGTTGAAGGGGGGAAAAATCTATATTCCAAGGAAAATGAAATCAAATCACCTGGGCAATCACCCATCCTTCTACTACTGTTAATGCTAAGAATGTCTTTGAATGTTGTTAGTATCCTTTCTGCACTGTGACAAAATACCAGAAAATAGCAACTTAAAGGAGGAAAAATTTATTTTGGCTCATAATTTCAGATGTTTCAGTCCATGGCTGACTGGCTGCATTGATACAGGATTGAGGTGAGGCAGACATCATAGCAGAAGGAAGCAGCAGAGGAAACCACCTCATCTCATGGCAGGTAGGAAGCAAAGAGCAGAGAGAGCTGAGGATACTATATATTCCCCAAGGCACAACCCCCAACCCCAAGGACCCACCCACTTTAATTGGCGACCTCCTACATTTGTTCAACATCTCCTATATATCCTTCAATTGATTAGTCCACTCATGAGGCTAGGGCCCTCTTGATCCAATTACTCCCCAAGTCCCCACCTTTAAACATTGCTGAACTGGAAAACAAGACTTCAACACAACTTTGGTGGACATTCTAGATCCAAACCACAACACATGTCTTATTTTATAGCTGGAGCACCCCCTTATGCAGGCATAATGTGTATAATCAGTTACAGAGAAGTCTTCAGGATTCCTAGTTTCTGTATAAAAGATGAGATTTAAGGCAGGAGATAACTTGGAAAGGTGATCTGGTCGCTTCTCTTGAAGCTCCATTTGCTTCAACTCCACACATCCTGCTTAGAGGACATATTTATTTAAGGTGAATGTCGAACACTGTTGAAGATGTCATAATTCTGTTAGACTTCATGATATCCCTGTACAAGGAGCTCACTATACAGTCAAAATTAGCAACTAAAACCAAGATATTTCAGTTTCAAGAAACAAGTTAGGGAAAAAAGCTGTATAAATATCTTCCTTTGGATACTATTTTTCTCAGTAATTAATAATTATGATTTTCTTTTAACACTTTATTTTACTTTTTTTAAAGATTGCTTATTAAGCTGGAAATTGGGTTAACATAGTTGTGACAAGTTTTTAACTTAATAAATACTATCTTCTATGTGATGCCTTGGTACCTTCTAACTTATTTGTGATATTGGTATTGCCACTTTTCGTGTAGATGAAAAACGGAGGTTCTGGGCAGTTAACTTGTCTATCTAGAGATACAAAGATGAGAAATTTGAAACTAGGATTGTTGGTCCAAATTATGTCCTCTCCCTTAAAGCAATTAAATTTTATCAAAAAGTAGAAGGACAGAATTCAAGAGTTATTAAAAATTACATCTTATCTCCTTGCTATTCTCACTCTTTTTACAAATTTCAATTTTCTTACAGAATCAGAGAAATAATTATTGGCAGACTCAATTTGTTCCAGAATTTCTTTATACCCATGCTTTTGCTAATGAAGAG
The DNA here is from genome assembly GCF_001458135.2 of Marmota marmota marmota. NCBI lineage: Eukaryota > Metazoa > Chordata > Mammalia > Rodentia > Sciuridae > Marmota > Marmota marmota. The sequence continues at coordinate 13,992,350 of NW_026000108.1, forward strand.
AGGAAATCAAGTGGCATAAATTGTATGGGGAGGAGAAGTTTCCCTTATGAGGAGATATAAATTAAGTGACCAATGTCACAAACCTGCTGAGTGTCAGAGGCAGAATAAGATCTTGTGTCTCCAGCCTTTTTCTGTTACACTGCACTGCCAAGACCTTTCTAACTGATGTGGATAAACATTCAAGACAGATTTCCCTTCCATATATCTTATGCCACTTGTCCTTTCTGTCTTTGTTACCAACAGCTGCGGTAAGAAGAAATTCTGGAGCTAACATGAGTTTGTTATTAATTATTTCTCTGAATTTTTAAGAGAGTTAAGATTAGAGTGTATTGCTAGGAGATAAGAAAGATGTTTTTTTGTTGTTGTCGAAATCATAAATACCCTCACTTAATCATCTGCATTTAAAAGGGGAATTTGGAATAGAAACTACAATTGGAGACCTGTGGCCCAGGAGAGCTCAGCCTATTCATTAAAGATATCAGTGCATATTCATAGTACGAAGCTGAGTTCTAAGGAGGCCTAGTATTCCGCAGCTGGGAGTGGAAGGGCAAAAGGTGAATTGTATTTTTTAAGCCTGTCACTTTGAAAACTCCCTGCCTCCAATCTCAATGCGTTTCCAGGATTGTCAGCCTCACAGCAGCAGTGAAGTGGGAGAAGCAAAGCCATCTTTGGAAATAACTACACGTAGTGCTACTTAACCTCTCCCCAGGCTTGTGAGAACTTGTTTATCTGGCAGGTTTTTCCAAGGACTCTGCTCTTTGGACAATGGAGTTGGCAATCTGGAGACTGTAGCTTCATAATAGAGAGGCTTTAGGGAGAGACGCTCCTTTTAAATAGATCTAAATGGATAAGTATTAAGTGACTTCCCTGCAAACAAGTTCAAATAGTGACTGAATATATTCAGGTTCCATTCTGATCTCATGCTTTGAACACTTGAACCCTTTTTCATTGGGTATTAAGCTGCAATTTTATGGTAGGTTAAATGATGCCACCATGTGCATTGAAGTTATTCTTAAAATGGCCATTGTAGCATTTCTTATTTCGTACTGAATAGTTTATGCATGAATGATATCTCTACTTTCCAAAAGTTTTAAAAATAACATGTGCTATATAACCAGAAAAGCCTGTGTGACTAACCTGTATTCCAGGTACAGTTGCATTAACAAATGAACTCTGTTGGGATTTTAGTCAAAGCTCTTAACTTTAGAAATGCAATTACCAAAAACCTATGTCAAGGTCATTGCTGTTTGCAAGGAGCAGAAATACATGTAAAGAAGGGAGGTGGAGAACTCTCACTTCATAATACAGAGCAATATTGCAGAAAAATTATGTTAGGCTCAGATGGGCTGCATGGAGATTGATGTGAAGATCAGGAAATAAGTCTCCTTATGAATTATGATGCTAGTGGTTACAAAGATATTGAATGCCCAGACTATAGTTAGAATAAATAAGGACATCTCCCATATACACTTCAAACAATCTAAAGATGCTTTAGTTACAGATCGACTAACTGAAAACTTAAGAAAATTACAAGAAATGAAGGCTTTTTTCTTGCTTCCATTCTACTCTAATCAGTGTGTATGCTGTGGTTCTTTTGTTTCTTCATGGTTACAAGATAGCTGCTGCAGCTCTAAATATCATATCTTTACTTAATACCATCAGAGGACAAGGAGAGCAGGGTTTTTTTTCTTGTATATTTTCTCACTGAGAAAAAAAAATATTGCCAGAATTCTTGGAGTTTATCATCTATTATTCGTCCATATGCCCAAAGTTTAGCTACAAAGGAGACTGAGGAAGTGAGTATCTAGCATCATGACCCAACAGAATAAGAAATAGATGGGAAGTAAGTCATTGGAAATGCAACCAGCAAATTCTGCCATTACTTTTCTCTTCCTCAGGGGCCACAGAAATATCTGTACTTCTGTTTCCATGAAGTTTTAATAAGTTTTTGTGTTTTCAGGGCATATGGCTGTAAAATGAGTATTCTCCCTAGATCTTCATGAACTATCCGCATTAATAAACATTTTTCTTTGTTCTCCAATTTCAGATTTCTGAAATTCTTAATAAAAAAATAAAGATCCAGCTCAACTACTCAAGGAACCTGATAAGTAATAGTGAATGACTAGGCTTAGTCAAGTTGATAGAGGTGGAATATAGAGTGGAATCAGATGGTCCAGTTCAGACCCAGTGGGAATCTTGCCTGGTGATGTTAAACATGTCTAGTGTCCCCTGAAGATAGACACCTGAGGCATTTGGTTCTGCCTCCTTTCCTAGCATTTTATAGCATGTAATTCTTGTTATTTGCTTATTTATTAAAGTCAGCTAATCAATCAAAACAATCCTTATTTTGCTATTGAAGTAGCATTATGTTGAACATGAATATTCTGATAAATACCATTAATGTATGGATATATGCATATCTTGAAAATATTAAAAAGTAAATTGCTATGATTGTTAATTATTCTAATTGCATTATTAGAATAACCAATTCAATAATCCAAGAAATTTTTCAGGATGAAATACGGGTTGACACATAGTTTCCGTAATGTATCACATGATAATACAAAGCATACAGGTCAACATTGGTTAGAATATAGACAATAGTTTTTAATGAGCAAGCATCAATGCACATAGTATTTATTAGCAGATTTCTAAGAATTTGATCTGGCCTGTACCTGTAATACAATACAAAAGAGACTACAACAATGAACTCTTTTACATTATATACTTAAAAGTTAGATTTGTATTTCAGGATATTAAGATAAATCATTCAGTAACTTTGAATTCTATTCATTTCTTTTCTGTGTGAAGTTTCTGAATTTTCCTCTGATTCAGTGCTTAAAATTAAACAGCTTCACACTGATATGGATAGTATCATCAATACTGCTCTGTTAAGGAAACCGTGATTCCCTTTAGAAGATTCCCTAGAGAATGTAAAATAATTAATAGGAAGATCCAAAGGAAATTCTGGAATCTACTACAGTCTCCTTTCATATGAAACCAGCAAGCACCTCCGAATTCAGAACTATATCCTAGCTATTTGTATGTCCTGAACTCGGAGGTATATTCATTCCATATTATCAAACTGAACTGAAAACAGTACACAATTTATACCTTAAACCTACTCACCATCTCTGGCAAGATTCAGTGCTAGAATATATTTGGGCTTTAAAGGGTAACATGAAGTTTCTGCTCTCAATCATCTTTAAACTATGGTGAAAGAATGCATTACAGATGAATGAAAATATGATGTCCTATTAAAGCTGCTGGTGAAACACACTTGTGATGCACAAAATAAACATAAAGACCCAAGGGGAATTATTCTTTATTCTCTGAAGAAGCCAGAGAGTTTAGAGAATTTAATTTGTCTCTTTCCTAGCCCCCTCCCCGCCAAAAAATACAGGATGCCTTTCTAAGGCTAGAAGAATGATTCAGTCACATAAAAAAGAAAGAATTACAGACATTGGTGCTGTGTCTCTGAACTTCTCTCTCCTCTTTTGTCTATCTGTCCATCTCTTATTTTCTTATCATCATTCCTTCTATCTATCATCATATATCTCTTTATTTACTTAACTATCTAGTCTTTCTTTCTTGTCATTGACTATTTGGTGATGCGATGACTCCAATAAATAAAACAGCAGAATAGCATCCACAGAACTCCAGCTGCTAGAAATGTCAAGAACGACTCTGAGTCCTGCTCAAGGAGCCACATTAGCTTAGCTCCTTCCAGGTGGAGTAACCTGGGTAGAGTAGCATTTCAATTAGAATCTTCGGTTCCAGTAGCTTTGAGCCTCTTATGTAGCTTTAAAAGCAAAAGACAGTCCATGATCAGAACAAAAAAGGCCACTAACTAAATTACCCTCCTGGAAGCCTGACTTTTAAAAATTTCTATCTCTTCAAGAAATGCAAATGAATTATATGATATATAAACATTTTTCTGTTTATTGAAACATAAAAATCATAAGGCAAATTATTGTTCATCTAAAAAGTCATGTTTACCTTCTGATTTAATGTGCCAAGTTCACAACAATGAGAATCAGTCTCCTTGTTCCATCCTGTGGTTATCAGAACTCAATCGAGAACTACTTGGTTAGACTGTGGCCTGAGATAATGTGAAGTTTCCTCCTTAGCCTGACAGAGAGGACCTGGCATGAACTGATCCTTCTCTTGTCTTATCTTCTGCCCATCCTTTGTCAGCACTGAAATATCTAGTCTGGTGTCAAACTGTCCTCCTGAACTCTGTCTGCTGTCTGTGCTGTGCCTTTGACTACACTGTACCCACTGCCCAAATGCCAGTGCTCCTGTCATCATGCCGTCTCCTTTCATCCTTCCCGATCCATGTCAGTGTCTCATTTTCTGGAAGATTTTTATCAACCTCTGGAATTTTCTCCTGTCACTGTTTATCTATTGCAAGTTAATCATCACCTTATGAGTCTGTTTCTCCTGCTAGTTCTAAAATTCATCTGTGTATCTTCTGTGTGTCCCAAAAGAGTGCCTAGAATGTACCAATGCTCAGCACATACTTACCAAAGTCAACTTAACTGAAATTGGCGAAATTCACCTGAAAATTTCCAAACAGGGTATGAATAAGAGAAAAATAATGTTCACCAAAATTTATTCTGGAATTGGAAATGGGGATACATAAATATGGGTAAAAGTCAGACAGACTTATTAGGAAATGACAGCTAATTGTTTAGACATGGGCTAATACAGGCCAGTACCAAGGCAGGAATCATAGGAATGAAATGGAAAAAATCACTTTTAAGAAGAAAGCTTTGGTAAATGAAGGAGAGGTAAAGAAGGGAGCCAAGACCCCTTAGAGTTTCAGCCTGAAGGATCAGGAGTAGAGAGGTGCTTAGTTGTGTTCAAATGACCTCCTTGCTTTGTTACCTTGGAGAGGGAAGGTACATTCAGAAGCGAGAGGAGCAGCAGTCATAAACAGAACTCACATCAAAAGGCAAGGGTAGAAGCTGAGCAGAGAGGTCAGCTGCAAAGAACCTAGCAGCTTTGACACTGGTGGAAAAGCATGAAGAGCATTAGATGTCAGGGTGCTCCAGTATGGAGGCAGGTGGGTAGGTGGGCCTGGCATCCTCCTGGGGGAAACCCCAGCAGGCACCACTGTACAGCCCCTAAGGACCAGCACAGGTGAGTCCGGGACAGCATGGGGGTGGAACCCACAGCCCTGTCTAGTCACACCCACAGCCCTGAGGATCAGCTCCGCAGAAGAATCGTTTCCAAGTACAGAGGTCTTATTATTACCACTTTTTAAATACCATATTATCTGTGAACATCTCAATATTAAATTCTCTTTGTTTCAGTGCCAATTTGTCTTCTTTAAGATCAACTTAGGCGTGTGCTCATTATTAATGCCTGTCCTCTGTTTCCACCCCATGATTCCAGGACTCTCCAGTAAAGGAGGAACTCACCCAAAGAGCTTCACCATTTGCATGGAGCCAGCTTAACCCAGAACATAATTGACTTTATGGCCAGTGACTTTCTTAACTGGAAACTAAATTGGCTGAAGCAAGAACCTGCTGTCTCCTGTGGGCTCGTTCCGAATGGCAATGTTCCCTATTATATGTGAGGACGTCAGCCTCGGCTAACAACCTCCTATGGGCCCCTCTCTTACCTACTTCCTGATCATGCCTCCTTCCCTCCTGGACTTATTAACTGAATACTCTCAGCTGGGGGTTTTCTGCAGCAAGCCTGTGCCAGAGTCAGCCGAGCATGGAAGCTGGGCAGCACCTAACTCTGTGGAGTGATAGAAAAACTGCCTGGGAACTCTTGGTAGAGACTGCATTCATTCATTCATTCATTCATTCATTCATTCACTCACTCATTCACACATACATTCATCCTGTAACTCACACGTTCTTCCTAGTCGATATTTTTTGAGCATTATTTAAAAACGAACCATTGTATTCACCATGTTTGGCAGGCTGGAAGAATGAACAGAATTAGAGAAATATGCACAGGAAAAGGGAATAAAGGAAACAGAGAGTGGTCCGCACTTGTTATGGTTTGGATGTGAGGTATCCCCCCAAAAGCTCATGTGTGAGACAATGTAAGAAGGCTTAAAGGAGAAATTATTGGATTTGAGAGCCTTACCCCAATCAATGAATTAATCCCCTGACAGAATTAACTGTGTGGTAACTGAAGGCATGTGCCTGGAGGAGGTGGAACTTGCGGGGCTGGAGGGGGGTTGCCTTTGGGGTATATATTTTGTGTCTGGCAAGGGAAGTCTCTCTCTGTGCTCTCTGATCATCATGTGAACTCCTTCCCTCCACCACACTTCCACCATCATGTTCAGATTCACCTTGTGCCCCAAGGAATGGAGCTGCTCAATATGGATTGAGACCTCTGAAACTTTGAGCCCCTACATCAACTTTTCTTCCTCTACAATTGTTTTTGTCAGGTATTTAGTCACAGCAGTGAAAAGGCTAACTAAAACACCACACTATGATGTATGGTAGACAACCTGAGGCAATATCTCCTAGGAAGTTTTTTTTTTAAAAAAAAAAATCTATATTCCTGGGCTCAACCCAAATTGGTGGACCATGAACACAGGGAAGTATGTTTTGAATATTTCTTAAGAAGTCTCTAATGTGATTAGAGATGAATAACAAATTTTGGAATGAAACATTATTCTTGCGGTGATTTGTTATGTAATGATCAATATTTGAAGATAATATATTCAAATGTCTAAGCATGAGAAGGATCATGAAGTTCATGCAGGTTTGTAGAAATATAAACGAGGAATGGATCCACTTATTTTGAATAAGAGATGAGGTGAACTGTTTAATATCATAGAACTCTAACTACTCACATTTTGTTTCCAAACACTAATGACATGATACCTGGGAGTCTACTTTATAATTTGTTAGTAGATGAGATTTGTCCAATATAAAATGATATATTTAATATAACACATACTTTTCAATTGTACACTTATTGTATGATTAAAAGTCTACCCATAAATAAAACTCATACCTTAAAATATTTTGGAATCTATGCCTTAATGTTATTAGACATTGCTGCCATTTGGCACAAGGAAGAGGATGGAAAACAGTAGCATTCTTCTCTTTTTTTTGGTTATCATGCAAGTGGATATTGCCTTGAATTCCGAGTTGCTGCTTGACATGAACTTAGGTTAAGCTTCTAGATGTATTAAAAAAAAAAAAAACATAAAACACTGGTTGAGCACTACCCTAAGCTCTGAAAATACAATGGAGGTTAAACAGTGGTTGCTACCAACAAAATAGAGAGAGATAAATAGGCAAATAAAATATAATTGGTCAATAATGTTGTGGGATACCATTTTTTTTTGCCATGAGGAGGAATTAGCTATGGAGGCCTTCTTGGAGTGATAGTTACCTGAGGTCAGAGGAACAAGTGGCATCAACTGGGTGTACTTATGTGTCTGATGTGTTGTAAGTTGTCTGTAGGGGTGGTGGAGTGGAATGTTTCCTCTATATTCCATCTCTGTCTAGCCCCTCTCTAAAGAGCTTATCTGAACCAGAATTTATAGACTTATCCAACTTGTAAGCTGAACCTCAGCTGAAACAAAAGCCAAGACTAAACAACCACAAAACTGAAGTTGTCTGTGCCCCTTGATACCTGGTTTTGAATGCTTCCTCATTGGTGAGCCTTATGATTTCAATTCTATCCAAATCCTCTGCATTTCATCTGTATTTCCTGTATCTGTGTGTGCATCCAGGGTGATAGAGTGCTTCTCATCAGAAGTTGTCTACTTCTGATTTCTATTTCATTCTCGAGGCCTGATTTCAGTCATCACCTGAATTCTGCCTCAACTTGATGGTTTGTATCCCCAACTCATGAAGTCCTCAGGCATATGATGTGACAACATTCACATTCTGGCTCTTTCCAACTTAACAATGAAAGAAAAAAAATGTATTTTTTTTCCCCTGAGGCATGTTATTGGATGAGTTCACTCATGTTTGTGCTACTGCTAGCCAGTCTGTACCAAACTCCATGTGGTTATTTCCTTCTGCAAGAGAGCCAAAGATATTAATTGAGTAGGTATCACCACTGAGTTGCTCTGACTCTAGAGATTGTCATTTCTTTGTGAAATGAGAGAAATGTACCTACTGGAATGTAATACACAGGATTAGCAGCAGTTCCAATAGTCCTTTAATCTTTTTTTTTTTTTTTTTTGCTTTTCAGAAACAAAACCAAACACACCAAAATGTCTGCCTCAACTTGTTAAATGAGATTGGAGAGAAAGAATGAAACATAATAAAGACATGTCAATTTCTACTGAAAGTGCCAATCTATTGAGCGAGTAGGGTAGGCGTTCCTTTCTGGTTCCCTGCCCTTAGATGCTCAGCTACTGCTCCAAAATAAAAATCTTTCTTCCCCCCAATTTTTTTTTTTCCAGAAGTTGACAGATAGCATTCTCCTCTTCTTCTTGTGGTAAGAACATTCTCCATACTTCCACTTTCTGACTTTAGGGCTTGGAAGGACTTACCCCATTCATATTTTGAGTGACTTGTCCGTAAATGAATGTATGACCCCATTTTGGCTGATGAGAATCAGACTTATGTTCTTTACTTGAATTTTTAAGAGATAGCTATTTTGTATTATAAACATGGAGTTGGGGTTGAGCATCTTATGAGCTACCATTTTACTTCAGCATGAAAGAGGCCAAGAATGGAAAGAGAACCAGGATGGGAGATAGGAGTCCTAATGATATTGTTGAGCCTGTGGATCTGGATATTCTTTGAAGCAGACTCCCCTAGAATTCTTTTTCAATATTTTTATGCTTTAGTTTAAAGTAAATTTAATTCAAATTTAAAAATAGACATTAGTGAAGTAGAACAAAACAGTAAGTATTCACTAGCTTTGTTAAATAAAGTCAAGAGTCATTTGTCTAAATAAAAGTTAAAAAACAAAGAACACTACTAGTAAATGCCATAATGATTTATTTAATTATTATAATTATAATAATTTACCCTACATTTAATAATGTGAGATATTTATCATAAAAGTGGGATACAGTATGGTAAGTCATGGTATGTCTATATAAAAATACTCTGTGGTACTTAGAAATAATGCTTAATAAAAATATATTTTTTATGAGAATAAATGGTATATGTCAAAATAAAAATTAAGACGTTAAGAGAGAGCCAGACACAGTGACGCTTACCTGTAATCCCAGTGACTCAGGAGGCTGAGGGAGGAGGACTACAATTTTGAGAACAATTCTGGCAATTTAGTGAGGCCCTACAACTTAGTGAGACCCTGTCTCAAAAAATAAAGAGGACTGGGGAGTGCAGCTCAGTAAAAAGCACCCCCCAAAACAAACAAACAAAAGTCAAGAATAAAAGAACACAGATATATACAAATGACTTATGCATATTTTGCATGTCTTTCTTTGGAATTAACTCTTTTACTAATAAAAAATATCCTTATTATTATGAATATTCTTGCTTGTTTTTTCTTTCTTTTTTGGGGGGCGATACCAGAGATTGAGCTCAGGGGCACTTGACCACTGAGGCACATCCCCAGCCCTATTTTGGATTTTATTTACAGGGTCTCATTGAGTTGCTTAGCATCTCGCTTTTACTGAGGCTGTCTCTGAACTCATGATCCTCCTGACTCAGATTTCCAAGCCATCACACCCAGCTGCTCATTCCCCTAGAATTTTTAAGAAAATGAAATACTGATTTGGTTTTATGTTTCTATTTTGTTTTATGGGACAATTTCATTTAGATCTTTTGAAAATGAAACTAAAAGTGTTTTGCTTAACAGACTAAGGAAAACCTACTTAATCTTATCTTTTGAGGCTTTCCCAGGTCTCTTCCTCAGCTACTTAATTTCAGATCCTTTTTCCTTATATGGGAGTATGTGGATTCCCTGTTAGAGCACCTATATAATTGTTATATGATAGCAATGTTTGCATAAGCATGCGTTCCCCCAGAAAATTCTGACAATGTGAAGAGAAAGGGCTCTGTACCTTTATCCATCCACAGCAAGACATATGCATAGATTGAGTAAAACAGACAATATCAAACATTTTCTTCTGCTATAAAAATATAATTTATTGTACCTTAACACTCAAGAATGAATTTAAGCTTAGTGAGAATCACTGCTACTTGTCATTTTTGTTGTTGTTCTTAATTTGACTCTCAGAAAGCTAGATTTGTGGTTTGAAGCTGCTTCTCTTGACCATGATAGAATTTATCCAACTGTGGCACTGAAACTGGTTTTCAGACTTAGGAACTAACAGGACTCAAGATCAATTTTCAAGAGCAGGAACATAAAATAACAACTCAATCTGGGTTAATCTTAAGAGACTCAGATGCTTATTCAGATTGATAACTAATGAATAATATAGCACTAATTCATAGGAAACTTTTTCCGGGGCAGTGACTTAACCCAAGTTTTTTATATTGCACACAGTAAAGAGGCAAGTTAGGTATAATTAATTCTGTTTTGCAGTTGGGAAAATGAAGGCTCAGAAATTTGGCAGTTAACTTTTGCTGTGTAAGGAACTACCCCCAACATTGATGGCTTAAAACAAGATGCATTTGTCATTTTTCAGGATTTTAAGGATCCTGATAAGTAGCATTTTTGGTCTGGGTTAGTACAGCTGATTTCTGAACTCAGCTGAGGCTATTGCTGGTGCTTTAGGGTCTACAATGGCTTTCTTGCTATGTCAAGTTGATGGAAGGATTTTGATCAGGGAACTTCATTTCTCCTCTACTATGAAAAGCTCAAGTGGGTTCATTTATGTTGTAGCCTCAAGTTAATAAGCACAGCAAGAGCGATAAACTCCTGGAGAACAAACCCATTTCAAGTCTCTGTGTGAAATTTACTACTATCCCACAGATCTCTCATTGGACACAGTCTTTTATTAATGCCTCATTTGTGGTATTCAATAGTAGAAGTCCTATGTAAGAATAACCCAAACTCAAGTCCTAAGACTTACTATATATCATAAAGTAGGGAGATATAGGCAACATGAGACATCTTTCCTATCTAAAAGTTCTTAAGTTAGAGAGAAATTATATTTATTTATTTACTCATTTATTTATTCATTCATTAACTCACTAATATTGTACTGTCTCAAACAAATCTGTCCCAGAAGAGATGGTCAAGAACTACTAGCAAGAGGTCATTTATATGACCTCTGCCATATAAATACCTACCCACTTTTATCTGGAATTAGCAACATTACAACAGAAGCAGTTTCCCAAGAGTCCTGTCCTCCTCCAACTGTGATGGAGATGTGTGGGAACCCCTTCAGTGGAGAGTGGATGGAGTGAGATAGTTAGCGTATCTATCCTTCCACAGGATCATGACATTTGGCGCGTCCAGCAGTTGGATTGTCTATGCAAGAGCCCTGACGAGTACTCAAGCTGCATAAGACATTCTCTCTCCTGAAAACAAGGGGTTGGGCATCAGAATCCTGCCAGATGGAGGAAATGGCCACAAACACACAAAAAAGACCTGGAGGTTCATTTTGTCAGCAGTCAAAGGGCAATGGGAAGCTGTGTATTTCTTCTCCCAAACTGTGAGCAAACTAGGCATTCAATTCCACTGTTCCAAATTCAAACCAATCAAACATTGGCAATTTTGGATACTTTTATTTTGAGGCTTTAGCTTATTTCCATGGGATAAAATCTTTTCCAAACTGGCTTTAACTAAAAATGTCATCCATCCCAGCTGCTCACTGGTTAGCAGAGAGAGTGGTAACAGAAGGCCCCTTTTGATAGCCCTATTCCATAATATCATTATCCAAATTTGCATGGCAAAGATGTGGGAACTATTTATATGTTGATTATTACAGTGCTGCAGTTTATATTTTTCCCAGCACAGTTGAAAATTATATTTAGAAAGGCTGACATCATCTTTAAATATACCTTATAGCTCTCATTTGGTGGAGATGAGCTGTTGAAATACATGCCACCTACTCAACTTCTCAGAAAAATGGAATCAATGTTTCACACATAGTTATATATAAATGTGTGCCCTGGCATGAGACTGAACTGGAAGCTAGAAAATTGTGAAGGAGTTCTGCACACTCTAGTTTTTGCCTTCTCAGTTTGTTCTTTATTTAAAAGGAGAATGACAAAGTGACTTAGTTGTAAAAGCAAGGTTTTGTAGCCAAAATGTAGAGGTTCTGAATTCTAGCTCTGCTTCATATAGTATATTTCTTATTCTTGGAAAAGATATTTATCCACTGTAAATATCTCTATTTCCCAACAATGAAATGTGATTGTGAATGCTCACTTGAGAATTATTGGCGATAAATTTGCATCATACAGTTAATGCTTAGTGAAAACAAATGATTACTATTGTTAACTATGTTCCCAACAATAAAATGGGGACTCTAGGTAGATCATGATGGTTGATTTTGTAGCAATATGACTGGGCCACTGGATGCAAGATATCTGGCCAAACATTAATCTTGTTGTTTCTGTGAGGATCTCTTCAGATTAGATCAATACTTACAGCAGTAGAGGAGTACAGCAGATAGCTCTTCCTGATGTAGGTGAACATTGGTCCAAGTCGTTGTTAGCTAAATAGAATGCAAAGGCAGATCCTCCCCACAAGTGATAGAGAATTCTTCCTTCCTGATAGCCTTAGAAACTAGAACATCAACATTTTTCCCCCCTGACTTTGGGCTTAAATAAAAACCTTGGCTCTTTCTGTCGTTTTTGGATGGGAACTACACCATGAGTTCTCCTTGTTCTCAGGCCTTCAGATTTTGACTGGAACTAGTCCATTGGCTTTGTGGAATCCAGCTTGTGAACTCACCCTGAAAACGCAAGGCTTGCCAGCCTCCATGATTATGGAACCACTTTCTTAGAGTAAATATTTTTCTCCTTCCCTCTTCTCTCTGTTGTTTTATCTAAGCACACACATACATACCCACACACAGAAAGTATACATAAAACACACTATGTGTGTATCCTATTGACTCTGTTTCTCTATAGAGCCTAATACATAGATCATTTATGTGTTTAATTCCCAATAATAATCTATCATAATGAAATATATTGTTCTATTTTTTTTACAATTTTATTTATCAATTTTTAAATGAGGAAATTGAGGCCTCTATGAACAAACTAATGTGTCTATGGCCATAGAGATGGTGGAAGCACAAAAAGAAATCTGGAAACCTGATGTTCTGTTTCACCCATTGAACTGTCACCCGACATTGTCTGGACATTACATATTAGACAAATTAGCTGCTGTTCTAGAACTGAGAAGATTTTGGAAACCTGATACTTGGAGTGAAACTGAATAAAGGACACTCTAACACACTCACCTACTGTAGGCCAGTGTGGGAGCAACACCTCACAGCATCGTGGTGTTGTAGAGAGTAAGTCATAGAACCCACAGGCTTAAATCTTTGAAGTGAAGTTGGAAAGGGAACATATTTTGGTTCTCCCTCTACCCATTATTTGTCTTGAACCTGGGATCTGACTGCTGATTCGAAGAAGATTTGTGTTTGCATTTCTGTGTCACCTGAGGGAGATCCATAATTCAAATGGCATCTAAAATGTTTTATCTCCATAAACAAGCAAATTTAGATGAGGATAATTTCACGATGAGGCTTCATGGCTTAGAATAATTAAAAATTCACTTTGTTTATTATAATAGACCAATTTTTGTACTTCAAATGCAAAGAGCCAGATATTTAAGACAAATACTTTTTTGAAGGATTATAGGACCACCAAATTTAATAACCTGAAGTCTCAAATGATACTTAGATACTATATTTTGCCAAACTTGACTATTATGAAAAATTCTTGAAAATCATTTACTTCATGAGTGGAAATGAAAATACAGCTGCAACTGCTAAGAGTCGTGAGATGACATTTTATTTTTTATAAGCTGGTTGGCAAAAACTCAACTTTCATAAGCACATATGCCTGTCTCCAACTTTTAAGGAGTCAGTTTTATGTTTCATGCCCTTCTTTCTTCCTGCCTGTTAAACAAGTACCATTTTGAGCCAAGATCAGTTTTTATATGAAGCTCAAAGGTAAATCATTTTATATGTATTTGCATAGGCATAATTGTTTCCACATACTCAATGCCCACTACCCCCCACAGACTGCATAACACTGTTAGACTAATAGGTTTGAAACCTCATTCTCAACATATCATGCCCTTGTTCAAGAAAAAGTTTCAGTTTCATTAAATCATAACATTTCATGCTGTTATTCATAGTTTTCTATAACCTGACCCACTTTCCTTTGTAGTTCTAATGAGAATAATATCCTTCTTTTTAAAGAATGTTTTTCTTTCTCTATACCTTTTGACTCCTAGAAAATAACAACTCAAAGTGAAGTTTGAGGGGGTCCATAAATTAGAATTATTTCCTGGCTTCTATAGTGCAAAAACAATTGAGAATTAAAATATGGGAGCCACCATGATTCAATCAAACAATCTTTACAACTAAAAACGTAGATATGGAGAACAGCATGGTAGGTGACTGCTTTCATGTAGGTTATTCAAACTTTCTCTCTCCTTTACTCTAATTTGATCCCCCTCTTCCAGAAATGTAGATACTTCTTCGCAGAGGCAGATTCTGTCCTGGTTAACTCACCACACCAGGAAAAGCAGACTGCAATTTGCCCTCTCAGCAAGAGACCTACCTGAAAGAATGATCAGTGGGTTGAGTTGGGTTTACCTGCTTCTGCCTCTCCCACCACTATTGAAAATCTAGACAAGGTAGACCTGGGTAGAAAGAAGTTTAGTGTGTTTTCATTAAAGCTCTGTTAGTGCTCTATTCCTGCATAAGAAATTACCACAAAGTCAGCAGTTTAAAAGCATACTTACTTATTAACCCAAAATTGTATATGTCAGAAGTCCAGAGGGACTGTGGTCTCCACTCAAGGTGACAGGCTGAAGTAAAGGTATTTGACAGACTGGGCTCTCGTCTGAAATCTTCAGAGAAAAATTCATTTCCAAACTAAACACATTGTTATTGTTGGAAAAATTGAGTTCCTGATAACTAAGAATGAAATCACCATTTCCATGATGGTTGGTATATAGGGTCTACTGTCGGTCAGATACCCTCATTTCCATACCCTCCCTTTTCTCAGGTCCACAGTGATGAATCAAATGTGTCTCATGCTTCAAATTTCTGACTTCTATACATCCAAACTCCAGACATATTTTTTAAATAGGCTTATTATTTAAGAACAGTTTTAGATTCATAGTATTTGTGGAGATAGCATGGAACATTTCTATATCCCATACGACCGGTTTCCCCAATTATGGACATCTTCCATTATCATGGTATGTTTGTCAAAGTAAATGAACAAACTTTGATATATTGTTAATTACTGACCTCCCTATTTAACTAAGTTTCTTATATTTTTTTTCTCTCATTTCTTTTTTCTTTGCAAAGCCCCATTCAGTATGCCACATTATATTAAAAAATCCTAGTTTTTTGGTTTATCTTTCTTATCAGTTTCTCATATTTCCTTGTTTTGATGATTGCAATGGTTTTGAGGATTACTAATCAGGTATTTTGTAGAGTGCCCCTTAATTTGGGTTTGGCTAAAGTTTATCTTATGATTAGACTGGGATAATATGTTTATACAGGACCACTAGAGTAAAATGCCATTGTCATCAAGAAAACATATTATCAGTATAATTTATCTACCCCTCAAGTTAACCCTGGTTACCTGACTTGGTGCAGTGTTTATCAGAAGTAAATTCTCAGAAGTAATTTAATCTTTTAGTCTCCATTTACAGTATACTTTGAAAGTAAGCCACAAGATACAGTCCATACTTAAAGGATGGAGAGTTCTGACTTGTGACATTCATATTAGAATATTTACATAAGTTTTATTTAATTTTAAAGCACAAGACATTTGCCCCGTCTACTTATTTCTTTATCCATACATTACTTATGTCTTTATGGAATAATGGATATTTTACAATATGTGCATAGTCTATTTATTTTGTTCCAGCTTTAGCCACTGGGAGATGCTTCTGTTGGCTTCTATATCCTTCAACATACCCACATCTTTCCATCATCATGTGTTTCTCAATACTTAATTAGTTTCTAGCACTACAAGATGCTCTCTAGTCTCATCCTGTATATTTCCTACCTATATTCTTTAATGAGCCATTTCTCTAAGGTTCACTGACTCCTCTTATTTGATAATAGTTTTAGAAATCAATTTTCAAAGATGGAGTGCTAGAAGTGATCTATGCTACTGTAGTGACAATTCTCGTAGGCATGCACAAATACATGTGTATTTTTATGTACACATGTACATATCTACTAACTAGTGTATGCACACATATAAAATAGTTCTATATATAAACATCTGTGTTTACACTAACCTAGACACATGCTATTACTTAACTTTTCCAACTAATTAATTACCACCTGGGACATTTTAGCCTTCTTCCCTTGCTTATCTGTAAATTCACATGCCAACGGTGAGAAACCTGGCTCACACCATCTGCCATCCGTTAGCTTAATGTTTCAATTATGATGTACTTGTGTAATAATATCAGAACTGATAACTAGTTTTCTCATAAAAAAACAGCTTTAACAGTGACAGCAAATGCTATGTGGTATTCCTTTGAACTTTAGTCTTAAATACTCATTTACAAAATTACATTGGATCAGGTACTTTTCTCTTACAACCTTAAAGTGTGTTTCTTACATTTGTAATGCTTTCAGGTTATTTTGCCACATATTGTGTTCCAACCTAGAATGTCTGTCCTCCTAATACACACATACACACAAAGAAAATAAAAATTAAAAAAAAAATTAAAAAACACTGTGTATGTATGTGTATATTAAGAGAACTTTCATATGTATGTATATGTATATAATACATATATATTACTTTGAACACTTAAGAGTCACTCTTTATACTGTAAAGTTCTACGTATTGTGGTGAAGGCACAGTGCTCTCATACCCACAGTTATGATATTACACAGAATAATTTCACCACCCTTAAAACAAACAAACAAATTCTGTTTTATCTATTCCAAATTCTATTCCCACCCTAGACTCTGGGCAGTCACTAAACTTTTTAATATCATTATTCTAAAATTTCCAGAATTTCAATCATTATGCATTGCAACACACACCCTTTAAGCCTACCTTCTTTTACTAAGCTTTATGTATCTAAGACTCACCTATGTCTTTTGGTGGCATGGCCACTCATTTCTCCTCATCACTGAATAATATTTAATTGGATGAATTTGTTTACTCATCCTCCAATCAAAAGTCATCATAGCTGTTTTCAGTTTGTAAAAATTATGAATAAATCTGCTGTAAAAAATCGCTTGCAGGTTTGTGAATAGATCAGTTGTGTAATTTCTTAGAAGAATGATTGATTGTGTGCTATTGCTATGTGTAATTTTGTAAGACATAGTCAAATTGCCCTGAAATATGCCTAGGCCAGTTTGCATTCCCACTAGCACTGAGTGAGAGATCCTGTTGCTCCACAACCTCCACAACAGCAGGGCATTTTTCAGTGCTTTGGATCTTAATAATTTTGATAGATTTGAGTGATTTCAATGTCATTTCCATATACAATCCCCTAATGATAAATCAGGTCTAGCAATTTTATATATGCTTATATATGTATGTAAGTGTAACTTAATTGAATTGGTATGAATTGTATTAAAATCTGATATACTTTTAAATTGGGTTATTTTCACAATTCTTAATGTGGTTGTTGTCTAATTTGGGGTTTAAATGGTTTTTTTGTACATTTTGGATAGAGTGCATTTTCAGATTTGTGTTTTGCAAATATTTTTCTCCTTGTCTTAGACTTGTATTTTTATTCTATCAACAGTACTTTTACAGATCAGAAATTTTACAAAAGTCCACCTTTTTGTTATTTTCCTTCATGAATTATACTGTTGGAGTTTTACTTTTAAAAAAATCACCATTAATTCTGCAATCATACGGAAGTGTCCAGTTTTTCATAAGCAGTTTCATAGTCTCATATTACATCTAGGTCTATGATCTATTTTTTAATGGCATAATGTGTGAAGTTGTATGTGTAGGTTCATGTTTTTCATGTGGACTTCCAGTTGTTCTAGCACCTTTGTTCTCATGGAACCATTTTCACATCTTGCTATCTTCTTGTGCATGTGCTTCTGGGCTCTTCATTCTGTTCCACTGGTCTGTCTAGTCTTTTTCCAACAGCACACTATCTTGATGACTGTCCTTTTAAGCAAGTCCTGGTGTCAGGAAGTGGGAGTTCTCTTCCTTTGTTGCTTGTTCATATCTTCTTGGCTTTCAGGCCTTTTGCCTGTTGCATAAACTCTGGTACAGTATCAGTTTGACAAAATAGTGTCCCACTATTGTACCTTGGAAGCACATAAATTGTCTCATGTCACAGCTGGAGATGAATTTTGCCTTGGGATGAATCACACCTCAGATCCTACCCACATTTGATTTGGACAATATTTAGATAAGATTTAGAATTTGAAGTTGGTGCTAAAATGAGCTGCATCCTGTGGATGGTCTGGGTGGTTTAAATGTATTTTGCATGGGATAAGGATATGCATTTGAGAAATACAGAGGTTGGAATGTTATGGAATAGATTATATTTCCTAAATGTATGTTAAAGTCACAATCCCCAATACCCTAGAATGTAACTGTGTGTGGACCTATTATATGGTGTCCTAATTCAATCTGGCTATATTTGAAGGGGCCTCGGGGAGGTTTGATCTGGAGGGCTTTGACTTTCTGAATGGATTAATCAATTTGTGGATTCATAATTAATGGGCTATTGAGAGGTGACAGAACTTTAGAAGGTTTGGCCTGGTTGCAGGAAATAGAGGGCTGGAACCTGCCTTTGATGCTTGCCTTTGAAGATATTTTGTCCTAGTCCTCTTCCTCTTTCTTTGTGCTTTCAGCCATGAGTTGAGCACCTGTGCTGCCCCATGTGCTCTCCA
The DNA here is from genome assembly GCF_001458135.2 of Marmota marmota marmota. Taxonomy (NCBI): domain Eukaryota; kingdom Metazoa; phylum Chordata; class Mammalia; order Rodentia; family Sciuridae; genus Marmota; species Marmota marmota. Next base: position 14,011,272 of record NW_026000108.1, read on the forward strand.
CCATTATGTTTGGCCTAACTCAGGCCCAGTGCAATGGGACAGAGTGATCATTGACTGAAATCTCTAAATTCCATCTGCCAGAATATACCTTTTCTCCTTTAATTTTTTTTTTAGCTCAGATATTTTGTCATAGCAACACAAAGCTAACATAGACTGATATCCTTTAAAGAACAGGAGATATCATGGATATGCATACATGGAGGAAGGACCAACTGACAACACAGTACAAGAAGTTAGTCATCTTCCAGACAAAAGTATAAATTTCAGTGTAAATCTGCTGACAGCTTGATCTTGAACTTCTACCTTCAGCACCATGAGGAAAATCTGCTGTTTACTCCATTCTTTGTTATTTGGACACAGGGAGCCTAGAAAACTAATATATTTGTTTTAGAAGGTTGGCTATTTTCTGTTTCTAAGCACATTAATCTGATGTGCAGGGTTATTTTTTATTTGTTTGTTGTTTGTTTTAGCAGGGTAGTGTTGCCACATAGATCTACGGGGAGGCACAGCTACTGTTAGAGTCTGTAAACAAGTCAAGATGGTGCCTGGCATTTTGCCAGAGGGAGTGGTTTGTGAAGTAATGCCAGAGAGCCATTAAGTATGGAGATTCCTTATTGGTTGACTGCTATATCTAATTTATGTTAATTAAGATAAGCTGTGTGGAATGTACATATATACCCCTCCTGTCCTACAATAAACGGCTCCCACTCCTGCTGTATCAATGTACACAAGTTGCTTGTCACCCCCCGGTTATTTTGCTGCAGCCAGACTGCAGCAAGCTACCTAGTGTTGAAGGGTTGGAACTGCCACTTAGGGCCTTAGGGCATAATAGATACAATGGCTTTCTTAAATATATAGAAGAATTCACCATTAAATTTACCTTAGCTTGGTGTTTTCTGTTTTGGAAAATTAGTAATTTTTTATTTAATTTATTTAGTAGAGATAGGCCCATATACCTTATCTACTTGTGCTTGTGTGAATATTTTTGTTGTATCTTTGTATCAAAATATAATAATCTCACTCAGTTTTGTCAGTTTCTTTTCAGATATTTTTTTTTTCCTGTAACAACATACCTGATAAGCAACTTAAAGAAGGAAATGGCTATTTTGGCTTATGGTATCAGAGATTTCAGTCCATGGTTAATATGTTGATGAGATCAGAGTTCTGATGACTCAATTACTTCCCCAAAGTTCTACCTCTGAATTTTGGTGCACTGGGGACCAAGCCTTCGATACAGGAGACTCAGGGGGACTTTTGGAATCCAAATTTTAATATTCTTTCCCTGATCCCAATGGCTCATGCTCATCTCACAATGTAAAATTCTTTCAATTCATCTCCAGGAGTCTCCAAATTCTCAACAGCTGAAGCATTGCTCAAAATTCCAAGTCCAAAGTCTACTCTGAGACTCTAGGCAAATCCTGGCTGTGATCGCCTATAAAAATCACACACAAAAAATTATTTCCTTGCGACTTAAATGTTGCAGAGTAAACATTTCAATTCCAAAAAGGAGGAATGGGGACATACAAAGGAAGAGTGGGATCAAAAAAAGACTGAAACTCAGCAAGGCAAACATTGAACCCTGTAGCTCCATGTCAGGCATTCAGGGCACATTGGATGCTGCTCCAAACAAGTTGGGTATCCCCATGGATTTGCTAGTTGGTATCACAAAGTAGAGCAGAATGATTTGAAAGCTTGCAGTTGGACCAGAAAAGAAGTCAGCATAATAGGGGCCACAAAAGTGTGGCTTATGAAGATATTCATGTCATCTAAATGAAACCAAGTACTTTGCAACAGGTTTATAGAACAGGAATCTCAGAAATTGGCCAAACCCTACCCACCACAGACTCTGTATGGCTTATACTTCTTATGGTCTCAAAAGACTATTCAAAGTTCATGTCTGGAGTCTGGCATCTTCCAGAATCATATAATTTTTGGCAGAAGTCAATTCTGTGAAACTACAGTACTGAGACCCTCAACTCCTCCAGGATACACGCAGTTATTTACCATCTGGCCCTCTCCATTGACAGTGACAGTATAGAAGATGCTTTTTCAAAGCCAGCAAGAGGGAGTGTCTTGGTCCCATTGGCTAAAATGGAACATTACATAATGTAATACACACAGGAGTGACACCTTATTATTATATAATGGAACTTAAGAAGGTGAAATTTTATCAGTTTTGCCATATATAAGAAACTGGTTAGAAACTTGCCATAGGTCCCACATATACTCAACAGAAAAGTATTTCACAAAATGATGCATATTTGGTGGTGAGAAGTCATCAGTGATGACTTTTAGGATCTGAATATCACACTGAGCTTGACTTAGAGACTTTGAATTTGTTTTTTTCCCTCCCACATCACATTCTCAAGGAGACCTTCTTGAATCCTGTTTTCTAAGTCACCCATATCACAGCCATTACCATTCTGTTACCACATTTTGTTTTTCTTCAATTGATCATTCTCTGACATTATATGATTCTGTCTTTAAATTCAAATTCTGTCTTTAAATAAGAACTTAAGCTCATCTCCAAGATGAAGGAATGGGCCTGGTACATTCATATTCAAAAATATTTGTTGACTGATTCACTAAAATAATTATACTAATAATTCAAGGGAATGGTCTTCAAAGCCTGTTTAATTTGATTCTGAATTTTATCACTAGACTATAAAAAAATAAAAGCTGCCTTTGATGTTTTATTATCATCTCTATGGCAAGGTGGCAAGTAGCAACATCATGGTTAAGAAGAAGAATCACAGATTTTTGAATACTACAGGAGGAAATTAAATTCAAACTATTGAACCCTACCTTTATCATTTAAATGCTCAATTTCTCTGAATTCCAATTAAACTATTAGAGAAAACAGAAAACAGTGTATGATTTTTGTTAGGTAGATTTGGGTTAGAATCAAAGATTCACTACTTAATGACATAGCTTTTGACTAGTTATTTGAGTTTGGGGAATCTTAGCAACATCTGTAAAATTGGGACAATAATCATAACAACAATCCCCACATAAGGAGATTGTTAAGTTAGATGGCTAAATGCACAAAAAGTGCTTTCTCTGGTGATGGTCACATTATTTTTACTCAGTACAAGTTAGTTTTAATCGACATAGATATTTTATTTATATCAATATGATATAGATTAGCATATTATGAGTGTCATTACTGAAGTATATAATATCTTAAAATGTTACATATCTTTGTATAACTTTCATTTGGAAATAGCATAACGATAGACATAACTCTCATACTTATAACTACCTTTATGGTAGATTTTCTTCACAGACCTTAACTAACACTTTGTGTAAATAACAAGTAATCAAAAAGGAGATATTGATATTCTATATTCAGCTAACTAACCTGGATGATTTTAAGAAAAAGCAGAAATTACTAACAATGCATTTTAAAATATAATAACCTACTATTTAATATATATATATACGCTTTCAGTTTTGCTTATGTATCATTTTTAAGTGTTGTATGGAGAACTTAAAAATTGAGATCTCATGGTATGTAGTGCTTCAGTACAGTAGAAAATGTGCATAAAAATAAAATTTTTATTATTTTCAAAAATTGGGTCATCTTATCTCACAAACAATGTATTTTTATGTAAAGTAGGTTAAAATAAAAGTGTATTTTTATTTTACTAAGCTATATAAGGTATTCATTTATAAGAACATAATTATAAAGAAACATTTCCTTTTCCTGAACATACACTTATATAGTCTACAAAATTTTCCATTGTAACTTAAGTACTATTAATTAAAAATGTAATAGTCTCACAAAAAAGAATGATGAGGATATATTTTCTGTAAAAATATTCCCAATTGATAAATGAAGTTAAAATAATTCTCAAAATAACCATTTACTCCTCCCCACAATAATTAATCTAGGCATTCACCATAAGTATATAAAACCCTTAGATGAAAACTGACAGTGAACTCTATGATAGAATCAACTGGCAGTTAAAACCTGAACCCACTGACTGTCTTAACCTCACTTAAAGTGGGTAAATAGATTGCATGTGTCTGTTGACACCACTTGTGAACTGTAACAAGAGACCAAAAAAAAAAAAAAATCAAGCAAATACAAAATGAACATTGGTCTCAGGGATTTGATCCCAGATCTCACCCCACTGTCCACAATCTGCTTAAAATATATGGAAATTTTCATTCAAAATGTGAGAGCCTCTGCTACATCCAGAAACCTTTTTTTTTTTTAAAAGAACAAGGACTTCATCTATTCATTTATTTAATCCTAATTGATTTAGTGTCTGCTATGTTTCTGACCTTGTGTCTGTATTAGGAGTTTAGTGATAAATGGTCTGATACCAGTTTTCTGAGAGTTCAAAATCGAGTTGTTGAAACACACAGCTTAATGATGAAAATACAATACAGTAGGGGTTAAAGTTTTGGTATGCATGGTGGTTGTTTTTCTGACTTTGGCAGTTTTCCTATAAGTTAGACTTCAGAATAAGAGCTAAAATTGAGGTTTTTGAAAACTATAACTTATGGTTTGGATATGAGATGTCTCCTAAATCCTCCTGTATTAATGCAGGATTATTCAGAGTTTAAATGATTGGACTGTAAGAGTTGTAACCTAATCAGTCCATTATAATTTGAATAAACTAACTGGGTGGTAACTGTAGGCAACTGGGTTGTGGCTGGAGGACATAGGTCACTGGGGGTGTACCCTGAAAGGTTCCATCTTACCTGCAGTTCCTTCCTCTCTCCATCTGCTTTCTGGCCAACATGAGTGGAGCAAGGATTCTCCACCCTGACCTTCTGCCATGATGTTCTGTCTCATTTTGTGTCCAGAGCAATAATGGCAATTAGCCACAGACTGAACCTCTGAAACCATGAACCAAAATAAACTTTTCCTCCTCTAAGTTGTTCTTGTCAGGTATTTTGGTCACAGCAATGCAAAGCTCACCAACAGAATAACTAAGGGATACATTAAGTAAGTGTGCCTGAAATAGAATTGAGGAAGAGAGTTTAGAACAGAGGTCACTGTGGAAGAAAAATCAGTAGGATTTAATCAGGGCAGATAAAAGAAGAAATAAGTGAATGATTTGCAGAGTCAGATTTCAGAGAGCTGGGAGGGAGGAGCTGTGAGGTGGCACTAAAGATGTCTGGGACCTATGATGATGATTTTCTTCCCAGGACATCCTGTTGCTATCATGTTTCTAAGGTGGACAAGACATTCAGCAGACATCTTTGAAGAAGGTGGTCAATTTGCATGAAATGATGCTAGAATCTCTTTAACCAGTACACAAATTTTGTATATGAACTTTGCAGTTGAAATGTAAAGATGAAGACAGTATCTCCTTGAAATGTGAACTCTTCCTTCTCCAGCGGGGAGCTAAATACTTACGTATTTGGTCTTTACATTTGTCTTGAAATTTTAAGGGAAATAAAAATCTTTGCATGGCTTTATAAATAAGAAGTCCCTTCAGCATGCCACCTGAGCCCCTTGGCAAGCACCATGGCAGCTTGTGATGCCAACCCTGGCTGCAGCAGATAGAGGGACTAATAGTAATTGCTGTCTCCAGTCCTTTTGGAGGTTTCCAAGCTGTCTTTGGCATCTGTTCCATGCATGCTTCACTGGCAGCTAGGGACTGAGGGATTTCAAAGATACTATTAACATTTTTTTTGCCAATTAGGAAGTGTGTGATCAAATAATTGCCCTAAACTATTCAATATGGCCCACCTCAGAGAGCTGGAATGAATCAATGAAGGGTGCCTATACCTCACCTTAGGAGTAGTATTTAGTGTATGGTGTAGTGTTCAATGAGAGACTTCTGGGTGTTTGTTTTTCACATGACTTGGAAAAATCCACTTACTTGATAATACTTTATTCAACTCATACTTCTGGCAAAAAAAAAATGTTAAAGTATTCTATTTCCTTTTTTATAAATCCTAGGGTGCCTTACTTCAGTACCCACGATGATTGTCTTTCCTCCATAGGGAGGACAAGTTATTTCTATATTTTTTTTTACCTCATCTCGATTTTACTTACCTCATCTACACCTGGATTAATTCCAGTTTTTCACATTTAATGGTTGGATGGCCTTGGGAGAGTCTTTTGAGCTTCTTCTATGAAGTGGCCTGCCTCCTTCTCATGGAGGACGTCGCTTGTGAATGAAGGTTACAATTGATAAACACATGTTCTGTCTCCCTCGTAACTTCTGGAGGATCAATATCCATATTTATTTACCTCCGCATTCACAGTTTTTCAGAATGATGATATATTTAGGGGAACTACTTAAATTTATTTGCTCTATGGATATGTGATCTCCTCCAACATGTTAGTTATACGCAAATAACATTTCCATGTACATTACAATGTTCCAGTGGGTCACCATCTATTCTTGCTTATTGTGGGTTTTTGCCTCCAGTCTGGCCTGTCCATACATACTACCTGGTCAAAGAGATTTTATAAGGCATGTCTAATGGGACACTCCCTTATTTTGTAAGCTTCGACAACCTTCCATTGGTAGTTTAACCTTTAGCAATGCCATAGAAGAAACTTCATGAACTGTTGTTCCCACCCTGTCTTTTCTAATCTTATCCTTTACCACTTTTTCACCTGTGCAATATATGATTCCTATACTGCAATACTTGAAGTATAAAAATTTTCTAACTTTTTATCATTCATATTCAGTGGACAGAAATGGATTTAGTCTGGAATAAATTCCTTACTTACTATTTCTTTTTCACTCTATTTATTTATTTATTTTGTACTGGAATTGACTCCATGGGGACATCTATCACTGAGCTACATTCCTGGATATTTTTATTTTATTTTCAGCCCAGACTGGCATTGAACTTGCAAACCTCCTGCTTCATCCTCCCAAGTAGCTGGGATTGTAGGCATGTACCACTGTGCCCAGTTGTTTATTATTTTGTACTGTCATCTAGTTTACTGTGATCCATCTCTTAAGATTATGTTTAAATGTACTCCATATCACCTCAGCCAGAAAACCTTTCTATTCCCTCTCTATATTGATCGTTTCCCTATGCCCATGTTGGATGGGTGTCCTATGCATATCTCCATGATAACACTTATAGCATAGTGTTACTTTTTGTTTGTTTATTTTTATTTATTTATTTATTTATTTTTGTGTGTGTGGTGCTGAGGATTGAACCCAGGGCCTTGTGCATGGGAGGCAAGCACTCTACCAACTGAGCTATATCTCCAGCCCCTAGTGTTTCTTTGTATTATCCTACATATCCCGCCATTTTTCAGATTGTGAGATCCCTGCGCACAGAGAATCCTGAGCATCTTATTCAATTCCCTTCTGAGAGATAAACCATCATTGACCTGTAACCCATTCCACAACCTCTCACCCTCATCTTCACCTGTTTCACATTCATTTAATACCAACCTGTGAAGTTTCCTTCAGAAATAAAGTTTTTGAAGTATTCACGCATTTGTACATCCTATGCACCCTTACTATAAAGCCATTTGACCTTGTTTTCCTCATTAATTTTTCATTTCCTACTGAGATTTGTCTCATGACTTATTTTTTAATGATTTGATGAACATTCAATTTGAATTATGTATTCTTTTATATTATCTGACACATATAATATTCATGACTTCAGCTGCCCCCATGTATAGACTTACTATTATTTATCATACAACAAAAATTTGGCAATCTTAACGTTCTAGATCAGATAATTCTTTGCTGTGATCATTTTTCTGTGTTTTATAGTATGTTTAATAAAATTCTCACTCTTTGTGCACCAGATGCCAACATCTCACACCCTTTCTTTTATTTTATTTTGACAAATAAAAATGTCTCCACATATCTCTATATATCACCAGTTATTATCTATGGGTAAATATTATCCTTGGTTGAGAATCAGTGCTATAGACCTTGAGCCTAGAACTTAAGAATTCCTCTAACTGATCACAGTGTTTGAAGTAAATTTGACCTGGATCAAGAAAGATCACTTTATTGATTGACTGATTGATTGATTGTGTGCATGTGTGGGGGAGTACTATTACTGATAAGACACACACAACTGTAACATGCAAAACACTCTATTTAGCATTAGTGTAATAATCTCTTATTTCAAAGGGGATTTCCAGATTTAAAAAAAGCAAATTGTTCTCTTTCCTGACAAATATGTCAATACTCAAAGGCTAATATAACACTGCTATTATAATAATAGACATTAAAAGCTAAGAATTGGTAATGTAAGATCAACCTTAAAAAGCTGCTAAGGAGGTGTGGAAGTAGACAAGTTTCTACTCATTCAATATTCTTTTGCATTCCATTCCCAAACACATCAATATTTACTATATTTTTTTTTTCAAATCCTAAATCACATTGTGAATTTTACCAATGGCTCTCATGGACTAGCTATAGTAAATACTTTTAAAATTTATGTCAATATAGTAGCTGAAATTAATGCAATTCAACACATATTATGAACCATCTTCCATAGGCCTAATTCTTTCATAAATTTTTAGGATCCTGACTCTGTATTTGCAATACTTTTCTGAGAACTAACGAAATATATGTGGTGGTTTTCTGAGATCTAAAAATGTAACTATGGAAAAATAATATTATGGGTTATAGAAATTTCTTAGGGGATGGAATAGCTTAGAAGAATGAATGCAGTTTTTTAGGTAGAGAAATGATGGGGTTCAAGACATGGTACATACAAGTATGGTGTCTTGGCATTTGAAGAAACAATGGCACTAGGAAAGTCAGATTGACTTTCCCCTCACCTGTTTTCACTGAATCAAGTCACAAAAAAATTCTGACCACCTACTACAATAACTTATTCCAAAGAATGTCCTTTCTTCCAGAGGAAAGGTCACCGGAGATGCTAAGAAGAAACTGAACAGCCCTAGCTAAACTCCCCCAGTTCATTACCATTAGGTCACATATGCTTTTCCTCCAATCATAGTTCTATGGGATTGTCCAGGAAAAAAAAAAAAAAAAAACAAACTCATTTTTCCTGTTTCTGTAGTTATTTATTCTGAAGAGTCCCATGTCTCATAAAACCCATATTAAATAAATTTGTATGCTTTCCTTTCCTCAATCTGTCTTTTATTTTAATGGTCTCAGCCATGAACTTAGCAAAAGATGTTACTTCTTCCCTATACAAAACAAAGAGAAGGTGTCAGAGAATGGCTCCAGAATGCAAATCAATTTTGGCCAGTGATGTAGAGAATTTAAATTCAAGTTCAAGGTGCTTATTACATTGAGGACAAAATTATGAACATTCTATAGACTAGAAGAGTTCCACTGACTTTGAGTAACCATTACAAGCACAAAGAATAGTATTAGTGGACCTTACTCAAATATCTCTTCTTAAGCTTATTCCATCAGAAGTCTTGAGAATTTAATTACTGTATAAATTGGATGTGATCAAGGAGAGAAGGTATTAGGAAAATGAAAACAAAAAAAAATCTTTCCTTTCTATAGCAAATGGGGTCTGTGCCTTGTTATTTTCTTATAAGTTAACATTTGTTTTGGGGGTGCCTGAAAAGGCTGTATGCCATATCCTCTCAGATTTAGTATAAATCTAAAACTATTGTGGAATAAAATGAATACTTTTTTTTAAAGTAGAAAAAATGCAAATTTTTTTAAGAAAAAAAAAAGAAAAAGGGAAGAAGGTCAGCAGAGGGGATTAGCTTGCCAAGCAGGACCATGAAGGGGATTGTGCACCCTGTACTTTTGCAATTATAGATCCCTGTCCTTAGCCCCTCCATGATCCCTTTCTTGCCATGTGTGCCCTGCTCTCACTTCCTCCTCTTACTAATTAGGCTGTTTTATGTGAATTTCAGCATGCAATATTTCATATTTAATAACATTGCATCAGAAGAAAGGGGAAGTCAAAGAAGCTGGAATTTATTGCCAGGTGTTCTGGAAAGCATCTGGGGCATTTATAGTGAACCCACAAAATTCCCCAATACCCTGAGGAATCCACAACCCACACTTCAGGAATCCAATAAGCTTCAGCTGAGAATACCATAAATACCATAGAATAAGGACCTTACCCTGATCAGGCTTATTCACTGGATATTCAGGAGACAGGAAGTTAGGGGTAGCCATAATTGGCCTTCCATTTAGCACCTTGTTAACATAAATTGAGGAAGTTCACACCTCTAATCTCTTGTTACTAATGTCAGCCCACTAGAATCTGAACTGAGATTATTGGGGCTGTCTTGCTGGGAAAGCTTTTCTTTTTCTTTAGAAAAGAAGGGAAGGAAAAAAAATGCTTCAACAGAGAGACAAGGAAGGTCTTTTCAATCTGTGGGTCAGCTCTCAAGGCTAAAGCCTCTAAGGTTCACTTAGCTTCTCTATGAATTCATTCTCATTTTTAAACATCATCATCACACACTCTCTCTTTTCTTACAAATCAAAATAGAGCCAGGCTGGTGAATTTGCAGTTCCCCATAAAATCCATGACTTTTCTCCTCTCTCTGTTGCTCATAATATACTCATTCCCACAAGTACCAGTTCTTCTATCTTCAAAACTCCACATCCCACCACTCCTTTAAAACCTTGTTCAAATTCCTCATTGTTCAAAAACAGTGAACTCCAATTGGATATTTTCCATTTACAAATTGAAAATTACACTTTCTCCTTGCAGACTTCTTTACTTCTTCAAAAATTGCTGCCCATTCTCCTCTGTGTTTTCTCTCTTGACTGTAATGAATGTGATACCTTCCAGGTTCTGGCTTTCCTCATGCCACCAAGTCATAGAGGAGAGGACAGAACCACACATATCTAACAGTCCAACCATTCTTTGGTAAGAAAAACAAACTAGCCACTTACATGGATAAGTAGGGAAATAATTCAGTATTTGTGTAGGCTCCCTTGGTACAGCAGAGATTACTCAAGATCCAGATAGAGCTGCCCAGAGTGAGCAGCATTTCAAACACAAATGGCATAGCAAATATATAAACAGCTACCAAAAAAAAAAAGGAAAGAATAGCAGCCACATTGCATTTCAGAAACAAATAAAATATAAAAAAATGAAATGATGGAAAAAATTCTTCATAAGGGTCACACACTACAACCAACATAATTATTTTACATATTTGATAAGCCAGTCTCAAAGTCAGGAAGATAAACTAACAACCAAAATCATAAAGATAAACTAAGAACAAAAGACAAAAAGATATATTGAAAACTGGAAGAAAACAACATCATTACCAAATTGATATATAAATTTAAATCAGCAAGGAAACAAACAGTGCAAGCTGAAAAATCAAATTACAATACAAACAGGGCTCGAGACAATCAGAAACAATTGCTGGCGAGAAAAGTCAAAAAAGATTGAACCGATTAGATAGATGAGAAGACAAATTGATATAATCGAAGTAGAGAAAAAATTAAAAAGCAACATTTCCTTGAAAGAAATATGAAATGAAATTGGCAGATATGAAGAATAGACAACATTTCAGTGAAATGTATTATGGGACAAAAACTACCAATGTGCATTACGTTTAAGTGATTGAACTTCAAATGCAAACAGTTTTCTGTAAGCATTTGAACAGAAAAAACAACAAAAGTAACTTGCTCATAAAGTAAGTACAACCAGGCTAGTTTCAGACTTCTCTTGATAAGAATATTTAATGCTGAAAGATAATGCATCTTCTATGAAGATCCAAGAGAAAGATATTGCAAATAATTACATATTTCAAATACCACATTTGTCACCAAGGATATATACATTTTTATTTGTCAAATAAAGAACAAGAAGGAAATAAACAAATAAATAAGATAGGAACATACTATGCCTATACTAACCAGTTAAATCAATGAAAAACACTTTATATGATTTTAATTCTAATTTGGGTTATTAGAAAAATTATTAGGAAGAAATTCGAGAGTGATTATAGTAGATGGCATATTGTTTTGTATGTACAAATCTTTATAGATATTTTTCAAGAAACTGTATTAATGAGTTTCTTTTATCAAGCATCTTTAATCAAATGATGGAGATAAATATTAAATATAATTTGAGGTAACAAAACATACTCCTAACACCCTGCAGGTTTAAGAAAGCGGGAAGTTAGCACAGTTGGGTGGCCAGAAAGTTCTTCTTCATAGTGGCAGCTTTGAGTGCAGAGATAAAGGAGAGTAAAATGTGGACATACAGTGATGGAGAGAAGGCAGTTCGAGTTCGGGGTGGGCATGAACAAAAGCCTGAGGTGCAAGTTGTTTGGTTATTCTGGACAGCATAAGCTTTGTCAGGATAACATCAGTGGCTAATATGGAAGAAAGAAATGGCAGAAGAACAGATTGATACAAATGTGTGAAGACCTTCATGCACCTATTATATTGTGACCAATAAAAGACATGACATCACAGACTCTTTAAAAAATGGAAGTGCATTTTAAGGTGTCTAGTTTTTAACCCACCACTTAGAAGAATATGGCAAGAGTTTCTGCATTATCTTATATGCCTTGAATTTGAATCTGACTATTGACCACCTTAAATGCCTTGAATTTGAATCTCGTGATCACATTTTTATTTTTCTTATTTAAAGGAAAATAAATGCATGACTTTCAAATGATGTCCTGAAATGATTTTTATTAAATCACATATTAAATAGGTATCACCTTGATCTTAGACCAGATCACTGGATACCAACCCCATACTCTATTACAGTATCATATATTTTTGTAAGTGCAAATACAACCAGGGTTAGTAAGGTAAGGTAATTCAGTGCATTGGTCTAGACATATTTTCAAAATTGTTAGAAACCACAAGGCTAACTCTTAGAAATCAAGAAAATTCAATTATGCTAATTGTCATGAATTCGGGTTTCTTGAATTCTACTCTCCTATGTAAAGCACTAAGAAAAATGGACCATTTTTTCTTTATGGCTGAGAATATCAACTAAGTCAATCATTTTCAAATTCTAACTCCCTTTAGAAATGGGCAAAGTCTCTTCTTCACAACCTGATAGTTAACATGGTGTCTGTATTCTGGATTAAATCTCAGAACACAATAATTAACTGTGTAATCTTTGCTATGAGAGTTAGCCTCTGGGACTGTGAGTTACCTATCTGTAAACAGTAAGAATTCTAAGTAGTGGCCACATGTGGTTATGGTAAGAATTAACATGTAGGCCTATTGTGTATGGGTAATGAATATTAATTTGTTCAGTTTCTACTCCCTTTGCTACTGGTCTTGAAATCTAGGAAGTTGGAATTGCTTTGTAATTTCACAGTACAACCCTACGCAGGCATGTAAACAATTAGGGACCTTATCTGTTACATGTCTTATATTTCTTGCAGCACTGAAATCTGTGAGATAAATATTTTTGTAAAGTTTCTGTAAATAGTGATTATTTTGAGCAGGGGAGTGAAATCATTTAACACTGCTGCCCAAATTGTTATAAAATCTTGTCCTCAGGATGTCTCAGAACTAACTCCTGACTTTTAAAAGAGTGAGGAAAGCCCAACACTATCAAAAACATGACCTCATAATGAATAACCTTTGCTCTTTTTGGACTATTTCTGTGGGTGCTCTTCTTCATATATGGCAAATGCACACATGCAAATGAAACTTTAGATGACTCATGTATACAGACTCATTCCTGTCAATCTGGCTGAAGACTATGCATCCCAGAGCTGCAATTCAGAATATTTGGGAGAGAGTTATTTTGGAAAAGGACTCATCCAGAAGCTAATTAAGAAATGGCAGGACTTCCATTTTCCATTTCCATTTCTTTCCCCTTGTTTTCTTTAAAGAGTCTACAAAGCTATAAGCCAAACATCAAGCAGTAGGAAGTGAGCTTCATTGCCATTCAAAGTTTTCTCAAACTCTTTTTATCATTTAGGACAACTGGTATCATACAACAAAAATATGGTTATCAGTAGAAGTGTATTATGGAATATTGGAAGATCGCCATTACACAAAAGTTAAAACATTATCAACTCATAGACAACATATGGGAATTCTCATTTCCAAATTTGCATAGGCTACATTTTGTTGCCCAGCTAAGAAACATTTATACTTAAAGAATGGCAAACAGTGCAAAAGACTGCTTAAGTTGTATGCTGTTTATTTAACTAGCTTTCCTGGTATTCCTGCTAAATCTGTTTCTCATGAAAGATCATTTATTTCTTCATTAAATGGTATTGAAATCCATTTAAGCAACTGTGATTTGGATTTAAACTCCACTGAAGTGTCACACTGATTAAAATGCTTTGATCTTACATGGAGGCTGCCCAAAATGAAGTCTGGCTGTGAAAATTCTCTAGATGAAGACACTATTATATTCAGTGTATTATGAATTTTCTTGCAACATTTCAATAAAATTAACCATTGACTCAGGGAGTGTAGGAGAACAGTGTCACTTTATGTTTATTTATATCTATGGTCAAATGGGGTAATAAAGCAACTTATTTCAAAAGTAAAAATATCATCTGCAAAGATCCACTCTATCCCCCTGCCAAACAAAATTCCATTAACTAACTTAAATTAGACCTAATAACAATCACATAAACCAATTAGTTTCAATTTATAACTCCATTAGGAGTATTATTCATCATGGCATTGCAAGATAGAGCTATGCTTCTTCAGGCTTTCAAGAGATTAAATAAATATAACCTGGGGTGCTAATTATATGATGATACAGATTCTCTAAGATTACTTCTCTTAGTACAGATAGAATTTTTGCGAAAAGGATATTTTTTTCCAAAAATGTCCTTGTTCCAAATTCTACATTTTCTCATTTTATAATTTACATGAGTGTGAATCTCTGACATGATTGGATTGGTAGTATTCTGTGGTCATAGGTGATAATCATTTCTTTCCATGAAAATTCAGAAAAACTTTATTTTTGCATTCTCTGTAAAGTATACAGCTCTCCAAGTGCTCTGCTCTTGTGCAGTGATATCATTCTTTATGGTGCATAGAATGAAGTTAGGTGACCCCATAAGTTGTGCCCTGATCCTGTAACTATTATCAGTATTAGTGTCCAAGAGTTTTGTTCTGAGCACTTTAGAAAATGAAAAACACTATATTTTTTTTCCTACATGTTGCATTTTCATAGTAAAATCTAGAGTTGTGTCCATGAGTGATTGGTTCCAGGACCCTCACTTGTCTACAGTGGCATAGTATTTACATATATCCTGCACACATCCTTTTAGGTATTTAATTATTCTAGATTATTTTTAATAACTAATACAATGTAAGTGGTATGTAAGTAGCCATGGTATGACATTTTCAGGGAATAATGACAAAAATGTCTATATATGTTCAGTACAGACAAATTATTTTTCAAATATTTTCAATCCATGGTCAGTTGAATCTGAGTGTGGAACTTGCAGATATGCAGGGCTGACTGTATGTTCTTGTGCTTCCCAAACCTGTAACTATAGCCATGAGCTGTTCCAGAAACTCCTGACTGATATCTCCAACTTCATGAAATTCTGAATGCTCCCCACCAAGGGCATAATCAGTAGAGCCAGACGAACTCAGTTAGCAGCACAAACCAGAAGAGCATCTGTCACCAAGGAAACTCTCAAGGCATGCTAATCATTGTCATTTGTTACTATTATTGAGGAGCTATTAAGTCTAATGCAAACTTCCAGTTTCACTATACTAAGAACCTGGTGAAAAACTATAGCCAGATATAATGAAGAACAGCTCCCTAAGGTTACCTAAACATCTCTTTTTATTGTGCAGCTGTTACTCTGGTGTTTTTTCAAGTGACCCAATTTTTCTTTCACATCCTTTAATCTGGATGCTGCTTCCCTGTTCCAGATACTTCTTGCTATACTCAGATTTCTTGTTCACTATATGCCATTACTCAAAATTGAGAGGCAGTTTTAAATACAAGGGTATTTATTTCAGATTAAAGATAATTATCTCCCTAAAAAGGCATGATCTCCCCAAAGTACTCTAGAACCAGGGCAAACAAAGTATGATGTGACATCAGCTAATTTTATAATTACAGTTTTATTGAACACAGCCACATCCACTTATTTGTATTGTGACTATGACCATTTTCACACCAAAGGAGCAGAGTGGAGCAGTTGCAAGAGACCATATAGCCAGCAAATCTAACATATTTTCTACTTGGCCCTGTACAGGAAAAGTTTGCAAGCCTCTGGAAATATCTGCACCTGCTAAAATCTGCATCTTAGGCTTTGGTTTCATATCCCACCCCCCTCCAAAAAAAAAAAATCTGTTTAATTTCAGTGAAACATTGTCCTATAAATGGAATGATAATTCCTCAATTTTTTGTTATTTTTGTAGTTTGTATTTTTGTTCTAGAAGTACATAAGAAACATATACATGTGGCATTTATAATTTTTTTGTGTGTGCAAATTCTAGTATTGAAAATAATTTAAAAACACATTATATTTGTAAGTCACTTTCTTTTCTTTAACAGAGTTTTAAGGTCTGTTAAAGTTTTAAGTCTGATAAACCTACACTTGATAACTATCAAAAGATTCTGGCCCCCAAGGGTTTAAGCTGGCACTCGGCTTCCTGCGTCTTCCCCAGGCTTCATCGTTCTCTGTCTCTATAGCAGCTATTCCAACTATTTCATATGAAAGATTGGTTTTGATTCTTCCCTAATACATCAAACTGCTGCTCTTTGAAAACAATCAATAAAATGATTATTAAAAAAAAATGGTCACGAATTTGGATGTTGCAGTCATGTCAGATTGTTACAGAAGGTTCAAAATGTGTCCCCTCAACTTCTGATCTCACCTCATGGGAGACCAGCAGAAGCAAGAGGCATTCAGGCGCCAGTTTATGGACAAGAACATAACTGCACTGCAGCATGGGGTTTAGACGTCACTGGAAGGAGAAAAGCGGGGTGGGGGGGTTCCCTTAAATTTAAGGATCATCCGGATTCCTTTAGTGAATTGAGGACTGAGCCCATCCTCCTATTCCTTGGAGAACATCTTCAGGACTCTTCTATCTATGCTGCACAGAGGCTGTGGACACTGAGGGCCACACCTCTTCAGTGTCCTTTCCAAGTACAGCTGCAGCTCATTATATTTATTTATTTTTTCATTAATTTAGCAGTTATTGCATATATCTGGTATTCCAGAAACAGTTCTAGTTACTGAGAATAACCCCTTGTGCTTATATACCATAAAGCATAGTAAAGGAAACTGGAAAATAAACATGCAAATAAATAAAAAGTTAAAAAAATAGGATAGTGGCTGGTGCAATGCAGGGAATTAAAATAATGTGATTTATAGATAGTGACAGGTTGGTAGTTTTTTTTTTTTTTTTAGTTGAAATTTTCTTGCTGTAAACCTGGTTTTTAGGCTGAAGTATAAATGATAAGAAGGAACCAATCATGAATAGGCAAAACGTTCCAGAAAGAAAGGCCAGGAAGTGAAAAATTCCCAAGGTGGTATAGGTTGAACTCCCGTAAAGTGAAATTCCAAAATAAAAATGCTCCAGAGCCCTAAACTTTTTGAGTGCCAACAGGTCACCATAGGTTGAAAATTCCATATCTGACCTCATGTGACAGGGAGCAGTCAAAACATAGCTACTTTTAAAAAAAGGTCATATAAAATGCCTTTCAAGGTATATGAGAAATGGAAATGAATTTCATGTGTAGACTTGGGTGCCATGGCTGAGATAATCTCATTTTCAGTAAATGAAAATATTTTTTAAAAACTCGGAAACATTTTTAGTCTCAAGCATTTTGGACAAGGGATACTGAACCTGTAACAACTCTGGGGAGTTAGCAGAGGAGAAAGGCTTTTGTGACTGAATTGTTGTAGGTGACAGGGAAAGTGGTATAAAGTAGTTTTACAGGTGATCTGGGGAAAATGATACAGAGTTCTATATGCCAGTAAAAAGGAAATGGAATTTACTAAACTCCCTGTGAGACTTGGGAGGGTTTGCTCTATCTGAATGCTTAAAAATTGCCCCGAGGATCCCTGTGCAGAGCACAATTGGTTGGTCCTGGAGAAAGCAGTCCCTACCAGAGGCCTGGGACCTCGCTGGTGACACTCAGTCGTCATGGAACAAAGTGGAGATACTGGGGTATGGTTAGGAGCAGATCTACATGCTGGGCATGTGAGAAAGAAAGGAGGTGATGACGGTAGAATAACAGTTCTACTCCTCCGCACCCAGAGAAACGGAACCCTTAACCCTCCCAGATAGAAATGGGCTGGGGCCCAGGAAGGTGCTTCCCACTGTACTATCAGGAAGTGGCCACTGAGTGACAACTCACTCAATCTGCTGCTTATGAAGACGAGGGCACTGTCATAACAGAGGCAGATTATACCAGCAAAAATTTGCATACTCTATTTCAAAGTTTTGGTTTCCTCAGCACCTTAATATTTGCTGTTCATTGCAATTCTTCTTGTCATTCTAAATAGTACTCTTATGATATGAATGCAGAAGTCTATGCCCTCCAGTTTCATCACTAACATTATTGAAAACTGTATCTTACCTTTCAGAAACTGTAGCAGATCCCCCTGACACCACTCACATCCCCATGGCCTGCCTCAGAGTTCAGGTGCAGAGTTTAAGCAGATTAAACTCCTGGGGCCCTATACCTTTAACCTCCAGCCTAAACCTTGAAGTCCTACTTAAAAGAAGCCTCTTTTATTTTTTTTTATTTTTTATTTTTTATTTTTTTTTATAATTCCAATCTATAGCCTGGAGATAGAAAAATGAGTTTAGAAATCAGTGGTGGATGTTTGCTAATCAGGTTTAGGTCCTGACACATGCATCAAAAACACTTAACAGGTATTAAGGGTTCAATAAATTGCAGGTGCAGCCAGCTACTAATTTGTGGGGAGCAATTTACTTGGTCCATGTTCAGCTTAGAGTCCCCAAGCACAGGTGCAGTTGGAATGGCAGGGGGTGACTAGCAATCCTCAGCCGATGGAGTCTCACACTGGTTGATGAGCGCTCCACACGTCTGCCATTTAGGACCCCCATTCTGGGGAGTTATTCTGCCCACTCTGTAGGCAGGATGAGCCACAGCTAGACCTGCTGCCACCAGTGGGAGGTGTTCTATTCATCTTTGTAGGGGTTTTCTTTTTCTCTCTCATCCTTCCATCCATGCACATTCTTCCTTTTCCCTTTGGACCCATCTCTCATGTGAGCTATCTGAATACAATTTGTTGCTCGAGCATAACTGCAAAATAAGGAAATCAACTATATATTTGTAAAACATTTAAATATTTAAACTTTTTCCCCCTAATTCTCACTGCAATCTAAAAGTTGTCTTACTTTTCCCCAATTATACATTATGAACACTTGAATCTGGAGAAACTTAGCAGATTGTCCCAAATCCCATAGCTCTCAGGTGAGGATGATAGCCTTCCACGTACATGTGGCTAATCACAATGGAGTATGGTTTTTCTCTGCACTCTAGGGTACCGAATCCACTTTTTGGCCAGGCATTTCAGCAACAGGTCTCCTACTCCAGCCTGGTCTTTACTTTATCTCTGGTGTTCAGTTGTGATGGATTCTCCCCGGGGGGGTGATGTTCTTAACCCCTGAGCAGGATGGCACATATTCTCAGAGCAGCCCTCACTCCAACATGATATGGTTTAGACAGTGGGGCAGATGTCACTTCAGTTAAGACAAAGCCTGTTGTTAGAAGTGAGAGTCTTAAAAAAAGGTGGCCTGGTTCGCCTGGTTTTCTCTGCTGAGCATCAGATCAGTTCCTATAAAGATCATGGCAATTTATAAATATATCTCTTTAGATTTTTTAAAAATTATAATTTAAGATATGAATTATGTTAGTCTGTTTTGCTGAATTAATACTCTTGAGGCATTTTAAATTGTAGAAACCCTAAGGAAAGTTACATTATGAATCCACATATGCAGGGTTGTTGTTTAATATCTTTGTCCTCTGAAAGTAATAACAAGTAAGAACTGCAGAATTTAAGTTAAGTACTTCCTGATAGTTAAATTATGTACATTTTTCTATCTCTTTACAGACATGAAATCATATGTATTTTTAACTTCCATGGACCAAGTAAATTGCTCCCCACAAATTAGTAGCTGGCTGCACCTACAATTTATTGAACCCTTACTACCGATTATTAAGTGGTTTTGGTGCATATGGCAGGACCTAAACCTGATTAGCAAACATCCACCACTGATTCCTAAACTCATTTTTCTATCTCCAGGCTATAGATTGGAATTATAAACACATTCCTATCCTCCTTTGAAAGTTGGTTTGTGATATAGCATAGTTCTGGCCAAAGATAGCTAAATAAACATTTATCAGTGGGGGGCTTCCAGAAAGGCTTTAGTTATTCCTGATGAAAAGGGCAAATGAATGAGGTTGTCATGGCCAGCTATTCCCTCTTTTCCTGTTTTGAATGTGGGTCTGATGTCTGGATGAGTGGCAGCCATCTTGTGACAGGAAGAAAAGACAAAGAGGAATATATGTGTGTTGTTGATTCACAGAACAGCTATAAAATGCTACATGTACATTTAACACAGTATAAGGCATTATATGGAAGATGAGTGTTAGCATGACTAGTGGCCTAAAACACATTCAGTGTATTTTTATAGGTAGAGAAAGAAGAAGTTATGAGGAAAATTTGGTCCAAATTATACCATGATTATTTACCATGATATCTTCCAAAGGTGGTTGTAGACCCAAAAATGAAAATTCAGAGATCTTGCCAATGTAAGACACACAGAGCGAGTATCATGAGGATCTTGGCATAGGTCTCATTGACAAATTTGTTGATTTGAGGAACCATTTTTCCAACCATTTTCTTCTCCTCATGAAGAAACGTTGGTCCTTATTCCACCACAAAGACTAGGTATTTCAGATCAGTATCAGTATCATGGAGCCATGAGAGGGAGGGACTCTCAATTTAAGAAATGAATAACACTCTTATTCCCTCCAATTGCTAAAGGCTTAGAGAGAAACGACATTTTCATCCAAATCGTCTGGCTTTCATTGTACATATTAGAGCCAGACATGTAGTAAACCAGATGCAATTTGAGACTCATGGAATTTATTTCTCAGGCAAGCTAGAAGCTGAATTAATAGATTTTTACTTTTACTTTTGTTGAAATGAGAAGGTTGAGGATTTTCCAGCCTATTCCTACCAGATGGCATGCCCCATTGCCTACAGTTTTGCCCCCTGCTGTGGACTGCTTCCAACTTGGTCTCCTTAAAGGTGAAGAGGAATAATATGCATCTGCTTATTTGTATGATAATCAGAGCTTGAGAAATAGGAAAGGGCAGTCCCCTCACCCCCAGCTGTGGTTCAACCTGTCCTAACTGTGCAGTTGTTCCAGACCCTGGTAAGGGAAGCCATGCCTTCCTGAAATTCAAAAGCAGGAGTGATAATCAAGTTCAGTTGGAGAAATAAATTAAATAAATGCTTGATGGCTAATGACCTAAATATGAGAGAATGTGTTGATATTTATGAGGCCTATGAGTGATGACAGGAAAGAATGGCTGAATTTGTTGATCAAAACCAACTGAGAAAATTCACCCCTTCAGAGACAGTGTTTATCTTGGAAGCATCTATTTGTTACTCAGAGTTTCACATGAGGTTGCATGAAGTTTTTGATGTGTTACAAACACAATTAGAATCACAGAAGAATGCTAGTAGCAATTACATTCAGGTCAATTTAGATGAAAATCTCATATTTTTACACTTTAAAATGAGTCATTCAGAGAAGTGAGGGGATTCCTAGTAAGTTAGAAAAAGAGAACACTTACACTATGAAATGAAGCTAAATTATAATATTCCTGTGATAGGTGATCATTACAAGGAGCATGTTTCTGGTAACCTTTCTGAAAATACTAGCGAACACCATAAAGGGTACTTTTCAAAGTGGCTCATGAGTTTTCAGGATCATACAGATCTGTTAGATCCAGAATTGAACCATTTTAGTATCTATTTCTTGGCAATACAAGTGGCCAGGACATCCCCACGCCAGGGATTCAAATGTCTAGGGGCCACCCATAATTTATTTTACTTTATCATGAAGTGTGCACCAATGTCAAACTTCAAAGAAAAAAAGAGATGCATGCAATAAGTTCTGAAGAATAATTAATGCCCAGTATTTTATGTCATGTTCATGTACATAAGGTCTTTTGAGCCCTGCAACGTCTCTTCCCATTTCAGGATTATGAGTTAATTTTCTCAAGTTCAAAGTCCTTGGGATCGCCTTTCTCATTGGTTCTCTGACTGCTGCTGGTTATGACAGGGCAGGGATAAATGCTTTCTAATTTCTTTACAGTCCTGGTAGAAGATGTTCTCCCAGAATCCAACTCATCTACAAACACAGCCAAAAGGAAGCGGCAGATCCACAGAAATTCATGCAGACCTAAGTCAGGGTCAGGGGATAGAATTCTGGGAGGGAAGGGAGAAAGGATAGAAGGAAGGAAGAAGGGAAGGAAGGAAGGGAGGGAGGGAGGGTGAAAGGAAGGAAAAGTAGCTGTNAGGGAGGGAGGGAGGGTGAGTGGGTCTGTCCAGGTCCACATTTATCCATTCAACCAATATCAGGATTCAAATCCTGTCTTTTGACAATTGTACCTTGACTGTTTCTAAGCTTTCCTTCTTCTCACATTCCTGAATATTTTTCTCTAAGAGGTAGTAGACCCTTTGGGCTTGATATCCTCATATGAGAATCTCTATTTTTTTTCTATTTTACATAACTTCAAAAAACACATTTCAGATCCTGCTATGTTAGAAATATTACATTTATTAATTGAGTGTTCTGGGTGCTCTCTTATTGTTCTGTGGACACTGCCTTGAATATAATTTTTCATAAGCTCACTTGTCTTTCTAAACTTCCTTATCACATCTACCAGTTGTTTGGGGAATTCATTCTAGAGCACTGTCATATTAGAAATATTAAAATTGTATATTTTGAGTCTTTTTTGGGGGGGGAATGTGATTTAAAGTTCACTTTTTTAAAGTTACATTTGAGATTCACTTCTTTCAGTCAAATTTAAATATGGACAATAAAAATTAATTTCTATTTATTTTGTGTTGTGGGATAACCTATAATTTACAACAACATTTATGGGGGGAATTAAAAGAAATGCTAGATGTGAAGCCGCCTAGAGAATGGAAACACAATGACTGTAGCTTGAGGGGCATGCATTAGCGTCATGAGATACAACTCCTTTAGTTACAAATAAAAAGCTAAAGTCATCTCCCTCTAGCTTTATATGTATTTTGACCCAAGGCAAATTTAAGACAACTAAAAGGATGTGAAATATCCTTTAAAACTTGTGAAGCATTCTTTCCTTTTTAGATCTTATCTTTTTCTTACTGGACAACTGTAGACAGGAGATGCATAATTACATGTTCATCAGATTGTGTTCTTCACCCAAGGATCCTTACCATTCACTCCTCTTCCCACACTCCCCACCCTGCTAATCTATATCCTAGCCAATGCTCATCATGTGAACATCAGCTATTTACTTCTCTAATAGCTGCAAGAGTAATAAGATTGTTTTGCTTGGAGAAAACTGCAACAAAAGAACCCTTTCTTTAAAAAGAAAGGAAATATAGTTTTTACTAGATATGAAGACACATTTTTTTGTACATGAGATATGATGGGGGCCACCTTATGAAATGTTCTGCGTGATCCACATGTTCTGTACTTGCGCAATGGCGGTTCCTCCCTTTGGCTCTCCTCAATTAACAGACGGAAAATCTCTCTCCCACATGCTTGGCTATGAAACTCTCTACACGCTGCCAAAAAAATCTTGTCAAACACATAACCAGACATACCACAGAAAGTGAATTCTAGAATGATGAAGTAAAATCTAATCATGTTAACAGGTATGATGTTAGAATTGTAATATTGAAAGGTTTTTGTGAAGTATTCCATGCTTAGCAAGACTTAAGTAGTTTAAGAGTTATTTAAATAATTTTCCTGAATCTGAATCACACCTTATAAAATTCCAGGAACTTTCATTCATTTCCTCAACTATACACACCCTCATGAACAAATGCCCTGCTGGTTATAGTACAAGTTGATTTGATTTCCTTTAAGCTCTGGTGGAAAAAAAAAATAGAGGCTTTCTCTTTCTCTTTTTTTCTTTCTTTTCTTCTACCTACCTACCTACCTACTTACCTACCTATCTACCTACCTACCATAGAAAATCAAAGCTCAAGTACATACAATCAATCAAAGGGGGAAAAAAAAGGAGGTAGAGGAGACAAAGTTTTCACTATACACATAAAAATATGTTTTCATTTTATTTTATCAAGGAAACTTCAATTCATCAAAATGAAATCAAAATAACATTTGTAATAGTTCAAATTGATAAATACAAAGCACCATATGATGAAAGTTTAATTCTGTGTGTGTGTGTGTGTGTGTGTGTGTCTGAGAGAGAGAGAGAGAGAGAGAAAGAGAGAGAGAGAGAGAGAGACAGAGAGAGACACTAGTGATTTAATTCAGGGGTGCTCTAACACTAATCTGCACCCCCAGACCTTTTATTGATTTTTATTTTGAGACAAGATCTTGCTAAATTAGGAAGGCTGGCCTTGAACTTGAGATCCTCCAGTCTCAGCCTCACAAGTTGCTAGGATTACAGGGATATACCACCACATTCAGAGAGACTCTTTCTTAAGTGACATTAAAAAAGTCACTGAGTTTCTTATTGAACTTAATCACTACCTACAAAAAGAGGACTTGCTTATGTTTAACTCTAAAATTACACAATACTAAGATGTTCAAATGACTACATATCTTTTCTAATTTAAAAATTGTGAGATATATCAAACATTTAAAAAGGATTTCCAAAACAAACATGGACACACACATATCTACAGGAAGAGAGACAGACAGTCAGTTTAATGAGTACATAAAGTACACATTTAAATAATGCCACTAAGTTTTTAGGGGAAAAATTAAGTAGTTTCCAGTAACTTCGATGCCACAGGTGCCTAAACCCAGGTAATCCCCACTTCCTCTCTCCTAAATGTAGCTACTATTGTGAAATGGGGTTTAAAGGTTAATTGTTTATATTTGTGATTTTCTCAATTATGAATTCATTCTAAAATGCTATGGATTAGTTTTCCTTGAATTGGCATTTGAATAAGGGGAATTATGCTGTGTGTGTTCTTTAGTGATATGCTGCTTTTAGTGTGCTATTGAGAGTCACCCATGTAGACATATGATGATGTCATTTTATATTTATATTTTAGACATGATCACGGGAAGTTGGACCTAGTAGGTAACTTTCCTTTAGCTCAAGGAAAACTTAACTGTGATTATAATAAAGTCAAATTTCAAACTCCTTTCTGCCTAACAGAAATGCTGGTGCCTTCTGTGCTGTGCCATCCCACTGAGAGGTATATTACTATGCCTTTAAATTATTTACTTATATACAGAGATGATAGCAAGGACATTGAAGCCAGGAGACTTAGTGTAGGTTACCACTAAGTGGCCTATGAGAAGGTATGGCCAGGAATCTATGAATGTGGTCATATATGAAAAAGGCTTTTAGCACATATAATAAAATTAGGGATGTTTAGGATGCCATTGTCATGGATTATCTAGGTGGGCTCTAAGTCCAGTGATGTGTGTCCTTACAAGAGAAAGAAGAGAAGACAGGGAACGGAGGGAGAGGTGAACCCAAGGCATTGATTGGGCTCATATAGCCAAGGGGAGAGAATTACTGAGGATTACCAGAAGCTGGAAAAGGCAAGCAAGGATTCTCTCCTAGAGCCTCCAGAGGGAGTGTAGCTCTGCCAACACCTTGATTTCAAACTTCTGGCTTCCAGAACTATGAGCAAATGAGTTTCTGTTATTTTAACCCACACAATTTATGGTAATTCATAAAGTAGCCCCAGGAAACCAATATACCTGGATTTGCAATCTAATTTACAAACTTTCTTGTTATGCAATCAAGAGCACGATATTATGACTCTCTGGAACTTGGTTTTCTTATCTATAAAATGGGGAAGAAAAACCCAATCTAGCAGTTTTTATAATTAATTGATATAATAAATGCAAGCTATGTAAACATTGTGTGGTGCCAAGTAAGCCCTCAATAAATCTTAACTAGTTTTTAATATTGTCCTACCAACAAAATTTCAAACATTTTCAGAACAGAAATTTAAATACATTAATCTTTACATTTTGACACAAGAGTCTAGAGCAGTTTTTATTCAAGTATTTATGAACCTGAAATAGGAAACAGAATTCACCAACTATATAAACCACTCTATAGCCAGTTGGAAGTATAGGTTATTAAGATCTGATTACTATCTAGAATCAGACCACACTCCTGTCAATACTTAAAGTTTGAGATAACATCTTTCTGATAACACAATCCTACAGTGTTTTTAGAAAATATAAGACATTAAATGTAAGGAAACTGCAATTTTGCCAAATGAGTGAAAGGTCTGTTATTAGTCCTTGACAAATTGAATTCAAGATTTTTCACTAATTTATTTTTAAGTACTCACAGTATGTTCTGACATAGCTGCCTGTCTCCCTAGGAGTGAATTTGAGAGGAGGACTTCTCATGACTAGTCAGAAGCAGCCCTGGACTGGAGGTTTGTTACCATAGGGCAGATTACATCATCTGCTCACCTTGGCTCACCCTTTCCCTGTGCATTTGTTCCAGAGCTGTCTCGATGGCTAGAGTTTCTCTTTTCACCTAGTAAGGAAATTTATTATCAGTGAGTCTGCCACTGTAATCCCGGGCTCCACCCAAGCAGCTTGCATTGCAGGCCTTCTTGGCTGGTAAATAAGAAGCATGGGAGAGAGTCCGATGACAGCACTCTACCAGCCTGGGCAAGGGGAGCTGCTTAACTGGTTTAAGCATCTCTGCTTTTGGCAAGTTTTCAACCAAACTCTACCACATGAATGGTTATTTCACAAACATATCAGGTCCCCGATTTCCCATCATATTATTACAAATCTTTCAGTATAGGTCAAGGGAATTTGAAAACATTTACTATCAGATTACCTGAGTGTATCTAAAGATCAAGTCTGATTTCAAATTTGGGCTCTTTCATTAGTTGTAAGAATGTGGACAAAATACTTGAGGCTGTTATACCTTTACTCTGTATATACAATAGTTTTTTTTTGTTTTTTTTTTAAAGAATCAAACACATTAGCCATCAAGATTCACTGATTTAATAAATTTGTTATATATAAGTAGGTACATAAATAAGTGTTAATTATTATTTTAATAACTACTTATTGTAAAAGAAAATTTAGAGGATGTGAGATTTATTTTTATTGGCCATAAATCAGGCAAAATTATCCTTTTCAGCAATGACTGACAATATATATTTTTTTTAAAAAAAATGGTTCATTTTGACATAAATTCACAGATGAGGTGTTATGGATTAAATTGCATTCTTCCCCACATTTCTTAGTTGAAACTGTAATTCCCAATGTAATATGTTTGAAAATATAAAGTTTATAAAGATTGATTTGAAGTCAAACAGGACATAAAGGGGCCCTAAACATACTACTGGTGTCCTTGTAAGAAAAATATATACTAGAAATGACTATGTATAGAGGAAAGACCATTCAAGGAAAAAGAAAGAGGTAGACCACCTGGAAGCCAAGAAGAGGGATTTCAGAAGAAGCCAAACCAGCCAGCACTGCGATCTAGGGTTTCCAGCCTACAGAACTAAGAGGAAATAAATTTTTGTCGTTTAAGCCCTGCTGTCTGTGGTATTTTGATACAGCAGCCCTAGTAGACTATACACAGGATTTTTAAAAGGCAAATAAATAGTACCCCTTTCCCTCATCAAAGTTTGGAGCCAATTGTGATGTAACACAAAGGAGTTAGCCTTCTCCTAGATGGAGGCAGATGTAATTAATGCAAGCTCCCTCTTCCTATACAACACCTTGAAATGTCATTCCCAAAGAAAGATTGAGTCTGCAGAGCATGCCCAAATGCCAGGTGGGTGTCTCCCACCAGTGTTGATGCAGCAGAGGACCAAAGCCACCTCCCATGTCCACTCCACAATCAGAGCCTTTGATAATTTGTTCACCTCAATGGAGAAATATGGAACAATGGCTGCCACTCAGTAATCGGGCCACTGTCAGCACCTTGATAATGGCTGCCTCTGTAGAGAAGTCTGCATAGTTGCCTGCTGGAGAAGGACCTCAGCAACTCATGCTGCATCCAACGTGCCTTTCTTTTTCCTTTAAATATTTTTTAGTTGTAGATGGACATGATACCTTTATTTATTTATCTTTATGTGGTGCTGAGATTCAAACCCAATGCTTTACCCATGCTAGGTGAATGCTCTACCACTGAGCCACAACAAAGTCTCTTCTATTTCTTCGGGAAGGGGTGGTTTGGGATTGACGTGCATCAAAACAAATGGTTTCTTGAACTAATGAATTCAAATATGTTTCAAATACAGTATTAAGTATTAGATCACGAGTTTCTAGATGTAAGCCTTATTCTACTGATAACTCTAAACATCTTTGGTTTGAATTGTGACTTTGTCCAATATTTTCATGTTGCTAAAAACAAGTTCTCTAACCTCTCTGGACCTTGGTTTTCTCACACATATAATGGTGACGATAGCTACCTTAAAGAATGATATAAGATGTGAGTTAATAGATGCATTATCTTAAAGAGTATTGAACACAGTAAGTGTCCCATGTTTAATAACGTTTTCTTAAAATTGTTTTTTGTAGACTCTACAGTGCCTTGAACATAGCAGATTTAAAAGAAATATATTTAGTGGCTGTTTGACCCAAAATACTTTACCAAATACTTCAATATTATGGTTCAAGGGTTTCCTCTTATATAAGTGTAATGGAAGAAATCTATAACTGCACAAACATCCATAAATATAGGCAACCAATCACTCAAATTTCATTTAGGTAGAAAGGAAATTACTAAATAAAAATGAAAATAAAATCCTGCAATAAGTCTTTTGAAACTTTAGGACTGATTTATCAAAACCACATTGAAAAGCATTTAATAGAGATTATAGCCTGTGTACCTGAATGGTTGTAGTCATGATAAGCAACTCAGTTTAAGGAAGAGCCATTCCTCTCTGGATGCTTGGACTTCTTTTGAAGGAAAAATCTCAAACAGAATCACTGTTTTAAAATTGCAAATGTGAAATATAAATGTAAGATGGAAAGAAGAAATTAACATGGACTTTATGCCAAATTCTTGCTGGGAACTGCATTAAGCACTTTAGATATTCAATCTTCTTTAATCCTTCACCCACCCTGTAAGGCAAGTATAATCATCCTTTTTCTTTTCTTTCTTTTTATTTTTTTAACAGATGAGGAAATACATGCTCAAATAATCATGTGAATTTTCAAGATCTGACAACTGGTAAGTGAAGGAGCTGGAATCGACAATTGGCAGTCACATTTATTTAACTATAAATATCTTGCTGTTAGCAATATTGAAAAGAAGATATGAAGAGAAATGCAGAGAATTTTACTGGAACTTCAAATGAATTTTCTGCTTTAGTTAAACTGTGCCTAAACATGCAATGGTATTTACTTAACTTGGAAATGCCATATTTGGGAGAATAAAGGATTGTAAATGAGAATTTATATGCATCTGCATGTGCTATTTCATGTTTTTTTTAATATTACTCCATGAAAAATTTCACTAGTTGGAATTTAAACCATGAAGCCAATTGAGAATTCACATAAAGATTAAGTCATAATCATTTGATTTCCCCTTATGACAGGTACTCCCCTGAACTTACCTTGCTATAATTTAAAGCAAACTTGGCATCTAGATTGCTACCTGGCAGGTCACAGTGCTGGTCTGCTTGGGAGCTTGATAGGCAGGTGAGCTTGAGTTGCCAAAAATGCTTTTAAAAGAAAAGGTAAAAATAAAATGTGGTTGAACAGATTACGTCAAACATATAATTTTTAGATGCAGTTATGCAAGTTGTATAAATATTTTAATAGGGTGCACATGTAATATAAGGAGTATGGAGAGAAAATAGCCAATTTCTGTACAGCAAACTTAACCTCAAGTCAGTCCCTTACCTACTACTTAAACTAACCATATATTAAATTCTCATGACCAGGCCAATTTAATATTTCTTATTTTTTTCTTCTCTGTGTTGTTGCTTTTGTTACTATTTTTGATTTTTTTTAAATTTTCTTTTCTTTTTTTATTGCATTGCTGGGGATTCACCCCTGTTTCTACACACACTATGCAAAGGTCTACCACTGAGTTACATTCCTAGCTCCTTCCTTATATTACACTGTTGTTTTATAAAATGTTGCTTTTTAAAAGTCTTGCAGGTGAATTGCATGATGGAAATCCCCTAGGTGTCCTGTATGATTCCTACTTTCTGGTAGATAATAACCTGTATAATTTTCCTCCCCTGAGTGTATGCATGACCTGTGACTTACTACAGGACCCTTATGAATGCCAAAATCCACAGATGCTTAAGTCACTTGCATAAAATGTAATAGTAAATGCACATGACCTATGCAGAGATGCACTTAAAAACTTGATACAAGTTTGGTTGAATCTCTGGATGTAGAACCCAAGGACACAAAGAATTGACTGTGTTCCTAAAACAAGAAACAAGAAGACAATGAATTTGCTCTGTTTTAAGTCACAAAAGTGTGATAATATTGTGAGGCAGCCATTAATAATTAATACATATCATGTTTTGAGTCAGATTTTTAATCAATAGTTATTTATGAAGCAACTGCCATATGCCAACTGTATCCAAAGAAAACCTATGCTAGGTTACTGACCTCAGTGATGCTTGTTCTTTAGGAAAAGACCAGATGTATATAACTCAGGGGCAGAGCACAATACATGTCTCAGAAATGAGATAATGTATATGAAAACATTTAGCAGCATGACATATAATAGTTCTTCATATATTTAAATAAATTATTTTGTTTAAAATGAAGTGGTGTGCTACTTCCTCTTTAAACAAAAGGTTAAGAAAGGAAAGATTACTAAAAACTATACAGATATAAAAGTTATTTTAGAAGATGTGAGGCTTAGGTAAACTTTGCTTGGCTAAAAGAGTTTTATTGCAATAGTAGGTAAGTTGTAAAATTCTGGATTTAGAGAAAGCCTGCATTTGAGTAGAGAAGGAAGATAAGGAGGAGTGGCAATAGCAGCAAAAATAGTAATTTCTATTCAATGAAATAGAAAGAATGGATAATTGGCTGAAAGACTAGAGAAATCTGACTAAATAAAACCATAACTTCTTTAATCATTACAATTCATGCAGAGTTGATTATCTTTTAAAGTTTTCCAAAAAAAATGTTTAAAGTAGAAAATATTCACTTGAGATGATCTAAAATATTATAGTTATGAATCGTCTTTGAAATGTCAACTGTGACAGTCAGCTACAGCTACAACTAGATAACACCTGTGCTTAAGAAATTCATTTCCAATTCATTAGCTATTACTCATTATTCCCAATTATGCTTAGGAAATTTATTGAAAATTCATTAGTTATTATTGGTTATTCTCAATTATACTTGGGAGATCTATTACTAGTACACTGGTTATTATGATTCCAGTTTGAAATTTCAGATATAGCTGCTACCAATTATGCTTGAGAAATCTGTTGCCAAGTAAATAGGAACATGTTGCTTAGTGGTGTATTCAAATGAATTTCACTTCTTAATGAAAATAGCTGATTTACCTATTAACAAATGCTTGAAAATACACACAATTCTTGATAAAGCATGGCCAGAATATAGCTAAGGATTTATTACTTCAAATGGTCATCCAAATCATCAAAGCTTCAATGAAGAAAAATCAGGAAGGGTGTAATCCAAAGTAAGACAAAGCAAAATATTATATCTAACTCGGTTCCGTAGTTAACCATTGAAACTGGAAAGCAAGGCCACGTGCAGATGAAATCATGAGTGAACTACCAGAATCCATGGCTGTCACAAGCACAGGGCAATGTGTGTTCTGGTTCTTACTGCTCAATGTTAACCCGTTATCATGATTAATCCCATTGTAAGCCCTCCGTGATTTTTTTCATTTGCATTGAATTGCCTCATAGACATAACAGTGGAATCTGAAGAGAAATAATGGAAATATGAAGGGTTAGAATAATGTTTATCTTACTGATGTTAATAAAAATATTGTATGTTTTTCTGTATGGGTAATAGTATTAAAGTGAACTCTCCATGAACTCACTACAATAACAATAGTCAAATAATCAAAATGTGCTTCTCTCCAATAAATATTTGTTGTGCCTCTTCTATATATCAGGCACCATCATAGTGGCTGAATACATATTGAACCCCAAACAGATAAGGTTCCTGTTCTCTGAAGTTTATACTCCAATGAAAAATTAGGAAACAATTTCACAAAGACAAAGTTGACAAATTAACACCAATATTGAAATATTTATCCAGGACTGATTAACGCCCTATGCTAAACAATTGTGCTAAACTGGGCACTTGATAAATAAAGAAATTAGCCTTATGAGGTGGTGCACACCTATAATCCCAGAGTCCCAAGAGGCTGAGGCAGGAGGAGCATAAGTTCAAAGCCAACCTCAGCAACTTGAGAATCCCTAAGCAACTTTGTGTAACCCTGTCTCAAAATAAAAAATAAAAAGTGCTGGGATGTGGCTCAGTTGTTTAACACCTCTGGGTTCAATCCTGGGTACCAAAAAAATAAAGACAGAGATAAAGAAATTGTCAAAGTGAAAAAAAGTAGAATTTCAACTTAAATCTGTAACACAACATGATAAATGAATATTTCATAAGTGGGAATCAAATGACAGAGTAGAAAGGTTTCTTGTGAAAGAAACTTAAAGCGGATTACCACAGTCCATATTTTCAATTGCTTTCTATGCATCCAAAAAAATAAGCCCCACCTCCCATACCTCCCATGTGATTAGATTTGGCCATGTGAAATAAAACCTAACCAGTAGAACATGGGTAGAAGTAATGGAACCATTTTCACAACTGACTCATCAAAATTTCCCATGTGATGAGGCTGGGGTTGTGGTTTAGCAGTAGAGCAATTAGGCCCTGGGTTTGATCCTCAGCACAACATAAAAATAAATGAATAAAATAAAGATATTGTGCCCATCTATGACTAAAAAGTGAATATTAAAAAAAAAAAAAACAACTTCACATGTGATGATGCTCAAAGTCTCCTTTCCATTCCCTCCAGAATTGAAATAATATATAGCAGGCTGAGTCCCTGAATGACTGCATGAGAAGGGTCATCACCCTCTTCTCTCCAATTGCTTCATACTTTGAAGAGACTAATAAAAAAATTCAATTGTACTAGTCAACACAAACTTTGGAGTTATATATTAATTTCTATATGTATCTATTTTTTAACATCAGTTCGCCTTCCTAGAGGAAAAACAAATTTTCTAAAAATTCCCTGCAACTACATGGCTAATCTTCTCATTGCGCTGTACTATTTATCATGTCACTTTATTCTTTCAAGTCTAAATATAGCTCAAAATTCTTCAAAATCCA
This sequence comes from Marmota marmota marmota, assembly GCF_001458135.2. Taxonomy (NCBI): domain Eukaryota; kingdom Metazoa; phylum Chordata; class Mammalia; order Rodentia; family Sciuridae; genus Marmota; species Marmota marmota. The sequence continues at coordinate 14,044,652 of NW_026000108.1, forward strand.
GTATTGCAGAGAGTCTATGCCAGTCAGATAGAATCATGATACAAAATGAAAACTGGTGGTCACTATATTAACCCTCTCTAATGTGTAGGTGATGGAAAAGAGGCTTGGAGAGACTATGAAATCTGACCTAAATCACCTGCAAAATGATAGTGAAACATAGGTATTAGAGATTGTTGTTCATTGTAGAAGACTCAAAAATACCACACCAAAGGGTACATGAAATTTGTTGTCTAAAATTTTAGATACCCTTTTAGTTTAAAATATTTTGGAATATTACCTAATCTGTTGATGGAATCTTCATTAAAGATTTTTGGATTTCCATTTGAGTTGTTGCCAAAGATAGAAAATAAGTCATGTTTTAATAAAACAAATGTTTTTATTTTATTAAAACATGACTTATGTTTTGCATAAAATACTTTTATGTGTGGAATACAACTTGATGTAGTGGTTTGATGGGAATGTCTAAGGTTAGTTTTACTGTATAAGACTTATTTCAAAATAACTTGTAGTGACAGAGGTTGACGTCTGTTAAATTATTGGAACCTGGGCACCATAACAAATAAAAGGAAAACACTAACTTGGCACATGATAAATTTGCCAAATATGATAACTGATCTATGTGGAATCATTAGTGAGACATTTTTCAAGGGACTTCCAAATAATGATTACAGGACAGGCTTTGCTCTCAGTACTACCTGGGTACAAATTTTGACTCTCCTATTAATTTTCTGATATTGACTAAACCATTAGTCCTCTGTGGTGTCATTTTCTCTACTGAAACATGAGAAAATTGAAAATTTATCTATCAAAGTACTAAGAAAATTAAATAGAAACTCTATGAATTGCTTTTAATAATATTTGTCACATAGAAATAATTCAATGAATTTTAGCTTTTGGTAACATAGGGGCAGGGAAATTTTTTGTTGTTTTTTAATAAAACATCTAGATTACTGAAAATCAACTATAACATTTCATTATAAACTTTTCAGCTTAGAAAAATAACCAACCAAACAAATTTACTAAAGTTACAAAAAATGATTGAAATACTTTCTGATGTGTTATTAATATGGAAATCTCAGAATTCAAGAGAATTATATTCTATGTAGGAGCTGCATCAAAGGAAAACAAGTAGCTTTTGATTTTCTAAAAACAACTGAGTTTGGGTGTTACAACACACTTATTTAAAATCTACCATGCCGATACTTTATTGAAACTTTAAAGTTAATGATGATTTATATTTTGTTATAATTTCTTAAGTGATCGACATATGTCTGCCTTGTATTAGTAACATATGAAATATAGTTAATAAATGATTTATGTCTAGGAAAAACTTGTTAAATCATTCTAAGCCTTATTTTCACCATCTATAAAATGGAAACATAAGCACCCAACCTGCAAGCAAAGTGTGGAATGAAGTAGAAAATTTATATAAACACCTGACTCTAGTAAGCAATCAAAAAAATGAGTGACTGTTAAAACTTCACTCCAGACATTGGACCCCATCACACTTTATATAATTGTCTAATTCAAATTTCTCAGTTACCACATGAAGTTGGTATTTTTCATCATTCAAACTTTTTTTTTAAAAACTGGGAAATAAAATCAATTTGTGCTAACAAGGTAAGGAAGAATTTATTACATGAAAACAGACATATATCCTGGTGAAGTTTGCCAAGAGAGCAACACAAAGGTTTGGAAACAGGAAACACAAAAGCATCTGGAACCCAAGTAGCCATTGTTCTCATGTCTTCAAATCTCTCAAAACATACAGTGGCCACTTGATTTTTTTTTTTTTTTTTCTGCCTGTTGGTGTCTTCCTCTGCCTAACTGTACACATGGCAAAAGATGGCTGCTTGCAGTGCCTCCGTTCAACCGTCCAGCCAAACTGACTGTAGTGCCTTCAACTAAATTCCAGCCTCTCAGGAATGAAAGTGGATTGACCCCCCAGGAATTGTGTTCCCAGGAAGGCAGTTAAACAAACACAAATGCCAAGCTCCAAATTTAATGTTGCAGGTGGAAGAACAGCTAGTTCTAGGAGAAATTATATTATTTTGGACAGGCGATGATGCCATCAGAACTTATTACAATATTATAATATTTACTTTTGAGAATAAGATGAATGAAGTTAGGGGGTTTGAGGAACTTGCTTAAAGTCACACAGGAAGTAACAACTGGAATCCAGGGCATTCTTTCTGACCCTTTGCAGGCAGGTTTTTCTCTAAGATTGTCTCCCATTTAGTGATGCTGGGATCTGTAGTCTCTTAATTTTTCTGTATTAATCTCTAAGATACCTCTCTACTTTCTGGCTTGCTCTGGCTGATGCCTGATTCTGCTCTATTAAGCTATATACATTAGGTTTTCACTTCCTTATTTTTTTCAAATCTTTACTTCTTCCTCTTGCACCCACAGAGCTAAAAGTAGCCTACTTCATAGAACATAGGCCCCAGGAGGAAAGCAGTTCAAAGAATATTAGGAAAAAAAACCCCAAAACAAAACAAAACTCTTCATACTTTTTGAATTAAATTTTGAGTGCAGCTGCCTTTGGAACTGAATATTTAATATTTTAAAAATTTCTCCAAATTATTATAGACATTAGAATAAAGAGTTTTTAAAAAGTCCCTTCTCTAATGTTTATAAGCAATTTAAAATATTTTTTCAAGTATAGAGTAACATCTCTGCAGTTATTTAAAAAACATATTATAATCATATATGAAAATATCACATTGTACCTGATGAATATATACAATTTTACTTTCTAATTAATTTTTTTTTAAAAAAAAGGAAGAAAAGTACTTGCTGATGAAATGGGGTGAAAACTGTCTTCCTAGCCTTGACTTTGAGCTCATATTTCCAATGAGGCTACTTTAGGATGATTATAATATTGAATTTTTTATGACAAAATGGGGAATCTCTATAACATATCACTGAGGTCAGTTCAAAGGCTCTGACTAAAAGGAGAACTTGAAACTCAAATTTATCTTACTTTTCCTTGTCTTTTCATTAGCTGACTCTATGGAAATAGAAAGGTTGATATCAATCACAATGTAATTGTCTGGACAGAAAAAAGAAAAACTTTTTTTCTATCATTTTTCAAAGAGGATAAAAAGAATTAAAAAAAAACGTTGAATGTTGGCAAGCTAGCAGTTTGGAAACTTTGCAAAGACTTTGAAAATTTAACATAAACTATAGGTGAGCATCCAGGAAAAGAGTGAAATAAGCAGGTTTCATTGTATTTAGTTTGGCCTCTTAAAAGTAACATGATGGAACTTGTAGCCTAGGAATATTTTCTTAGCTATATTCACTGGGGAAGGTGAGCGTAATTACAGCTGTTCTGACTTCATGCAAACCAAATTGGTGTTATGGACAATTAATCTTTTGAAACATTAAGATACCTCTGTAATTTCTCACTTTTGTAAAAAAGTAAGAGGAAGGCACCATAAATCAAATTGTAGTCAGTAAGCCAGAAGTTTATTTAATTGACAATGTAAGACAAAGTCTCACTAAATTTTTATTACATTGGGGCAACTCATAATTCACAATGGTCTGTATAGGCCTAAGTATGCATATTGCATTCTAATGCGATTGCATTCTAATTCTTCCCTACCTAGTAATGAATCGGGCATTTTCCTCCTATTCTTTCAGACTCCACTTTGATTGAGATCATTCATCAAAAAGTTGAGATTTCTTAGAATCTAGTCATATTTTGATATGTGTGGCACCGATTCACATAGAATGCCTCCTGTTTCTTGTAACCCTGACAACAGAAAAAAGAATTTGACCCAACAAACAAACAAATAGAGTTAGGTGTGTTTGATAGAAGTAAGGTTAACTAGTTTGGACTTGCAAAATCAATACTCACTGTAAAAAATAATTCCCTAACATTAAATAAAGCAATTAAAGTTTGCCTTATAATGATACCCAAGTACATTTGTGATAGATATGTAAATTTGTTGAGTTTGCTATGAAGTCAGGTCGAAGAAACTATCTAAACTAAAGCAGGATGGGACATGGAGCTACACAGTATTTGTGACAATCTCACTAAAAGTTAGTGCTAGCTATAAGGCGAGTTTCTCATGAAATTCAGACATATATAGATTGCTATGTGCAACTCTCAATTATGTGCCCGCCTGTAACCGAAAGAAGCTAATTACCTTGACCATATGCTTCCTCCCCCTTTCACTAGGAGTCTCTCATGTTCTTCCTTTGACCTCTTCTTGGGCACTGCATTACATTTTGTTTTAATTGCCACCTTACTATCAAATGAAAGGGAAATATTGCTGTAGGGATGGGTGGAAATTACAGGGTTTCAACATTCCCTAGATGGGCTGACTGCCTGACATAGGGACCTTGTTTTCCCCGAATGTAAGTTTGAAGGTCATAGTCCAACTCCTAACCCTGAGAACTAGAGAAACCAACAGTGTGTGGCTGGGAAAAGATGGCTTTGTGGAACAGCTCTGGAGTAGGCCCAAAGGCTCTGACTTCCCAGCTCTTAGACTGTGGGCACGTCTTCTAATCTCTCTCAACTTCAACTCTAAAGAAAGCCTTCATGGACTGGTTAAAATGCAATGACTCTTTCAGTTAGAACTTACCTTTTCATCTTAAAATGAGATGAGGTTTCACCTCCCTTCCATGTGTCCCACCCTCACACTCCCAAGACTGAGTTAGGGGATTCCTCTATCAAGACATATTTTTGAAATTTCTGTTCGCTTACAGACACTTCCATATATCATAGATTTGTTTTCTACAAAGACTTTGTCTTGTTCATCATTAGAACATCAATTCTTTGTGAGCAGCCCTTTCAGTAGTCACTGGTTGAATTAAGGGAGAAAGCATGAAATGAAAGACTTAATAGCACCAACTGTGCAATCACAGCTTCAAGCAGTGGTGAACCTAGATTTTTTTTCCCTCATCTTATAAGTCCAATATTAATATTATAAAGGTCTAAAAATTAAGGGAGTACTTCTCATTTCGCAAAACAAACAAACAACAACAAAAAAAAAACAGTAATAACTAAGGTGGTTCCTTAAAGTAGACACCATGAATGAAATTATTTCATTTAATATGCACAGTACTCTGGGTACAATTAACATCACCATTTTATAGACCAGAAAACTGAGTTTAAGAGTCTGGAAATTTTTTGATTCTCTCAGAGAGTGAGCAATGAGGTCTAACTTGTTACCAATCTGATACCCAAACTGTTGTTTAACCACTGTGTAATTCAGCCTCCCAGCATCAACTCTGCAACCAACACCTGAGCTAGGACTATAGACCTCCACTTCCTCTACTTTCTGCACTTTGTCTCAATCTTCCTGAAAGCAGGAGCTGTTCACAACTAACTGTAATCAAGATGACCTGACCACAGGTTTTTGAAAGTGGACTGAACTTAATTCAGTAAAACTTGGTCTTGTTACTTGTGAGTTAATGAACTGGCAGATACATTAAATCTACAAATTTCTCCTCCTTGCTTTCAGGCCCAAATAACAGTAGAGCATCAAGCATCAGAGAAGGAAATGAAGAAACAAGGTGGTTGATAGAGTTGGGATATATCAATTTTATTAAATTATAATATATATTCAAAATTAGGTTTAATGAACTGTTTCCAGATTAGAAAGGCAACAATAAAAGTATAATTACAATAACAGTAATAAGTACAACAGTGACTAAGGACATTCTAACGATGAGAGGGTGTCAATTGAGAAAAATCAAATATAAAATATTTCTCTGTGCATGTGTAATTGTATAGCATTAAAACTGACAAACTGTATGTATAGTGTATGTACTCTAGATGTAGCTATCATATTTGTGTGTAGATAGATATGTCTGAAGAAAACTTGAAGTGAGATGATTATTTATTCTTTTCCTCTGTATGACATCACCAGGCACATCTCTTCTCATACTTTGCATATTTGTTGGATATGATAATGCCAGGATATGAGTTTTGCCTGTTTACTTTTCTTTGCCTGATTACTTAGCAAATCATCTGCCCCTCCTCTGGGGCTTCTCAGTCTCCATGAAAATGATTCCATTGGCTGAAGGCAGAAATATGTTTATGTTTAGAGTGGCCTTGACTTCTTGAGAATCATTTGCAATGAGTTTAAAAACAAGGGCTATTAAGTCCTACTGTGAATCTAACTTTTCTGCTGTATAATGCTGTATATGGAGTTAGAAATGATAACATTCAGCAAAAATGTTTTCATTAAGTATCTTTTGTTCAACCACTGATAGCAAAATAGTACAAAGGTAAAAAAGCATATCTCCTTTCCATTTAGACTTATTAAATATTCAAGTGATTCTTCAAATATACACAGCCTTGCGGTGGCTTCATTAAAGTGCAGCTCCATTGCACTTCATGATGGAACATTGGTACAATATGCTTCCTGCAGTGGCTACCCACAAGCAAACAGATTGTTGCATTCCTCACCAGCTGAAGCTCAAATGTAGCCCAGAGCCAGGAGTATTATAGTAATCAAGGCCACAGGTTAGAGGCGTGGATAATGATGGTAAAATCCACATCAGTGAAAAAAGAGGCCACAACTTCCTCATCAAGTGCAGCTGGAAATAACAACCAGCTCTTCCTGGTGAAGGCTTAGTGTCCCTTATTCAAGAACTGTCTTCTAAAGATCTGCTTCAGCAGCCTCCGTGTACATCAGGAGAGGCAGTGTTCGAAATGATTGCAAATACTCTGCTAAATTTTGTTTAAAATGAGTGTGAGTCATTCGATAATAAATGAGAAACAAATCATAACATAAATCAAAGACATACATGAATTTTTACTGCAATTGCTAAAAGTATGTTGGTGTGGGAATGGAGATGAGGGGGAAAGCAGCAACCTGTAAAACCTGTAATGAATTCCATTGATTGCAGAACTGCTACATACTTGGCATTTCCTAAAGCCTTTTATTTATATTATTTCTATAAGTATTAGTGCAATGCATATATGCAGATTATACAGACATGTGCACACATGTATAAATAGAAACAGAGTCAATATTAAATATTGAGTGTTGTACCCAGTGTTAATAGTTAGAAAAAGCAAATAAAACTGTTTTCTGTAAGGACTGCAAATACTTTCCACTCATACATTGATTTCTCATGATAAATGGTGTTTGGTTGGATGTCAGAATTGTATGCATTTTATCTCCTTTACATTTCTAATTTCACTGGAGTTATTTTAAATTAAATTTTTAATCTGATTTGGAGTATACAAAAATGCCATGTTTATACTTGGCTGCAAAAATTTAGTCTTGTCTTGCAAAACTTTCTCTTGCTCAAATGTATATGCTGAGACATGCTGAAACTTGCTTTTTAAAATGTTAGCTCATATTTTCCCTCTAGTCTTTTTAGAGCAAAATCTGAACATAAGCCCACAATGAACAGTTAGCATAAAAGATTCAATTTGGAGTTGAAATATTTATTATAGCATTTGAGATGGAATTTTTACTGTACACAACTATGATAGTCTCTATACAATGACATAGTAGTATCATTGTTTCTAAAGTTCTCAGTAATCACATACTTATGTGGGGAGACAAATACATACAAAAAAATCCAATTATATAGTCTTTGGATCCAAAGGTCCTGGAAGGTGTTTGTAATAAAGCCACTTAAAGTAACTTTCACGCAGCACTCCACCACACACAATTTCTCTAGAGGGAACTCTTCTCAATTTTAAATTGAAGTCAGTGTTTCATTCATTTATATATTTCAGAAATAAGTTTTTCACATGCCTATTCATTGCTGAGAATCCTAGACTCTAGAAGAGGAAAGCCCAGTCATTATCATCAAAAGATTGACAGCATCTTAGAAGAGACGGTCAAATAAACAGGTGATTAAAGTATGACAGATGACAGATATATGTCCCTCACAAGAATTGTCTCTTGGCAAATACAAATGATATTAGTTCTGAAAAAAGAGAAGTAAACTTAGGAATAGTGTTGGTGGGCTGTCCAACAACTGAATAACCGAACCAGAGCAGTTAGAATGGTTGCGATTCTCTGCAGAGTTGACTGACCACACCAAAGCTGCCCCTCAATAAAAAAATCAGTTTTAGTGCTGTTCCTAAACAAAAAGTCAACACATTTATGCTAAATTGTTATCTCTACAGTATGGTAATTCACCTCAATAACTTGTGTATTATATTCCTAAATACGTGAAAGGCAAAGTAGAAGAACTTTCCATTTAGAAAACAGGAAAGGTCTAAAATGATTAAGAATTTTAGCTGAAATTTCAAGAGAATTTAGGGATCATTTTCTCTAACCCATTTTAAAAACTTTTATTTACTCCGTCAAGGAAAGGGAAAAAAAAAAGTGTGTGTTTATGCATGAATCAGTGTTTACAGGTAGGTGTGCAAGAATGCCCAGAACATTTCTAGGCATTCTTTGCATTCAGGATTTGGAGAACAAGATGGGGCTTTATGCACCAGTGGAGAGAAGGGCAAATTCATAGATGTTATTTATGACGTCTATCTCCTAGGAGCTTACAGTTGAGTGGATACATTAGAAATGAATAATTATATCATAAGAAAGTGCAAAATAATAAGCATAATAGATTGATTGATGGAAGCTTAAAAGAACAATGAGAATGTCATTTTGGGATCATTGGGTAAAGTTGTGTGAATGGAATAAAGAACGAAGTTTCATGGAATTTAAGCCTCAAGTCCAAGTTTTTTGGGTACAGCCAAAAAGAAAGGTCTTCCTAGCTTTCAGTCCAGTCTTCTGTCCCTATTATGTGAGCTTCAGAGTGAAATAATGATTAAAAACCCCTTCTTCCTCACCAAAATACTGTCCCCCAGAGCTAAGTATTATTTTTTGATTAGAAAGTAACATAGTAAGGATGGCTAGCCAGTTAAACCTTATACATGATATCTCAGAGGAAAAGTGTGAATGCTTAGAATTTTCTTTGTCTTTCCCAGCTATCTTTTTATTGAAAACATGTAGGCAAATTCATGTCACGTCATTTGTTGTTTTGTAGCATTATGCATGGAATAAGTAAGAGAGAAATGCTTTGAGTAATGTAAATTTCATAGGGTTTTTTTTCCTATTTCACATCATTTGGTAAAAATATCTTATAATTTTTAATATTTAAAACACTTGTGCATAATCTTATCCTGAATGAATAATTAGACATTCCAGTTATAGACATATAATACAGGTAGAGTCATATGTATTGGTACAACTGTGCCTAATAGATATAAATATAGCTGCAACTGTAGGTGTAGTATAGATATAGAAGATAAGGATGTAGATAGAGTACAGATAAAACACATATGTATAAATATAGATGATATACAGATTTAGAAATAGATATAGATATTAATAAGAATACATGTAGAGAAGGAAAGAAAGAGAAATACCAGTGACATTTATACTGTGTTCAATGTTTAAGACCTTAATGTCTGTGATTGCAATGATGAGCTCCTTAATTCTCCTAATAAATCTGTGAAAATAGTAATATTATAATCTTAGCTCTACAGTTGAAGAAACCAAAGCAAAGACATGGATATTAGGGTTTTTTTTTTTTTGTTTTGTTTTGTTTTCTGCAACAAATAACTACAAAGTTATTGATTTAAAACATCAGGAGTTAGTTGTTTCACAGTTCTGCAGACCAGAAGTTCAAAATCAGGATTGTAGGGACCAATAAAGGTGTTCTCAGAATTGCACTCTCTCTGGGTTTTAGGGGAACTTGATCTCTTGCCTCTTTCCAGTGCCAGGTGCTATTCCAGCACTGCTTGCTGTATCTGCATTGCTCCAGCCCCCTCCATTTTCACATGGGCTGCTCTGTGTGTGCACCTCTGCTCCTCTTTCATCTGTACCAAACCTCTCTCTGCCTTTCTCTCATGAAAATACTAGTGATTACACCTACTGCTCATGTGGAAATTCAGGTGAAACTCCCCACTTCAAGATCCTTAACCACATCTGCCAGCATTCTGTTACTTTCATTAAGTAACATACAAAAGTTCTAGGAATTAGGAACTGATACCTTCGGGTGACTTTTATGTAGCCTATTACATTAGATAAATTTACGAAAACATCACAGCTTTTATTTGCGGACCTTTAAAATACACAGTGTGTAATTCTGTTTATCAGTGATTCTTATTGCTGATCACCACAAACCACTGATTTCTGGGATATTTCTCAGTGTAAACTGCCTTTGGAGGATGGAACTTTTCATTTTATAAATGAACTAGACTTAAACTTTATTCTCTGTAAGACAATCCAGACTCATTACAACCTTACCTTTATCACTTGATAGTTTGTTTTTAATTGTATTTTTAAAATGTTGTTCCAAGGTGCACTCTCAAAATACTTAGCCATTGATTAAAGTTTTCACAGAAAATCATCACAAATTTGTGATTGTTTGAGCCAAACTCTGCCATGTAATTTTCCTGCTCAAAAATCCATGTTTGAATCCTTCTGTGGCACCACTACAGAATAATAAAAATTCACCAGTATTCACTTCAATATTTTAAACTCTATCAAAAATGCAAATTTTAATTATAATAGAAAGTGCTTTTTTGCTTACTTTATGAATAATTGCTTCATGTGGCTTAGGAGCTTTATATAATTTATTACACATCTCATACTAATATGAGAACAGCTTGCAAACTGGTAGTATATTTGTAAAGATAATCCAATGAAATAAGGCAAATCAATTAATGCTGAAGGAGTTATTTTCTGTTGTTATGGCATTTAAAAATATTTTTTCAGGGTATTTCAATATTTATTTTCCCCAAGTCCAGTGAAAATACTACAAAAACCAGATACTTCCTTTACAATATTGCAATAGAGGGATATTACAAAGAACCTACTGTTGCAGTTATTTAAATTCCTTAGTGACAGTGCTGTGATGAAAATTACTCAGAGTACAAACTTAGTTAATTTGATTCTGTGTAGGCAGTCTGATATTAATTATAAGGTATGGTGCAACTACCGCTTTCTGGATGGATTGCATAATCAACTGAATAATAATTTGCATGTATTTAAATAATCTAGTTGTGTTTTAGGTTTTTAAAAATGTTAAGAACTGTCAGTTAACATATAATGTGTGTGTGTGTGTGTGTATATATATATATAATATGTTTGCGTGTGTGTCTTCATGAGTGTGCACACACACATTTGAATTGCAAGTTTTCTTATAGAAAACTGGTAAATATGGCATAAACTGAGTGCCAGATGTAGCTAAGGCAATAAAATTCTCAACGTATGATTGATTTACTGGCTCTCTATAAATTATTGGATGAGGGATATTAGAATATAGTCAGATGCCCAAGATACATTCTCTTTCCTCACTTGTTGCTCCTGTCTCAATATTTGGCAACTGCATAGAAATACAGATATTGGTGGAAGTAAAATTACTCCATATTTATATGTTGTCATTTTTATATTTGTGTTATCAAAATTCATACAACTGTAAAACTAAGTAGGGCAAATTGTACCCCATATAAGTTATATCTCAACAAACATGACTTTAAAAATAAATTTAGTTCATGAAGTGTTTTAACAGTATTGGGCACATACTAACCACCTGATAAATAATGGCTATTATTATGATTTATTAAAATAACCTGAATTAAGCTGTTTCATAGTGGTATAGGGAGAGAGAGCATTCAAGGAACAGAGGAACTCTAGATAGGGAAAAGGGGTGGGAGGGAGAAGAAGGGGATATGGGGTTAAAATGATGGTGGAATGTGATGGACATCACTATCCAAAGTATATGTATGAAGACACAAATTGGTGTGAATATACTTTGTGTACAACCAGAGATATGAAAAAAATTGTGCTCTATATATGTAATAGGAATTGTAATACATTCTGTTGTCATATATAACAAATCAAAATTAAAATATTTTTTAAAAATTATAAAAACACTCATCTAGGGCTGGGGTTGTGACTCAGTGGTAGAGCGCTTGCCTAGCATGTGTGAGGTCCTGAGTTCAATCCTCAGCATTCTATAAGGATAAGTAAATAAAGGTATTGTGTCCATCTACAACTAAAAATATTTAAAAATAAAAACACTCATCTCTACCAAAAGATGACTGTTTCAATTCTCAGGGCCAGAGGCACTGTCCAAATGGAGCCCAATGTATCATATGTTTAAATAGTTAGAATACAAGCTAATGTTATTTTGCATATAAAAGATTCTAAGAAATGTTATTAAGTAGAAAAGCTTCAAAATACCTTCAGAATTAATATAATGTATTTTGTACATTTTCCAGAGTATACACATATATGTTGATATTTCCATAACAATTTCTTGAAGGATAAATATTTTTTAACACTAATTGTATTTAAGGAAAGGGACTAGAAGTTAATGGAGAGGGAGACATCTTTCTTTACTGTTTAAATTGTTTCTTTTTTTTCTTTTTTACCATCTACATTTTTTATTTAAATAAAAAAAAATCACCCAACCCAATGGGGATGGGTTATTATCCAATACTTTCATTCAATGAGTTGACCAAATTCAAAATTTTATACTCTTGAACCTGGCCCAGTATACCTGTATTTCCAGGTACTTGGGAAGACAAGGCAGGAGGATAATAAGTTCAAAGCCAGCCTGGGAAATCTAGCAAGACCCTGTCTTAAAAAAAAACTGGGGATGTAGTTCACTGTTAGAGTGCTCCTAAGTTTAATACCCAGTATTGAAAAAAAATTATACTCTTATAATTCAAATGTTAGATCATAAGCTAATATTCTGTTAAATAAAATATATTATCTCTCTTATATTGACTCACAAGCTTTCAAAATCACTTATGAGCCACATTTAAACAAAGATTTCAAACTCCTTGAAACTCTGGTGTCTCCTCAGATTGTTCTCTTCTTCCTATCCCCAGGTTCATGTATATACCTACTTTAATAGGGCATGTATACAATAAGTGGTCATTCTAATTACCATGACAAACCTTCATTAAAGTTCACAGCAAAGGGCCCACTCCACTCTTGGACTCCTCTGTGGCTTATGGGTATATACATTGGCAGGGGACTTGGCCTTGGGACTGTTCTTAAAAAGAGGATGGGAAAGACCATTTGAGAGGATATAAAACCTTTGAAATCTGGAATCCCAGGTTTCTGGGTTCCTCAAGCATGTTATAGAACAGATTCTCTCTCTCTCTCTCTCTCTCTCTCTCTCTCTCGGGTACTAAGCCCTTTTATGAGTCAGGAACCCTTACCACGTAATGGCAGCCCAAAGGACCTGCCCTCCTACTATCTTCGCCATGGAAGTCAGAATTTCAAATGATTTTTTTTGGGGGGGGTTACAAACATTTAGATCATGAGACCATCATTTTTCTTTCTGGAGGTAATTCCAATGCAAGTAGACAAAGATCTTCCCCTTTTTCTAGCTCTGAGTTTTCTTAGGCAAAATTTCTCAAGCAAAGTAGAAAGAATACATTGCATTATGCAATTGAGATTCCTATTCATTAAATCAGTATTTCCAGAGGTGTACCCTACAACCCCAATACTTCTGGAATTCACAATGCCAAAAAAACTTGTTCTGTGATTTGAATATGGTCAGTGTCTGTCAAGGGTCCTTATGTACAGGCTTGGTCCCCAGAGTGGTGCGATCAGGAGGTGCTGCAGGCCTTTGAGCGTGGGATCAATGGGATCCCCATCCATTGATACTCTCTCAATTTTTTTTCTTTTCTTTTTTTTTCTTTTTTTCAATTGGTTGTTCAAAACATTACAAAGCTCATGACATATCATCTTCCATACATTTGATTCAAGTGGGTTATGAACTCCCATTTTTTACCCCAAATACAAGTTGCAGAATCACATCGGTTACACATCCACATTTTTACATAATACCATATTAATGACTGTTGTATTCTGCTACCTTTCCTATCCCCTACTATCCCCCCTCCCCTTCCCTCTCATCTTCCCTCTCTACCACATCTGCTGTTGTTTAATTCTCTCCCTTGTTTTTTTTTTTCCCCTTTCCCCTCACAAACTCTTATATGTAATTTTGTGTAACAATGAGGGTCTCTTTCCATTTCCATAGTTTCCCTTCTCTCTCCCTTTCTCTCCCCCCACTCGTCTCTGTTTAATGTTAATCTTTTCCTCATGCTTTTCTTCCCTGTTCTGATCTTAGTTGCTCTCTTTATATCAAAGAAGACATTTGGCATTTGTTTTTTAAGGATTGGCTAGCTTCACTTAGCATAATCTGCTCTAATGCCATCCATTTCCCTGCAAAATCCATGATTTTGTCATTTTTTAGTGCTGCGTAATACTCCATTGTGTATAAATGCCACAGTTTTTTAATCCATTCATCTATTGAAGGGCATCTGGGTTGATTCCAAAGTCTAGCTATTGTGAATTGTGCTGC
>NW_026000108.1:14063708-14091103 GCF_001458135.2 Marmota marmota marmota
GACAGGCCAATCACAGAGCGATCGGGGCTGCCAGGAGAGCCGGGATTGCGGGGGCCGTCTGCCGGGCCAGGCGGGGACCCTTCTCGCTGCCCTGGGCCGCCGGGGGCCACTTGCAGAGCCGGTTGTGCGGTGGCTGCGGGATTGGACCTCTGCACCTGCGTGGCCGGCCAAGATTCACTTGTCTGGGGCCAACTGTCACCTCTAATATAACTTACTAATTCCTGGCAGGTCTCCTTTCAGCGGAATTTTGCTAGAAGTTCCTCAGTAGGTAGAATGTAGCTGTTTTAATGGATGTTTCTGATCCGGTTAATGTGGAGATACTGAAAGTGCTGCTTCCTTGCCGGCCGCCATGTTGGATCTTACTCTCTCAATTTTTCTTCCCTCCCTCTCTCTCTCTGTCTCGCTCTATCTTCCTAGCTCTAGATGTGGGTATGTGCTCCAACATGTGCTTCTATCATAATTTAATACCTTCATAGTGACCCAAATCAAGGGGCTACCTAATCTTGGGCTTGAAATTCCAGAACCATCAGCCAAAATGAACATCTCTTTATTTAAACACTAACCTGTCTTGGACATTTTTTGGTAGTAATGCAAATAAGACGTATACACCTAGTATAAACAATCATGTTGGTGTAAATTTAAGGTAATGTTTATGTTTTAGTTACAGGATTCCATAGAGTAACATTTCCCTCACCCGCCCCACACACAGATGTTCCTTTTACCTTTGGTTTATTTTTTCTCTTCACCAAGTATTGCCACAACATAATCCATCATAGAAGTGTGAAGTCTTACTAGAAAACAGTAAGAAACACTTAAGTTCTGATAACAATGATCACAATAAATAACAAGTAAGGAAACCTTAAAACATAAATTGGTTGAATGAAGAATATTGCTTTGCTGTTTTTTTTGGCAGTATTATGAACTTGTAATCACTGCATCATATGGTTGCTGATAGGTTAAACAAACAACAATAACAAAAACCCGTGCTCTTAAAATCCTTTTCTTCTCTTCGGAAACCAGTCACAGTACCAAACACTGGTCAAAGAAGACACTGCTTGCCACAACTTCTGGCTCCCAATGAAGTTTAACTGATGGAGTTGGAGTTGCTTATGGGCCTGGGTTTTCTCAGGGGACTACTGTTCTGATTTGCCTAAGTATCTCTCTTCTTGGAAGCTCTTTTTCCTTGACAAATCCTCCATTCTCCTTTGTTAACTAGGAAACAATGGGAGTGAAAATGCCCTTGAGCTATTTTCATCACTTCAAAATATAAAGCCAATCAAATACACTAACCTAATAACCTACACTCAATTATCTGTAGCTAAAATTGTTGAAACACATGTAATCACCTGGAACTTGGTTTCAACAAATTTTCAGTAATTAACTAAATACAATTTTTCCCTTCAAAGTTGGATTTAGTAATAGGATTAATATCTGTTGCAGGGGTGTTAATTTAATAAGCATTATTATTATTATTACAGCTACTTACAAGTTTAGCAGGGCATAATGACATCAAAAAACTTATTACTTTGTTGTGTAGCAAGTTGTATTTCATAATTCTGCTGTTTTTTATAATATCTGCACATTAAGATAATTTTCACAGAAAACAATTAAGACATCCAAGCATTCTTTGGATAATAGGGATGACAGGAAGTTGAATTAAACTAATAGAATTATACTGAGCAGATTCAATATGGACATGTTTCACAGGTATTTAGAGTATGTTAAATTTTCATAATGAATAAACTATTAAATTTTATTAAATAGGTCATCTAAATTTTTTTTATGTATGGGATGCTGTCAATGCAGTTTAGCTTTAGTTTATTTGCAACTCTTACAATTCATAATTCCTTTGTGTATATATTTGAAGATGGATATTTGTGAAGATGGGGAGCCCTGCCTAAAGAGCTCATAATATTTATTTTTTTCCTCTTCTTGGATGGACACTTTTTTATTGGGAGGGTATTTTGACATTTACATCAGTAGCAGGAGTTTGAGGTAGGAGGTCAGGGGTGCTTCAAATCCTAGAAACTTACATGTGTATTCTCCTTTGCATGAGAATACACACACACACACACACACACACACATACACACACACACACGTTTATAAGGTGAAGTATAGAATACTGTATGTCAATGCAGTTTAGTTTGGCAGTTCCAGATTGTGGGTTGAGTAAGCAGAACATGGAGGGTATAGGATAAACCATGTAGTATATAATTTAGAATTGATAGAGTGTTAGAGCATTAGCCAGAGTTTTAGTCATTAAATATACAGAAAAGGAATAGATAAAACAATATGATGGCTATTTTGTGGATATAATTTTTGAGGCCTAATAAAGAAAGGTTATTCAAGTGAGATTGAGGCAAGATATAGTTGTCCCCAAGCTTGGGCCAAGTTAATCCTGGACCAAGGCAGACTGCAGACAGAGTCCAATATTTGTGACCTTTGGTTTGCTAAGTCTTGGTTCCTCCTCTTCTTCACCCAACACTCTGGATTACATTTTATCTAAGTTATTTTTTGGTCTTAGTGGCACAGATAGACAGAACAGTGAGTTAGGTAATCGTATTTCTAGGCAACCAAGATGTTATGAAGATATTAGCCCTGCCTAAGACCCACGAGCTCATAATATTTATTTATTTTTTCTTTTTTTGGATGGACACTCTTTTATTGGGAGGGTATTTTGACATTTATATCTGTGGCAGGAGTTTGAAGTAGGAGGTCAGGGGTGCTTCAAATCCTAGAAACTCACATGTATATTCTCCTTTTCATGGGAATGTGCGCACACACACACACACATGTTTATAAGGTGAAGTATAGAATATGGTATTTGCTAAGAGATAGACCTGGATAGATGACTCAGGTGCAGCACAAATTGGTATGTACTTTCCTGTATCCTCAGTAGGTGAATGGGAAAAGAACTATGATAGATCCATACAATGTAATATAATTCATCAAGAAAAAGAACATGCATTAAAGTATAGAAAGATCTGAAGGAGTCTTAACATGCATATCATGAGTATCAGAGCCAATACAAAAATACTGCATATTTATGATTTGACCTCTATGACATTTTAGAAAAGGCAAGATTATGGGAACAGTAAAAATATCAGTGTTTTCTGATAGGGATTTGCTCAGGATTCAGGAGGGATGATGATTATGGGGAGTCCAGTAGCTTTTAAGAACAATGAAATTACTCTGTGTACTATAATGTAGTATATATAAGTCAATATGGTAAATATATGTCATTAAACATTTGTCAAAACCCATAGAAGGTACATCACCAAGAGGAAATCCAAATGTAAACCATGAATGTTAGTGAGTACCAATGTATTAGTTATCAAAATATACCAAAGTAACTGAAGAGCTAATAAGAGTGGCAATGGGAAGGGCATCTTCTTGTAGGGTATATGGAGCTTTGAAAGTTTTGATCATTTTCCTATGAGTTTAAAACTGAACTGAAAATGAAGTTTACTAATTTAAAAAGAAAATAAAATCAGCCCCTCTCTGGGGGGAGAGGTTGTGGCATATGCTGTTGGCACACTTATGTCCCTTTTTGAGGAAAAACCAGAATGGAAGAAATTGAAGATGATAGATCTCCAAAAATAAAAGTCGTGCATGACCCGTAGGTTGACGTGTGGCATTTGAGTCTCTGGCTCCAGTTGTCCTTGATCTCCAGATTTATTTCTGACCTTTCAGTAGTTTTTTTGTTCAACCCTTACTAAGGTTCTCGGAGTCAGAATACTAATCCCCTCTACTTCATTTTCTCAAATAAAATCATTAAAATTAAATAGCTTTGACCCACAGATAAAAGTACTAATACTGTTCGAGATTACACAGTGCCTTATTCTTATTTAGCAGATTGTCTTCCATTGAATCCTAAGATTCAGGCAGGCAACTGAACACCAGTCTGCCATCCACTATCTTGTTAAGGTTAATTAAATTGTGATCCTGCCACAGTCCCAGATAGACAGATGGAAGGCAGCACACCTTTAACATTTGAGCATTCATGAAATCACATAAAATAATGTACGAGAGAAATTTCAGGGAGAAAAATGTGTAGGGTGGTTTTAGAAAACTAACTTGTGCATGACATGTGAGAATAGAGAGCAAAGATATTGCCAAGGTTTGGAAGTGGCCCTAATTGCACATGAACTCTTTTTAAACATTAGCTGCACCAAGTCATTCATTTTTCTGTGTTATGTTCCCAAAAGGGTCCACATGCCTGGTTCCAGTATCACCAGCAGTTCTCCTAAGTCAAGGGTTGGATAATTGTTTCAATGTGGTTTTCTCTTGGGTTTTCAATCTTTGATGTCCTGGCATCCATGTTAGAAAAAATGCCAGGTTTCTGCAAAAGATCATTCATGAATATTGAAACGTGCTGCCTACTGATTTCAAAAGTTTAGTTTCTGTTATGTATTGATAGGGTTCATAGACTCTATGCTGCATATAGATAGAAAAATGGATGTGATAAATTTCTGATCTTTAAATCTCCTTGACTGTCCTCTTCAAGTATTAAATCAGCTGACTATGGAGTATCTATGTCCCTTCTTTTATCTTTTATTTTTAAAAGATTATCTTTTTTATTAGAGGGTTGCCAGACTTAACAATGAGGAGAGAAGTTATATGGATTTGAAAGCACCTTGTAGTACTAATGCAATTGCAAGAAATTATCTCCCCTCATTATTTCTCTTCTCATATATTTTTCAGGCTGTATTATCATGTAGATTTCCCCCAGCATTTTCACATAATTAGTGTAACCTCGACCCTGATGTTCAGAAAAATTTGCAACTAAAAAATAATATTTTGATTCTTTAAGAATAATTTAACGTGCTTAGTTGTGTAAGTGAATAGAACCAGGATTCATTATTTTTACAAAGGAGTAATTTAAAAATATACTTTACAAAAATAATGTGTAATGAATGTCACACCATGATGCATGTGTTTTGGAAAAATGCTGAAATAGCTATTTTCAGATGAATAATAGTAAAAGTTGAGTGAAGTATCACAGTTGGCTCAAAGTACTTCAGATTGTCTTCACATAAATCACATATTTACTTGCACAACAGAGCCTTTTACTCCTTCTTTTTATAAATGAAAGCTCAGGACATTAAGTAACTAATGTGCCTAGTCAGATCAATGAGTAGGTTGGGTTATTCCTTGGACTTGAACCTCCATGTTCTTCCCATACCTTCATTGCATAGTCTATTGGCCCTCAAGAACATTGATGCATCTGCACATATTTGTTGTATACACAGTATAGGCCAGGTGCAGAGGATTTCATTGTATGCTGGCATACCTTATATTTTTTATCATGGTCTTTTCAATCTAATTGGTGAAAACATCTATAAGTAAGAACTGAAAATCTAATAATAGTAATTCCTTAAAAAATAACAAGCCTTCCTTATACTCTTTTAATGTCATTTGCAGGCATGTACCCAAAGTGTTCAAATAGCAACTCAGATATTTGTCCGCAAACGTTCAAAGCAGCATTACCCACAATGGTCAAAACGTAGAGACAACCCAAATGTTCATCAACAAATGAATAGATAAATAAAATTTGGTATATACATATAATGAAATATTACTCAACCCGAGGAAGGGAATCCTGACACATGCCACAGCACAGATGAAACTTGAAGACATTACACTAAATGAAATAAACCCAGCCACAAAAAGGCAGACACTGCACAGACTTCACACACTGGTATGAGGTTTCTAGAGCAGTCAGGTATGTGAGGTATATGGCTGCAGGAGAGAGAAGGTGAGAGATGTGGAGCTACAGTTTGGGGACAAGAGTCTATGAAGTCGGTCCCATAACAAGGCGAATGTATAAATCACTAACACACACTTACAAACAACCAGACATTGTACGTATTGTACTAAGTATGTTTCACATGCTATCTCTTTTAGTTCTCATAACAACCCTAAGAAGAAACTATTAAAGAAGAGGAAGGGGAGAGGGAAGAACAATAGAGCAGGTATCCATGTTCTATTCACATAGTAATATACCAAAACAAACCCATTATTCCGTATAATTAATATGCAATAAGAAAACCCCTTTGGAGAATATATCATTATTTTCCATATGTTACACACCTGCAACTCTGATTCAAAGATTTTAAAAACATTGTTAAGTACCTCTGATCACTAGAGACCATGAACATTTTATCATGTTGGTGATAGACTGCATTTCTTCTCCTGTGAAGAGCCTGTTCAGTTCCTTGGCCCACTTATTAATTGGGTTATTTGTGGGTTTTTTTGGTGGGGTATTACATTTTTTGAGTTCTTTATATATCCTGGAGATTAGTGCTCTGTCTGAGGTGCATGTGGTAAACATTCCCCCATTCTGTATGCTCTCTCTTTACATTGTTGATTGTTTCCTTTGCTGAGAAGAAGCTTTTTGGTTCGAATTCATCCCATTTGTTGATTCTTGATTTAACTTATGCATTGGGAGTCTGGTTGAGGAAGTTAGTTTTTAAGGCAACACGGGGGAGATTTGTTCCTACTTTTTCTTCTGTTAGGTGCAAGGTCTCTGTTGTAGTGCCAACTTAAAATCAGCATACTTTACAGTGACACAGCCAAATCCATGTTTATAGCAGCTCAATTCACAATAGCTAAACTATGGAACCAACCTAGATACCCTTCAACAGATGTATGGATAAAGAAAATGTGGTTTATATACACAATGGAATATTACACGGTCTTAAAGAATAATGAAATCATGGCATTTAAAGTTAAATGAAAGGAGCTGGAAAATATCATGCTCAGTGAGATAAGGCAAACCCAAAAAACCAAAGCCAAATGCCAAATGTTTTCTCTAATAAGCAGATGCTGAATCATAATGGGGGGTGTGTGGTGGAGAAACTTCATATTGTGCAGAGGAGAGTGAGGGAGAGGGTGTGGGCATGAGAAGTACAGTGCAATCCGATAGACATTATTACCCTATATACATGTATGATTATACGACTGGTGAGACTCTGCACCATGTTCAATTAGAGGAAGGAGAAATTGTACTCCATATGTGTACAATATGTCAATGCATTCCACTGTTATGGATAACTAATTAGAACAAATTAAAAAAAAAAAAAAAAAACTTTTGTTGAATACCATTTAGCTAGCAGGCAGAAGGGCTAGCATCTGAAGACAGACATTACCACTGTGTTCTACTGTTAATTGATAACTTGTTGATACTATCATACCACTGCTTCTGGCTTCCAACAGTTCCAGGGTGAGCCAAATTGGTTTAGTTTCAGTTTTTAATGCTTCTTTGAATAAAACATTTTTTTTTGCTTATCCTCTGCTTTTCATTGCCATGAAATTTACTAAGATACATCTAAATATGCTTTACACTACATGGAGTTCATAGAACTTTGTAGATCAACAGGTTTCTTTCTCTGTAAGTTTTGCTAATATCCTGGCTATTATCTTTTCAAAAGTTCCTTCTGCTGCAGTCTCTCCTTTTAACAATATTTATGAATTACTTTAATGTTAAATTCTTTTACCATGACTCAAAAGTCAATATTAATTTTTCCTATTTTTCTTCTGTGGTTCAACCTATCTAGTTGTTACTGCTTTGTTTTTGTGTTTTCCAACCTATCTTTTCACAAATCCTTGTGTTTTTCTTCCACTGAGGCAAATATTCTAAATTGAGTTTTTAATTTTAGTTATATTTTCAGATCTAGAAATTGGTTGTGTTTCTTTATTATAGATTTCATAGTAAAATACAATTCTTCATCTTTTCTTCTATTTTCATACTAGCTAGATAATCTTCTATTCATACATTAACTCCAGTCCCTTCTAATTATGGATCTGATATCTATAATAAGTCTACTTCTATTTCCTGTTTTTTCTCTTGTTTCATTCTTTATCTTGGTCTCTTGATATGCCTGATTCCTCTTCTTCTTCTTTTTTTAATGAACATTGGACACCATTTATGAAAAAAGGAAGAAATAATTTTAATCCTTGAATAATATCATGTTTTCATATAAGATTCAAATTTTTCACTGGGTGCAGTGGGGAACACCTATAATCCCAGCAACTCGGGAGGCTGAGGCAGGAGGATTGTGAGTTCAAAGCCAGCCTCAGCAAATTAGCAAGGCCTTAACAACTCAGTGAGACCTTGTCTCTAATAAAATATAAAAATGGGCTAATGGTGTGGCTCAGTAGTTAAGTGCCCCTGGGTTCAATGCCCAGTACCAAAAAACAAAACAGATTAACTTTTTCCTTTTCAATTCATGGCACCTGGAATGAGGGCTGATCATCTTAACACAAATTGGAATTGAGCTGATTTAAATATAAGTCCTCTTTCCAAGCACTTGTCTATCTCCAGTTTTATCTACTCCTACCTTATCCCAGCTAGAAACTTGGGCTTTTTTGTGAAACCATGCCCTTTGAAATCCTAAATTCTGATTCTTGTCTCCACATCACTATGAGATAGGAGAGTCATTGCTTATAACTGATATTGTTAATTAGTCATTCACTAGTACTCACACATCTGCCTCCTGAAGCAACTCTTGCCATTGAATAGGACAAATAAAACATCAACAAAACAGATACAGTGATCTAAATTAAAAAAAAAAAATTATTTAGTTAATTATCTATTGACTGTAGTAATAATCAGTGGAAGATGAATTTGTCTACTTAGTACCTGGAAGTTTTTGATAGTCTGAGATTATCTTCTCATGCTTTATAGCCATAGGTTGAATGCCATTCATCCCTGCTTCCAATTTGGTCATCTATAGTTTTATCCTTATGTCCACTTTTTGATATTAGTCTTATCTACTGATATCACTGTAGTCCAGATCCCAAGTCAGATTGCATATTTCATTTTTGTTATTCCCAAGCCTCCTGAATTGCTATATGGCTCAATTAGACTGAAATTTGTCTTGGTTTGCTCAGGATGCCATAAAAAACACAGATTTAAGCAACTTAAACTCCTCACATTTCTGAAGGCTGGGGGTTTCGGATCAAGGCATCAGCATGGCTTGTTTCTGGTCAGGGCTCTCTTTTGTCTTGCAGATGGCTACCTTCTTGTGTGTATTCAGATGGTGGAGAGGGCCTAAGCAGTCTCATGTCTGTTATTATAAGAGCACTGATCCCATCCCTCTCTCATGACCTCATCTAATTATATTTACCTCCCAAAGGCCTATCTCCAAATATCCTCACACAGAGAATTAAAGCTTAAACACAGGAATTTCATAGGTACCCAAGGATTTAGTCCACAGGAAACTACATTTTTTAATCCTAATTCTATCATATTAAAATTATATGACATCTTACTCATTCTGAGAATCTTCATCCTGTATATGAATTTTATAATTCCATGGATTGGGTGTCCAATGTGCTTTAATCAAAAGGTAATCTCATAGATCAATATGGTTGTTAGCAGAAAGTATGAAAAAAAATAATAATAACCAAAGTTAAGAAAAAGGGAAAAGAAAACAAACTGAATAACCTATACCAACTGTCTGTTCTTTATAACACAGAACCCAACTATTCCAATTGGCACATAAGCTTCTCCAAGATTCCCCTAATTATACTTTAAAAATGTTTGAGGTTAGCTTAATTTGATAAAGACACATTTTATGTAGTAATCTAGAACAAGAAAATTCCTAAAACCACAAATTTTCTAGCCTCTAAATGATTTTTTTTAAATTTCAAGTAGGCATACAAACTATTAAAAGTCCTCCAAAAAATTACAAGGCCATTACTTAAGAAATTGCATATTAGGCAGTATTTATATTCCAAATACTCTCATGTGAAAAATAATTTTCATATTTTATTTAAAGAAAGACAGATGTTAGAATTTGGGCTTTCAAGAATTATTCACTAATGTCCATTTAATATGAATATTTAATACAGTTAATAGATCACGTGTGAGGTCTATGTCTATGTATTTTTTATGAAATCAATTTTTAGATTGCCAATTTCTTTTGTTTATTGGTGGTCCACATCTCTCTGGAAGTAGTAAAGACTCAGAGGTATTTAAATGTGTTTATGATAAATTGTTGTTTCTTCCTTCTTGTTGACAGTCCAGGAGGAGAGTCTATCTTTAGGCTTTGACAAGTACCCCTACCCACAAACCAAAGCCAAACAGGACCTGAGAGAGTCTCTTCAAGAGGGTTGCCTTCCTCTTTCACTCTAGGATTTACTCCTATCTCTGGGGTTGGTATGCCCCATCACACCAATTTCAGCACTAAATTGAAATGAGCCTTTTATTAATTGACTCTTATGTTTCTCTGTCCATGGTTTCTCATCCATAACAGTACTCACATTACAGGCATGTAGTTTGCTATCTTGGAGACTGTCCTATGCACTTCCAGGTGTTCAAAAGCATCCTGGACCTCTACCCACTAGGTGCCAGGAACTTCAGACCTCCCCCAGTTGTGACAGTCAAAAATGTTCCCCAGACATTCTCAAATGACAGACAGGAAGTAAGATCATCCCCAACTGAGAAGCACCAATTTAAACAAATTACTTACATAACCTAATTACTCTTTGCGTATTTGTCAGAACTGACAAGCCCAAAGACGTTTCCCTTTGGCCAGCAGCTTGCTGCTTGCATAAGCCTTTGGACTGGTTCACAAGAAGTGGAATAAAAACCATTGTTCTCAGCAGGTTGTGTTGTGGGTGGGTGTTATTTTACAAAGAATGATAGGCAAGCTTGCATAATTCCAACATCTCTAGCATGATGCTGAATGTTTTGCCAACTGAGAAAATTGAGTTGATCAAGCTAAACATAATTGGCAAGACCTGCTTTCTCACAAAAAGTCTTGACATTGAAGTGATGCTAGTTGCAGGTACATGACTTCATCGTTGTGACCTTTTTAGTCTGAATCATAATGCTGAGGATGAGCATCAATTAATAATCAACAGCAAGAGAGGTGTTTAATGTAAAGCCAAGGCAGAACAAGGATTTTCCTTTTCACTTTCAGTAAGGAAAATAACAATTCCAGGTTTTCGTGGATCTGTGGTACGAATAGTTCCACCCTCCAAGCAGCTCTTTAGGAATTAGGGAAATCTGGATTGCATTTTAAGAGTAGGAAATCCAACTTAATACCCTTAAATTCAAACCAGTAGTCTAAGGGAATCCATTTTCCCAAACTTTAATTCCTCAATCAAGAGAAAACAGCATTCTGGAAATCTGTGGAAAGCAGGTAACAATTTCAACTCTCCCTGAGTCCAGATACCCAGTAAGAAGTTTAACAGACTTAATTCTGTTAATACTTAGAGTGCTCATGGCCTCCCACCACCATCACTACCCCTCAGTTAGGCGAATGAAGTCATTTACACAGGGTCTTAAAGCTTGTAGCCAGTAGCACTGTGGTTCAAATCCAAGTCCTTTTCTCATCACTGCCAGCCCACCGGCTCTGGCCTGCTATCCTGCCTTCCATGACAGTGAACTACTTAGGAAAGGGACAATGATCTTTCCTACTGCACGTGGGTGCAGCACAGCAACATCTGAGATGGAAGAAGTAATTCTCCTTTTCTTATCTATGGAGGTGCACTTTATATACCTCTGCTAAGAGGAACAGGTCCTAGAGATTCCTAACACTAATGAAGTGCTATTGGTTTGATTACTAAGCCTAAATGAATCCATTCAATAATCTTTTTTTTTTATGAGGCATGAAATGATATTATTCTGTTATAGTGCACGGAATGTGCAAGGAAACTCATAAGCTCAGAAGGGGTGACAACTTACACTTTTGATTCCAAAGAATTAACATCCATTTCCTGCTTGCCTTCAGTATGCCAGACTGTATGCTAGGTATTGGGCTATAAAATTATATAAACAGAGACTCTGTGCTAACTTTCTAAGGCTGCTGTAGCAAATCACCATACATGATATGGCTTAAAACCATAGACATCTTTTATCCCAGTTTTGCAGGAAATAAATCAGAAATCAATGTATAAACAGCACCTTACTCTGAAGGCAACAGGAGAAAGATCCCACTCTTCTCTCCCAGCTTCTTGGGA
Organism: Marmota marmota marmota; assembly: GCF_001458135.2. Classification (NCBI taxonomy): domain Eukaryota; kingdom Metazoa; phylum Chordata; class Mammalia; order Rodentia; family Sciuridae; genus Marmota; species Marmota marmota. The sequence goes on from NW_026000108.1 coordinate 14,075,685, forward strand.
CTCCAGTCTTTCCTTGGCTTGTGGGCACATTGTTCTCATCTCTGTCCCTGGTTTTAATGGCTTTCTCCTCTGTGTCTTTTCTCATTGTCTGTTATAAGGATATGACTCATTGGGTACAGAGACCACTCAGATAATTCAGGATGATCTTATCTTTGGATCTTGACTTAATTGCATCTGTAAAAACCCTTTCCTATCCAAATTAGATCACTTCACATGACTGAAAACTGGTGAGCTTTGGAGGAATGCCACACTAGCAATCCAGGATGGTATCTAATCTGAAGAAGTTTACAGTGCAATATGAGGGATTAGCAGGCAAACACAGGTGGACCAGCACGGTAAGGATACGATGGCAGCTGTCTGCTCAGGGAGGAGTGGGGACAAAAAGAAGTAAAACATATGCCCAATGGAGGGAATTCAAAAAAGGCTTCACATGGAAGCTAGGTCTGGAGCTTGGTCTTGAAATAGGAGAATGAGAATACAGGAAGGAAGGACAGAAACCTCGTTGGACTTCACGAGCTGAGGTAATGCACATATCCATGGCCTGCAGATGTGTTTTGTTTGGCTCACGCCATATTTGCCTACACGATGTTTAAAAATTAATTGAATTAGTTGTCAACATTTAAATCCTGGAACATTTCACACAATAATCCGAGTTTCCTGCTACTTTTGAAAAAAAATGGAAGAGCTAGCAATATTGGGTTTGTAATGAATGCAGGACAGAAGTCAGCTGGAGCGGAGCAGAAGCGTCCCTTTTGGAGGGGATTTAGGCCAACCAGTTTTAAACATCCCCATAGCCCCTGCTATTGTGTTGTGAAGTCGGGTGTCCAGTGCCATCAGGGGTTGGCAGTGTTGTCCAGTCATGCTGTCTGCTATGTGGTTGAGGTCAGAGGAACACCAAATATTGCTGTCACCTGTGTCTCTGTAAAAAGTGGGCACAAAAAATTCTTGTGATTCAAACAAAATGTGAGAAAGGACACTGATACATGGAAGAGGAGAGTTTGTTGTCTTTCATAAGCAAAATGTGTCAAGGCTGAAAATAGAAACTTTCATTATTCTTGATCACTTCACTTGTTTATGTAGGATGTGCCTTCCATATATCTGTGGGCGTTTGAATAGCAACCTGTGCCCTTACACCTTTGATCAGGAAGAGAAGTTTCTAACATAGAAAATGTGATCTATGGAAGCCCCTCTCTGCTGCCTCATAGTAAACATGGAACTCATGTTTGGGAAGAAACTGGCTATGTTGGCCAAGGCCAGGAAATATTCTGGGCCTTGGCTGTTTCTGTCTTACAAAAACTTGGCCTGATAAATGGAATGAGTCCATCAGATATTCACCTCACTCATATGTGCCTCAGATCTTAAAATATCCCTACACAGTGGGAGGACTCTTGGCAACACAGAACCATACGTTGTTCTAGGTCCAAGAATATGAGTTCTTGACATGGACTGTCGATGGAGGTCCTTGTTTTTAAGATGAGAAATGTTCACCTAAATCTGATAATTGGATTACTTTGAAATTCATTGTTTATTTTACATAATAGAGACTGGTAACTCATAGTAAGACATTTTGTTTGGTTAGGATGTGATATGATTACAATAACCAATGCTAATTTTTCTAAATTGAACCTTTCTATGGAGAGATATAGGGATTGCCGTTTTACAAATGTCAAAGCCGTTATTCTGTGACTAATCTTGCTAATACAGAAAGGAGATCAGGTATTTCAATGTGAAATGGTTGTTCTAAAACAGAAAGCCCAGAATCTATCTCTAACAACTAATTATGATTCTAAAAATCCCCAAATAATTTTTAAATCTTAAGGCATAAGGTTTTGACCTAAATGTGTGTGTGTGTGTGTGTGTATTTTTAAGTGCTAATGAACACTAGGGTGGCAGCATAGATTTTAGATTTTCACAAATCCTCACATAAAATAAAGAGATTGAATAGACAGAAAATCTAGAAACATCTAGAATGTTTAAGAAAAAAATCATAAGTTATTTTCATAAAACTCAAAATATGAGAAGATACCAAGAAACCACCAATAGTTGTGAGACTCTCATGTTGTGACTGGACACACTGGGAGGGCACTTGACCACAGCAGCTAAGTGCAGGAGGCACTTTGCCTGCTCAAGATACAGGTGAGCACCAGGATCCTTTGTTGTAGAATTTGTGGACTGAGGTCGTCTCTACCCTGTGGCCTCTATATGCTGAGAAGATGGGGAGCTGTTTCAAGATACAGCCTTACACTGAGGAACATGCTATGAAGTGAAGAAAACCTGAACTGGGCGGGATGAAGATAGATGAAAAATAGAAATGACCCATGTAAGAGTGGAAGAAGGGAAGAGAGCCGAGAAAATTCAGAAAACCCAGACATCATATTTTAGATGAATCTATGAACCAAACAAAAAGGGGAAAATCTAACTGAACTATAACTCCATGGTTATGGTTAATCTGAATTCTTAACTTGATTGGATTAAGGGACATCTATGATTAAGAGACTTCTGGGTGTGTCAAAGTGGATGTTTCTAGGAGTGATTGGTATGTGGGACGGCAAACGGAGGTGGAGACCCAACCTGAGTGTGGGCAGCACTGTCTAATGGCTTGGAGGCTTGGATGGAACAAATTTGGAAGGACAAGAGAGCAGCAGCTGATATAAGTTCCATTCTTCTTGAGGGGGTTCTTGATTGCTTTTGGAAACATCTGAGGACATAAGAAAATAGCTCCTTCAGTCTTTCAAAGGTTACTCTGTCCTGTGATTCTCCAGGGGGCATTTCCAGGCCTCTGGTCCCAGACTGAAGCTTCAGCATTGATCCCTTTTGTTCTGAGGCTTTGGCTTCTTGAACTGCACAGCTGCTGATTACTCTAGCTCTCCCATCTGCAGAGGGCAATTGTGTAACTATCCAATTTCTGGTTGTGTAAGCCAATCTAGTAAATTCCCTTTTCATAATCAAAAAGTATATCATATATACATAAATATATATTATATACAGATAGTATATATATATATATATATATATATATATATATATATATATACCATGTATATACGTATATTTCCTGTTGGTTCTGTTCCTGTAGAGAACCCTGATTAATATATCTAGCTATAAGTTCTTTTTAATTAAATTCACATAAAATAAGGAATATTAATTTATCAATTCAATTCCTCACACAAAGTTATGAGAGGAAAAATGAATAAGAACAAAATAGCATCTCTAGAAATCAAGAAAGCATATTGGATAAAAATGCTAGAAAACATCAATAATGTAAGGTATAGTGTCAAAACAAGCTAGAATACATTATGAATTCATACAAGGATAAAAAAATATGAATCTTAGTTTTTACAAAAAGGAACCCTAGAAATGAGTGGAATTTAGACAAAACGAATTAAAAATAAAACTTTCTTTTCAGAAATAAACAAACAAAAAAAACTAGAATGAAAGTTAGGGAGGAAAAAAAAAACACTATAAGTAATGACCCCAGAGAAATGGAAGGTTAAAAAGAAAACAACAAGAAGAGAAAGGAACTAAAAGTATTCAAGAGAGGAGAAAATATTAAAAGTAGAAAAAGAAAATGCAAATTATACACAATAAAAGTTTCCCAAAAAAGAGAAAAGAAGGGGAAGGAGAAGAGAAGAAATATTGACTGTAACAGTTCAGAAAAAGTTTTCTAAAATTAAAGATGGACAAAGAGAGAGAACACCACCGTATGTCCAAAGCATACATTATGTATCAGCTTAGAAAAATCAACTCCAAGACACAGTCTAGTAAACTCATGATAAAGCCAAAGAAAATCCTCTGAATGAGACAAAAATGGCCCATGATATTTAAGGCAAAGAACATGTTTAGATAAGAGATCTTGACAGAAATATATGCCAGAAGATAATAGAGTAAAATGTTCAATAAAAAAAATGAAACAAACAGTTCATATTTAACAAAACTGTATAAAGAGCATAAATAAATCTTGGTCAGCATGTGAATCTCCAGGAAAGTCTGAGTCCTTTAAAACTCTACTTGTGATAGGTTTGGTGAACTGAACAAAAATAACACTGGTCACTGGCGACTGAGCCAAGAATGATTAGAAGCAGCCAAGATGATTAGAGGCAAAGTACATTAAGACTACTGGTGATCATTAAATATGTAGTATTTTCTAGAATTGAGGACAATTGAGGATTAAGTAGGGGATTTTGAAAAGTGCAATGACTGTTTTCTGACAATAGAGTAAAGGCAAATACTAAAAAGGGGGATCAGGAATAGTATACATAAATGATTTTTAACAGTTTTTAGTATTACTAAAACACAATTTTTTTCCAAACACTATTCTCTGTACCCTTGTGAAACAGAATTTCTCAGTGTGGAAGAAGGGAAATAAAGATGTAATACAGAATAGATTAAATAAAAACACTGTTCCTGGAATTTGAGTCACAAATATCAGTTGAACTGAGTATATGTTACTTATCAACAACGAATAACCCCCTATCAAGATCATCCTCATTTTGGTCTTGAACTACTATTTCTTATTAAAAGAATTAGATGCTGCTTGTAAAATCGAGTTGATTCCAATACTGCTGCTAGGAATGTGCAGTGAACATGAACATTTTTATATACTACAGGGTGTCAGAGGCTACCCGGTTCTCATCAGTAGGTCAGAAGCAAACTTCAAGAGGTCAACACCAGATCATCTGGGAAAAATTGAACTCGGGCAGGATGAGAATGGCAATGGATGGAAATCCACAAAATCTATTTTAATTTATGTACAAATAATGACATTTAACAAAACTGGTAATTTCTGAAGATGACAGAGCACCAATTTATTATCTTGAAAGAAGTCAGGAAGTCACTTTTCCTGTCTACTGTGCGAAAAAACAACAAATCCGAAACCAAATAGTGGCTACGTAAAATGACTTTTTATAAAATTATCTGTTAAGATAAAAATTAAATCAAAAAGTTATACTATCAACCCTTTATAATTCTTGACAAATGAATGAATTTAGACATTGAATATCAGTAACTGCTAACAACACATAATAGTAAATCCCAGATATTAGGATGCAAAAGGACAGAGCCACCTCACGTTTCATAGTCAGGCCAGAACTTGAGTCAAGTGTCTGAACTCAGCAGTCCCTTTGCAGTAAATGCAGAGATCACAGGACCACGGTGGATCACACAGCAGACATGCAATCAACAAAATGCAGACTCTGAGAAACTCTACAGGCCACATGACCTTGGTCCTTGAGAGAGAAAATAAAAGCAGAAGAAAGCAATGGAGTGAGAAACTACAGCTTTAAAGAAAGAAAATATATAATCAACTTGAAGAAAAAAAAATGTACTGGGTACTTCCTGCCTTGGTGAGAGTGTGAACTGCAATTCTATCTTCAAGTCACAGGACGTCTATGCCATTACAAACTACAAGCTGACTTCTTTCTACACAATTCAGCTTTTTTAAAAAGTGACTTTACTGAATTAGAAGGTAATCAGCCACCCATAATAGTTGCTCATGAAACAAAAATAATGAACCATATTTTGTTAAAAGAAGAACATACGTTGGCTTTGACTTGAGCTAGTCCCCTTTCCTTCCTCGCTGCTTACAAGTATCCCATTTTCTGTCCCTGAACTTGGCTCTGAGAGCTCATCATCCTCCATTTCTGGGCCTGACCCATCAAGTCCTGGCATGGTTTCCTAACTACTCTTTTGCTCTTAAATATTCACTAGCTAGATTAACTTGTGTCCTTGGGGTGGGGGTGGGATTTCATTCTGGTCTTGCTGTGTAGTTAGTTTTCTGTGTGATAAGTAAATTAAGGTCAGCATCTATAATTCAACCAGTAGGAATTTGGGGGATCTCATTAGAAATAGCCTCTAGTTTACTTATTCATGGAATCTGAATGTCTGTTAAGTGTCTTGTATGGGCCTGTTGTTATGTCTTAATTTTTCAGGTCTGGAAAAATCTTAAAATTTTTCATATGTTGTATATCTTCAATTTAAAAGGATATCATCTAATATATATCCTCCTATTTTGTGGTAATTTTTCCTAGCTGTTTTTAAAAATATCACAACATCCATACAAAAACTGTTGGATTTTATGGATAAATGTATTTGTTTATATATTTATTGCCAAGTTTTCTTATATACTAAACATTAGGAATTGGAAAAGCATTAAACATATTTTTCATTATTAAACCCAGTGCTTAGTACTGTTCCTAAGACATACAAGGCCCTTCATATGTACTAAGTAAATGCCCAAATGACTAACAACACAACTTGTGAATATCCTCCTGTAAGTGCATTGTCCAAAATAAATACCTGATTCTGAATATAATCTAACCAGTACAGAGTACATCGATTCCACCTGTTCCTTTAATCTAGATGTTCCTTTAATCTAGATGCACTACTGTTAGTGCATCTGTGAATCATACTTTCTCTTTTCTCTCTGAGCAGCATGTCATGAATCAATGCAGCATATTTAATTTGTAAGCCACTAATTCCCATCATGTCATATAACTTTTCATATATTTCCTCCCCAACAAGTGTATACCATGGACATTTTTTACTATATTGTGATTTGATTGTTATTTTGTTAAATATCATCTTATATTTTCTGATCTAATGATCAAACCTGTTGGGATGGCTTTGAATTTTCCAAAGTATAAGCCACTCTTGCAAGCTTGCTAGAGGTCACACAGGGCAGTGAGGAAGAGGTTGCTGGAGGAAATCCACTACTGAACACCCAAGGACCAAGGAACCTTTTCTCAAATCCCCATGCATTTCAGAATCATCTGCACTTAAAATTATTCTTTCCTATTGTCAACTAATCCTACATGGTGTTTCCTATTTGCAAGGGTAGCGCAAATTCTATGTAGATGACAGAGCAAGGCTTGAGACTATCAGGGAGAAAGAAAGGAAGCAAGAAAGACAAAGAAAAACAGCTATTGATTGAATAACCTATTCATATTATGAAAAGAAAAATGATGATTTGATATGATTTATTTTTAATAATTTTGATTTCCTGAAATCTATCCTTAATTTCTGAGTTCCCAAAATTTTTTCAGTTAGCATTTTTCCCTTGAAATTTGTTGGAATTATTATTTCTTTATCTCTACTTTAAAGTATATAAAATAAATATTTTCTTTGAAAGTCTGAAAAAAATAATTATGTGACATCAGCTTTTGCAGTCATTAACAAATCTGTAAAGTTTTATTTGATGAATCATCCATTTTAGTGGAAATATAGAATGTGTTTCTAAAAAGTAAGTATTTAATAGATGCTGAGTTGGTCAGAGTGCTGGAAAACTAGTCATGATCTAGTAAGTGTTATAAATAATAGCTGTCTTTATTTGTTCAAAAAATATTTTGCTTGCCAGACATGGTGTGCATGATCCCATTGACTTGGGAGGCTGAGGCAAGAGGACCACAAGTCGGAGGCCAACTTCAGCAACTTAGCAAAGACTTTAACAACTTAGAGGGAACATGTCTCAAATAAATAAATAAATTAATTAATAAATTGATTAATTAATTAATGGAGTTGGGGATGGAGCTCAGGTATAAAGCACATCTGAATTAAATTCACAGTACCAAAAAAAAGCACAAGCAAAAGAAAAATATTTTGCTATTGCAGGATTTGATAGAGTCTAAAATTTCAACTGTACACTTAATTTTTGGGTCTCAAACATTAATTAGTTGAAAAATTCTTATTGACTAGGACAAATAGGTAATTTGTGATAGACTAGTGAATGGAATAGACAATCCCAAAGATAAAAAGTGACAATATTGTCTCTGGAACTCTTATGGAAAACTAATGTGAAACATCAGATACTCCCTTCATCAATTCCAATGGTTTAGACCTGGACTTTGACTTCAATTCTCACCATACTTGTTGGATACGTGAATTTCAGTGCATTTATCATACTTGCTAGGTCTTTCCCTCATTAGTATTATGGGATAAAAATCTGTTGTATAATGCATTTTTGGATTTTAAAGACAGTGATAGTCTTATACCCTTTTCATAGCGATTAACACATAGATACCTCCATAAACCTTGTTCACTTTTCATAATGCTGTCATAGTGAAGGAGATTGCAACTGCTCTTTTTAGTTTGCACTTGAGCAATTCACCCATTAATAATAAACCAGCTAGTTTTAATGTAAAGCCATAACCTATGCATTTTCTGTGTGCCAATCTTAATACTTCCTTAGACAAATTTGAATCATTCAGCTTGTTTCAATCAAGATTTGACAGAGAACCGAGAAAATTGAGGTGAGGTGGAAACTTATAAATTTCATAACAGTAGGAAGGCTGTTTATGGAGTATTTTTTTTTTCCACCAATAAAACCAATTCTGGAGGAACAATTGGATGTGTTCTGAGACTTGGCTTCTAAGAGGCCAAGCTTCATTAATTCAGTCCTTTGACCAAAAACTCGTTAAAATAGTTTGTGTTACTTCTTTTCTACAGAATTCATGACAGTCCGCAATTGTGCTTATGGGAAATGAAACAGAGATTATGGTTCAAATGAAAAAAAAAAGTGTATTATGAAATTTGGAAAGGGGAGGCTGGAAATGACACTAGATTGCTTACATTTTATAATGAAAAGGATAATGGAAAGGCTTGAGTCATAGAGATTTTTTTGACTGTCAGGACTTCATAGCAGTAGCTGAAATAAACATTGTTATTAAAAGCAAAACATATGGTGTCCCTAATAAAATAGGAAAAGCTACAGTTTCTCCATTCTTTCTCTGTTTTGTTTTGTTTTCCTACTAGAGAATGAACTCAGGGGCAATTCACCATGAGCTACATTCCTAGCCCTTTTTATAATGTATTTTGAGAAAGGGCCTCACTAAATTGTCCAGAGTGACTTTGAACTCAGGACCCTCCTGTCTCAGCCTCCTGAGTAGCTAGGACTGCAGGCCTGCACCAGGGCACTCAGTTTCTCTTTTCTTAGTTAACTGTGTCATAGATAAGACTTTGTTTTGCTCTCAGCTCTGCAATATGTGATGAAAAAGAAAGCCAAAGAAACTATATCTAGTTTTATTTTTGTCTTGAAATTATCTTTACTTTTTTAGGAACAAAAATTAAGAGGAATGCCACAGTCTTCCTTATTAGCAAATCAGAAGACCTTTTTGATTTTCTGAGAATTCTATTAATCTGCATAATAACACTGTGAACAATACTTAAAAAATATTTTTCTCTTAGATGACAGTTTGCCTGGCAAAGTATCAGCTTTTTATGATTAGAATAAAAGGGTGTGATTCCCAGCTATCCCACACTGTAACTGTGTAATAATGAATAAATTGCTTGATCTCTGTAAGACTCAGTGTTGTCATCTGTAGAAAGATGATAACAATTTAAAGATTAAATGCACTAAGGAATGGTAATTACTTAGTACAGTGCCAGTTATATAGTATTGATAATAAAATAAAAAATACCAAATGCATGTTATAAGTTGTTAATTTTATAATAGTAAATTGTGATAATTATATATCAATACATATATAATTATTAATATAATAATTAAAAATAATTTAAATTATATAATTGATACATAGAATATTATAATAGCATAATTATATTTTGAGGTGCTTATATTGTTACTATTATTTTATCATTATTTTTGTTATTTGAAGTCAGACTTTCTAGTTCTAAATCATCCTGACTCTACAACTTATTGGTTACAGAATATAAGTTGATAAACCGTTTGCAAATTGGATACATCATCTTTAAATAGGAATAAAAATAGCACATACCACTGAGACTGTATGGATGGAGTGGGCTAGGGTGTAAAATCTATTCATACTTAAAGGCCTGGCACAGAGCAATACCATCTAAGAGCAACCAAGTACTGCTATTGCTCTTAATTAGAATACAGAGGGTCACTATTTGAATTTTTCATTCTTTTCTTACTAAATTGCAGTCTAACACAGTGCAAAAGAGAACCCTGGTGGGTGAAGAATTTGAATGGATATTATTCAGTACCTAGATACAAATGGACATTCTCTATTTCCTCTTATATAGAGAGAAGTATTCCTACATCCAGGACTCCAATATCTTTTCCTTTCCATCCAGAACTATATTTTTACCTCCCCCTTCCTTCTCTTGACTCTTGTACTCATCCTTCAATTATCCAACTCAACAACTGGCACTAGAAAGCATGCCCTGAATCTTGTCAGATGGTGTACCCCTATCTTTTTCCCATAATGCACCACCAAATTGACTTACAATTACCTATTTCCCTCCTCTTCTGGCAAAATAGTAACTACTTTGAAAGCAGAGTCCATATTTATTTTTTTCCATTATATCCTCAGTGCTGAAATACACTGCCTGGAATAATATAATAATTTCCCTTAATATTTATTTGTTAAATTTAAAAAAATAGATAAATATTATAGGGGTAGCATACAACATTCTTATGGCTTCAAACATAAATTCAAATTAACACCCTCACTAACAGAAAAGTCACTATGCTAGCTTCACATTATTGTGAAGGAATACCTGAGATAAACAGTATTAAAAGAGGAGATATTTAATTTGGGTCACAGTTTCAGAAGTTTCCCTCTATGGTCGGGTGGCTTTATTGCTTTGGGGCCTTTGACAAGGCAAAGCACCATGGCAAGGAGCACATGAGAGCAACAATGCCCACCTCATGACAGCTGGGAGCAGACAGAGAAAGGAAAGGACTGGGGTGGCAGTGTTCTTTTCTAGACTATATCCACAATGACTTATTTTCTCCAATAATGCCCCAACACCTGAAGTTTTTACCAGCTCTCAATAGCACCATCAGCTGAGAACTAAGCCACATGAGCTTTGGAGGACATGAGATTCAAATCATAAGACTGATTTTTCACCTTAACAAATCTTAATAGAAATATCTATTTGCTTACTTTGATACACTTAAACCTCTAGATTTGCAAAACTAAAGTTTAAAATATTGCTAAAAATTAATAAATTATTAAAAGTTTATTGGTCTTCCACCAACAGTCTGTAGATATTTGAAAAAGCATGATATTAAAAAGCATTGGAAATTTAGATATATACATATATGTGTACATACACATATGAAAAAATATATACACATTTAGTAGCCTGTGTTTTCTTTATTTCAGTGAAATTTCTAATTATGTAGCTATTATCAGGATATTCTCACAATGTGTATTGAACTAGTGATCATAATTTAATGGATTAAGTATAATTGTGTCAACATATCTACAAACTGAATACATATATATATATTCAGTTTATATATATTCAGAATATATATATATATATATATATATGTATATAATATATATATATTCACAAATAACATAAACTGTCTTGAAAATAAAAAGAATTCAGATGGTTTTATGTTTTCCAAAAAGATTTTCCTTGGAAATATTTAAAAAGTTATCAAATTAAAAAGCTAAATACAAAGTTTATCTAATTAATATCAATTTTATATTAAACAAAGTTAACATTCCATTTAATTTTGAATTCTATTCACATTAGAATATAATCCAATTATTAGACTAATAATCTATGTAAAATTATGATATTGAAGTAATATTATGTATTATATATGGGTACAAAAGTATTTATGAACCACATACTGTGATACTTTGGATATAAAAGAAATTGAACAGGTTTCTATATTCAAGAATAAGTTGTACACATGTTATTTTAGAAAAATAATCTGACAAGTTAAACAGGTTGTTTTCACTTCTATTTAAACTGCACACTGTCAAATCCTCCATGGACTCCAAAGTAACATTCCTCTCAAACATTAGAAGCAGAACAGGCACAAACATTCACAGAATTCAGATGCATTTGCTTTTTTCTTCAAGAGCATAAGAGTAAAAGAGGTGAGAGTTATTACTCTGCTCCAGTGCCCATTGATCTCTAAAATATCATGAGCCCTGTGTTTACTATCCACTATCCTTTTGACGCTCTGGTCTCCTGATCGCCCACCAGAATCACTCATTAAGCCCCATTTACAACATTCTGAGCCTTCTCTGGCCTGAATGTTTAAACTTTTCCAAACCCTTCCTGCAAACCAGTTCCAAATGCTTCTGAGTCACATGGTCAGGTTAGTCACAACAAGAACCCCACATCTAGGTACCAATTTCAGTGTTAGTCAGCTTTTCAACACTGTGACCAATATACCTGATAGGAACAACTTAGAGGTTGAAAAGTTTCTTTTGGCTTATGGTTTCAGAGTTCAATCATAGTTGGGTAACTCCATTGCTCTGGACCCCAGGAGAAGCTGAACAGCATAGCAGAGGAAAAGGACTCAGTTCATAACAGCCAGGAAGCAGAAAGCTTGAGTGCAAGCATGCAGGAATAACATAATCCTCAAGGGAACGTCCCTAGTGATCTACTTTCTCTAGCCACACTGTAGCAGCCTACAGTCAGTACACATTAATCCATTCAAATTATTAATCCATCAAATGGGTCAATCCACTGATTAGGTTACAGTTCTTATAATCTAATCATTTCACCATAAAGATTCCTGCATTTTCTCACACTGTGCTTTTGGGTGACACCTCATATCCAAACATAACACTTCTATACAGGCTAAAAGTCTTTCTTTTAGGATTTAAATCAAACGTACCCTTCCATCTGTCCATATTATTTCCCATTATGATTGAGCTGTTTGACATTCAACAACAAAAATCTGATTTTTAGATATCTTCACTTACTATTAACAAGATAAGATTGTTTTCTTGGTTTAAGTTATTATTCACATTTTATTTCTATGCCATACATAATTAAGAATTCACCTTTATCTATCTATATATTATATTGCATGAAAATCTGTATTATTTTATAAAGAAATATTGCTGTTATTTCTTTATGTTACTGTTCAGACATGTATTACAAGATTGGTAAATGTTTCACCATTTTAATTTGTTTTAAAATGACTGTGATAATGCATTATGTAACAAAACTTTATTTCAGATTTTTTTCCAAAATATAAACTTTCTTGCATGTTAAAACACACACACACACACACACACACACTCACACTAGTTCCTAATATATGGACACATAAACAGTGTCCGTGAGGAAAAGCTTCTTGTGTATTTCTATGCATGACCTACATTATCAACAGAGAATTAAATGAAAACAGACAATCGTTTCTGGTTTTCAGAAAAGTTTTCCTCCTATTAGATATTCAAGGAGAGTAGCTGTCAAAGGCCTTTTTGCAAGTTCACCTAATGTATTGTTTCCACATGTGTTAAACTTACACCTTCTGCTAACTTGGAGACAAGAACACATTGAGTTGCCAGAGCTGTCACTGGAAGGCAGTTTTATTCAATTTCACTTCGGAGAAATTTGGGGAACAATTTTATTCAAGAAGTTTTTGAAAGTCAATTCATGCGATCTATATTTTAACTTAAGAGAATCATTTTACTAATAAAATCTAGATATTTCAGGTCTAGGCCTGTGATGAAATTTTAGAGCATATTATTTTATCTTCATTTTATAGTAAAATTTGCTATTACTACTACTACTATTACATTCTTCACTGTAAACACAGGCAATAAAACAGGACCAACAAACAACATAAAATCTCATTGGATGTGTTCTGTACTCAGTGAAATATATTTTAGCTCACCTTTGATATTTTGTATTCGATGATCCCCAAACAAATATATATTTTAAATTAAAAAGAAATATACATATACACACATGGGAATATGATACCTCATTTGCCATTTCAAAAGTATAAAAGAAAACACAAAGGTCTGTTGTTAGGAGTGAAATGTGTCAAACATTCTCTCTCATTTTACTCAACAGTTAATTGAGCCTTAAGCATGTGCTAGTAGTCATTTAGATTTCAGATGATGGAGTTTGAATAAGAAACAATACAAATAGGGTCCCTGATATACAATGGAACTTAATTTGAAAGGCAGAGAAGCTCAAATCTTAACAAGTAAACAATTTATAGGTACAATAAATTTAGATAATTTTAGGTATTGGGAAGAGAATAAAAGAGTCAAGGGATGGAAAAGTTCCTGAAGGCTGTAAGGATATTGGGTGGATAGACAGAGACGGCCTCTTACTGAGGTGATAGTGGGAGGAATTTACAGCCTCCTATTTAAAGCTGATCCTTCTACCTGTTCTTTGGATCTCTTCCAGCTCTATCCGAGCTCTTCATCCATAGGCTTATTTTTTTCTGAGTTGCACCTTTTCACTCCTCTTCTCCACTATACTTCTGTTATTTTTGCTGTGCACCCTCTTTCTTTTCCGTCTCTGGAAACCTCAGCCACTACTAAGACCCATTCAGCTACCATCTCTAATTGCACCTTGGGATTCCAAGTCATGCATGTCCCCTTAGTAGTGGCTACTGAAGACCTGGTCAGTTATGTTTTAAAATCCTCTAGTAACATTGAAGGGCCATAAATGGGCAATGAGTCCAAGTCTGGTCAAAGTCTTTCTCTGAGATTGTACATGCTGATGCTGAAAGAATTTATTTTATTTATGTGACTTGTGAAACAAAATAATTTGAGTCAGCCCCATTTCAGGATATCACTGATTCTGGGTCAGTATTTATTTATTTGTTTATTTTTTGTGTGATACTGGGATTGAATTCAGGGGCATTCAACCTCTGAGCCTCATTCCCAGCCCTATTTTGTATTTTATTTAGAGACAGGGTCTCACTGATGCCTTGGTTTCGCTGAGGCTGGCTTTGAATTCACAACCCTTCTGCCTTAGTCTCCTGAGCTGCTGGGATTATAGGCAAACTCTTCTTTTAGACATCATTTGCTATGAATTACTATGGCCTGCATCAGAAGAGTCCAGAATGCGTGCCCATTCTACTGACTCCTTCTTTCCATGACATGGGTATGCTCAAGACTCCTAAAAATTAAATCAATCGGCTCCCTCAGACATATCCTCAACCATGAGCTGTTACTCTCTGTCTTCCTTTTCACTAACACTTTGATGAAGCTGTTTGTCACTATTGTCTACTCCCCTACATTCCAAAAGCTACTTCCATGTCGATCTGACTTGTGCGTTTACAGGTAAACTCTGAAGTTATTTCTACTGAAATCATTATTGATGAACTTGTGAGAAAATCAAATGAACACTACTCAGATCTTGCTCAATTCCATTTTGTTTTTGGTGCTAGCACTAAATGCAGAGCCTCGCATGCCTTGCACACTCCGTACCATTGAGCTCTTCTCACAAAACCCAACCAGTATTCTGACTTGGTTTTCCATGTGCCTCTCTGATGACTGTCTCCCTCTCTTGGATGTTGTTCATCTTTATGTCTCTCTATATTATTGCTTCCTGTGGCACTCTACTTGGAAGAGTTCTTTCTCTCTAGGCCATCCCAGGCATTTTCAGGGTTCCATTTGTCACACAGTCTTAATAATTTCTAAGCCAATATTTTCTGCCACACACTTGACTTTAAATATATATATATATATATATATATATATATATATATATATATA
>NW_026000108.1:14091119-14103181 GCF_001458135.2 Marmota marmota marmota
TATATATATATATATATATATATATATAATATTTATATATATATACACAAACGTGTATTTATTTTTTTATCTTTTTATATTTAAATATATATATTTCTTGTGTGTGTGTGTGTATTTTTTTTTCAACAGACCTCTTATTTCACAGACTCAGGCATGTACAAAAAGACCACAGACTCAACATGTACAAAACTGACCTCAGCATAATCTTTCTGATTTTCACTCTACTCTCTTTGTTTCCATCTCAGCAAAGAATGCCGCAAGCCACCTGTGTTCAAACCTGGATACTGGTATCCCCGTGATGATTAAACTTCCAGGGCTATTCTGAGAATGAAATAGCATACAGAAATTACCTAGAACACTGCTTGACCCACAATATTCCACAAAGAACAGGCAACAAAAACATGTTCTATTGGAATGAAATTTATACCAAATTTTAATAAATAGGTTGCCTTCTTACTGCCACTCTCAGTATAAATACCCATTTTAAAAATAAAACGCATTTTAAGAAATTGTGGTATGCATAACATTCAACTTGTATATCAGATAAATAGGATCATGCTGCTCTGTCTTAGTCTTTTCTTAGTGTCTTAGTCAGCTTTCTCTTTGCTTTGACCAAAAGACCATACAAGAATAGTTAGAGGAGAAAAAGTTTATTTGGGGGCTCAGGGTTTCAGAGATCTCAATTCCTAGATGGCTGACTCCCTTTCTTGGGGCCTAATAAGAAGTAGAACATCATGGTGAAAGTGTGTGGCAAGGTAAGCAGCTGGGTAAATGGCACAAGGAGGTGGGGAGACAGAGAGATAGAGAAAGAGAACACTCCCCTCACCAGAACAACATTTAAGTCCCAAAGTCATGTCCCCAGGGACCCACCTCCTCCAGCCACACCTTACCTTTCTATAGTTATGACCAAGTTAACCCCTCTCAGGGGATTAATGCACTAATTAGGTTAAACCTCTTATAACCTAATCATTTATCTCTAAACATTCTTACATTGTTTCACACATGAGCTTTTAGGTGACACCTCACATCTAAACCTTAGCAACTGGAAAAACAAAGAAGAAACTCTCCAGGCTCTATCGCAAAATTTCCTACTTCCTAACCCAGGCTGTAGATGTGCCTGAACAACGCCAGCTCATTTTTCAACTTGTATGTTAAATGTTACCTTCTTAGTGGGCTCCCCATCATTTTGTGCCTTCCTTTATATGGACATGTATAACTTATACAGCCATTATTTGGTCCTGAGTCTGTGTCACCCTGTAGACTTTAAACCTCTTGAGTTTGAGGGCTCTGTCTTAACCATTACTACAATGCTACATCTGATCAGAAACATGCACATTTTAAATGCATTGCAAAATCCTCCCTCCCCTAATTACACATTTGTCAGCTGTGAAGCACTTTCAGAAAAACAGCCTGACTACAGACTGAGTGAGAATCCTCCCTTGTATTTCATAGCCCTGCAGGAAAGCAATATTTTTTTCAGGTTATATTCCACACTATAATCGATACATGTAAATATTCTGCATCTAAAAGTAGGGTCTTGGATAGTCCCTACCTTCACCTCAGTTTCGTTTGTTGTGAAGAATATCTGCTTATCTCAGCTGTCTTTGATTTAATCTGTAGCTTGACTCCCTGTGGAATCTTCTGATTTGAGTTTATTTCATGACTAATGCTCTAAGATGCTGCTGATTGCTTGAATTACAGTCTCTTTGCTCCTCAAACCATTCACACGCAATCACTAACAAAAGAACAAAACAATGTTAGCTTTCCAAGACTTAAAATCACCCTATGCACTGTTCCAGGTTTGGCTTAAATAAGGAATGACTGGGAGTGACAAAGGAAGATACTTAACCCAGAAAGCTTCCAAGAACAGACTTTTTAGTTCATGGTTTGGATTTTTTACCCTATTCTATAAAACAACCAAATTTCAAGATTCAAGGGATTCAGTCTACCTTACATGGCCATCAATATCTTCATGAAAATATATGTATGTCTTCTATAGCCACTATTAAAAGTCCCCACAAAACAAGTGTCTTAGCAACATCTCAAGTGTAGTATATTGTACTTCTAGGGGTCAGAGTCTAAGGAGGTGTCACTGATTTAGAATGTAAATGTTGGAAGTGCTGCACTCCTCCCTGCAGGCTCTGGAGGAGAATCTGTGATCTTTCCTTGTCCAGCTTCTAAACATCACTAACTTCCCCTGGTTTATGATGCTTTCTTCCATCTAGAAGCTTTGGGCTAAGTCCTTCTCATGCTGCTATCTGTCTGACTCTCTCTTCTGCCCCAGTCTTTCACAGACAGGACTTTTATGACTACATGAAGCCCACCCAGCAATCCAGAATATATAATCAGAATTTTCCCATATCAGAATTAGTATATCAGCAAACTTAACCTCATCTCCAACATTGTTTTCCTTTCAGGTTCTAGGGATTAGGACACAAACTTCTTTCATGGGGTCCATTACTCTGCCTACTACCATATATAGAAAGCATCTTGATTGCAAGCTGCCAGTTAATAGAATGCTCAAATAAATCTGAATTTCAGATAAGCAATATTGGGGGGAGGGTTATAACCATCTTCTATGGATTATAAGTATATCTTAAATATTGCATGGGGTATGGCTATGCTAAAATTGTTATTTATTTGAAGTTCAAATTCAAATTTTTATTTGTTAAATCTGACAACCTACCAGTGTTGGGTGTAAGTAATTTTGAAATAGGATCCAAATACAAAAACACTTTAGAATCTAAAATTCTTATTTAACTGCTTCTGATACTTTACTGTGCCATTATTTTTTAAAGTAAAGTTTATGACTACAATCTTATGAGAATTGTTAAGCAAAATGGAAGATATCTTTCTTTGAGAATAATTTGTGTCAAACAAAATGTTATTTCATATGTGAGAGAAAATGGGTGTGACCTACTGTTATCAGAAATACCAAATTTCATACAATGGATAGTTACAACATGATAGAGTTTAAGGGCAAAATATTACTAGACACAGATAATCCAAAATGTCTAGAAAGGTTTGTTTTACTTGGTGGAAGAAGGGCAATTATTTTAAAATTTATTTTTTTATTCATTTCCCATAGTTTCTGTCATGTATATTTTTCATAATATGAAGATATAATAAGATAAGCTGTAAGCAGATAATGACTCAGTTTATTCTGCTTCTTAAAGTAACATTTATGACAGGGTTAGTTGGGTTATATTGAATTAATTAAGGGATAATTAGCATATATAAAATTTATTCACCATTTATGAATAGAAATTTTTATGTATCATGTATGGTTGCTATTTTTCAAATGCCCCCCCCCAAACACACACACATTTTTTTCCTAAACAGAATAGTTAAAATGTAAAGTCTGTTTCTTTTAAAGTAAATGTATTCAAATGCTTATTAGTTTAACAACATTTTAGAAAGCATATCACATTGTAGGTATTAAAAGTTGTGATACAATCATGCAGATAACAACTCATTGTCAAACAACTTCAATGCCTTTGCTAATTAGCAACATTTGTGAGAACCTGGTCATTTCCAGCAACTTGCTCTTTTGATTAATGTCTTGAAAGTAAAGCCAGCTGTTAATTATGTTAACAACCAATTCCTTGGGAATCATCATAATCCATTTTAATGGACTGACAATTACTATTAATCAAACCCAGGGACATGAAGTGTTACAAATTTGAAGATTCAGTTTTGCTGGGTGTCAGTACATAAGGTATGTATGAAAGCAAAGAATGACACAATTGTCCTTATTTGTTTTGGTTTTGGGTTTTGTTTGTATGAAGGAAGTTTTTCCTCACTAATGATGTGAGTAGTTCTTTGATTGTACTATTCAGTTAAGTCTCCCTATACAATGCAAAACGCAAAACACCCAGCTATAGAGTAAAAAAAAAAAAAAAAAGTAATTCAAAATTAGTTGTTTGGCATTTTTCCTGAAAAGCCAAAGAATGTTAGAATTTGGTAATAAATATAAAACAAACAACACCTGACATTGTAGGCATAAATTCAAGAGAAGAGTCATTGAAAGAGGGAAGAAGCTATAAAAGATTTAAAAATAGGGCACAGGAGAACTGCATGTATTTTTTTTTCCTTTCCTCACTTTTTATTATTTGCTACTTCAGGTCATTTGTTTCTTGTGAGAGAATCCAGGGCCCAATGATGTTCTAATACAATGGACGGTGTCACATGCACTAGTTCCTTGTGCTGGAATTATAGACTTTAATAATGTTACACACATTTTTTTTCAATTTGCATTAAAGCATATTAATATATTCCATTTGTCATTTATTCACTTACTAGTGTTATCATACTCTTAATTATGGAGTTCTTAGTTTGTGGAAGGTGCTGTTCAAACTATTGCAAGTAAAGAAATGGCAAGATAAGCAAGCCCTGTACCCAAGGAGACAATAATATTGCCAGGAGGAGAGCAAACACATAAGCAAGTTTGTCAGACCTCATTCAGGCAGCCCTAACTTGGTGAAAAGAATTGTAAAGTAAATAAAAAGGGCGGTGTGATCCAGATCAAAAGGGGGCAGGAAATTTAGATGGGATAATCTGGGAAGATTCTCCAAGGATGTGGCTTCTGCACATGAACTTGAAAGGTTGGAAGGATTCAGCTAGGCAAAGATATGAGGGAGCAGCATCTTGGAGCAGGGTTAGCAAAAGCCTCTAACATGACAAAGGGATTTGGGGTGTTTAATGGACAAAAAGAGATGGTAGGCTTGGACCTCACTCAACTGTGAAGACTATCATGATGAAATTAGATCTGAGGTGAGATAAGGACACTCAAGAGCTCAACAGGCCAGAGGAAGGTTTTACTTAGGTCATACTAGTAAACAATTGGCAGAGTGTTAAGCAGGTAGGTGAGTTGATCTGAAATGCACGTTTTCCTCAGAGCAAAGATTCTTCAAATAGTTAATGGCAGATATAATTAATGGTATACACATGGGAGTAGGTTCTGACATCAAATCACATATTTTCCTTATCTTTGCTTTTCAATAAAATGCATATAAGATTTAACAAAAAGGAGTTTGCCTTTGAATTAATAGGTGTATAATTCATCGAATACTATTTTCCTTAGGAAAATGATTGATGGTTTGAGAATGTCTCAATTATAGACACGCAGTCATATAATAATTATCTATCATAACCAGTTTGTCTCTGAAGTAAAAAGGAAGTTTCCTGGTATTATACTAATAAGTCTTAGCACAATTGAAGTGTTAGAATACGGTTAAGACCAGGAACATTTCAAACTTAAGAAAAATGTCCACTTCTCACTACAGGTAGATTCTCTTATCTCTTGGATGAATGTGGCCTCTGTTGTTCCTCTCTCCAACCTTGTATCACTTGCTTAAAATGCACAGAAGTTGATTAGCTTCTGACTACTCATTAGGAAAAGCCTAAATAGGAGACTGGTCTATTTCCAGGGGTTAAAAAGTATAAATTTCTTCAGAATTCTTTATGGAAATCATGAAGAGCTTGACATCTGGAAACACAGAAGGCCTTTCTCTAGATACTTGAGCTAATTTCAGGAAAGAACATAACTAAAGCTCAGGTTCTTGATCACATCATGTACTTTGTGATGCAACTTGGGATCTCTTCTGCTTTATACTTATGGAACCCTAGGTTCATGCACCTGTCTGATAATTTTCTTCCACACATTTTGCTCTTCCAGGTTAATATGAAGTCAAATGACCATATGTCTACTAATCAAGATTCCAAAGAGACTAAAAGCACCACAACTGTTGTAACTCTAAAGAGCTCAGGAAAGCATTTTATGCAATAAATAGACACATATTCAATGTTGCCTATTGGTTTCATTGACTTTCTCATAGATTACTATTTCATAGGAAGATAAGTAAAATGGATAATCTCTTTCAGAGAATTACTAAAAAAATGCATCAAGATACAATGTGCTGTTATAATTGATACATAGTTACTCCTCCTTGGTTAGGACAAAATTAGGCTTCAATTTGATATGTGAATAATATGTACATACCGAAGCAAGATTAGAAATTCTGCCACTGATAATAAGTAGATGAGTGCTAAATTAATATCTTGTTTTTTGCAGAAAAAAATGATGTTGGGGACACAGGAATCCTGCCTGCTAATTTGAGTCAAATTCCAGTAAGCTGTGTCAACTGGGATAAAATACTGAATAGCCTTAAGCCTTCAATTATCTCTTTGTAATATGAAAGATTATAGGGAAAACATCCTGAGATTCTTCTTTAGTTTTATAGTTCTGTGATGTTTCGTAAGTGGAAAGAACCATGGGATTGTCCAGCTAGTCCTAACCATCACCAACTAGTGTAACTATGTACATATCTCTCCTCTCTGAGTTCCTTCTTTTTTATCTTTACACTTAAAAGACTACAATTTGCACTTTCCATTATAGAGTAAAAATTCAATTTAATGACCTCAAAAATGATAAGGCTTTCAGAACTGTTGTTAACCTGATGGCAAGATGACTTCATGCTTTATACATTTTCTCAGGCCCCTTGACCACTAACTAAACCTGTGAGTTTATAGGGTGAGTGGCTGCAGTTTGCAGCAGACATTGTCATACAAGAGAACACAGGTTAATGTATAGACAGAATTTAAAAAGATGCTTATTATTCTGCTTGAAAAATAGCCTGAAAAGATGTAAACCTCTCTCATATAACTTTTAACCAATTGACAGTCTTTGAATACAGTGCTCAAAATCAGTATTTATGCATTTCTAATTATTTAACATTACCCAAGGATGTAAAAGTATATATATCTCCTTTACTTGCAATAACAATAAAATACTTTTATATATTTTGGAACCACAGAAAAACATGAAATGTAATTCACCTCTAATTGTGTCATTTGCAGACAATCTGTATAGTCATATGGGAGCACTTAATTTCAGTATTTTTATATTTGTATATAAATTAGATTATAATATAAATATTTTATACTATATTCAGTAAAAATAATTTTGGTGCATTAGCATTGTTTTTAACGTCTTTCCTTAAGGAGTTTTCTCAGCACTAATAAAAAAAACTAACTCTCACATCATTATTTTTTTCTATTTGTAATTATTTGCTATTAGTCTAAATTACCATTCTATTGTTTCCAAATTATTTTTATCATTTCATATTGTATCATTTCCATATGTATTGTGTATAATACATTCATATATACAATACTTAATGAGTGCTTTCTATGTTCTTGGCAGAGTATTAGATTTGGGGAGACCCAATAATGAATAGTACATAGTCTTTGCTTTTAAGAATTTTCATCTCACCTGAGAGAAAAATATTCAAAGAATGTAACAGATTATAATATGTATATGTTTATATTTATATTATTAAACAAGGGCCTGGTAAAACAGAAAAAAAAAAGAAGAAAAAAACCCTTAAACTTTTCTAGTAATTTTGCAAGGAAGAAGCAAAGAATTAAAGGTTAGAAATGCATCTGAAGTAAAGAGTAGGGGCTGATTAGACCAAGTATGTGGGGAAAGCACATGTGAGCAAATATGTGCTGGAAACACCATCATGGTCAGGAGCAAGTCCAAGATTTCTCAGAGCAGGTAGACCAAGGTTTCAGGGAAATGGTGACTTGTAATGAGCTAATTAAATAAGCTATGGCCAGCCAGAGAGCCACATATAATGGGGAAAAAATTTTAAGAAAGTCCAATAATAGGTAATGTCAAAGGTAATGCTTATTGTGTGTTTGTTCTGTGCCAAGTAATGTGCTAACCACTGAATCCTCTGGGGTTGCTACTATAAGGGTCCTCTTAGGATCCAATGACTTACTCAGCTGCACACAGGTAACATTAAAGCAGGAGTTTTAACTCTGTGTGCCTCACTTTACTGCATGTCCTCACCAATGTGCACATTCAGGGTTCCAAAATGCCTCTCCATAGGCCCATAGTGTGACATCAAAGAATTGGAAGAACGCCAGTGGCAAACCCATGCTTTAAAAGATCCATCTATTAGGAAGGAAATATTTGTTTCTTCCTCTGGTAATCTCCCTTGCCTCCTATATTATAGCATCCTTGAATGATAATAAAGAGAACTCCTTTGATTTATATTTAGTTGAATTTCCTTCCCAGAACATGTCTGAAGAAAGTCCCCTGAAATTGTTTAAAGCTTCGTTTTTTACCACAGGCCAAGAAAAGTGCTTTCTCACCAATGTTTCTTATTTATCATCTTTTCTTTGGGTACTCCAAATATACCCCCATTTCTCCTGTGGTATTTACTTATACTAAGCTTAATATTTATAAAGTGATTTTACCAAATGGATAGTGTATAATGTTTAAACAATATTGGTTGTCACAATTTTAGGACAAAAGTCATGCCTTACATGTACACCTTGGAAAATAAGCCATTGGAAAGTCCACTATTATTTCAGTGATATGACATCAGTGGTCCATTGGCAGGAGATGGGCACTCTGGCTGAGTATCTTTGAACCTTTGACTAATGGTTTATTTATCAAAAACTAGGACATGATGGTGAAGCTTTGAAAATCTCCCTGTAATTGTCCTCAACTCAGAGTCTTCTTAGTTGTTCTCTGTTTTAATCAACTGGATTTTTTCAAATGCAGTTGGAAGATGTGTTACACCCTTTGGGCCTGTAGCTTATTTAAGAAGACAGGGGCACGTAAGCAACTTGAGAAATGCACAAGAGAAGGCAAAGGCAAAGGAAGTGATTAAAAGGCTGAGAAGTAGGTCATAAAAGAAGAGCAGAGAAGTCAGACAGAAGCCAAGAGGAATGGGAAATCAATAGAAAGGATGTTTATAGGTGGAGGTGGTGAATATGATTCTTCCCTTCCTATTTAGACCAGGGAAAAGAGGCGCTAATGCTGAAGTCTGAGGAAGTAGGTGAGATGTCAAACAAAGAGCATTATCAAGGCACAATGAGGGCATTGTATAGAATCTTCTCTGAAATTGTTTTTGCTTTTTAGTAATATGGTAACATAGTTAGCTCATATAATAGAATGTGTGACTCAAGAGCACAAGTACCATGGTATCATGGAGATGGACACAAACAAGCCATCCAAAAGTTCATAGAAAATAAAAAGTAGGGGGCTAGGGATGTGGCTCAAGTGGTAGCGCACTCATCTAGCATGCGTAAGGCACTAGGTTCGATTCTCGGCACCACATAAAAATAAAATAAAGATATTGTGTCCACCTAAAAAAAAAAAACTAAAGTATATAAATAAATATTAAATAAAATAAAGTAAAAAGTAGAATAGGGAGTTATGAGGCCCTGGATAAGCCCTAAAGTAGAGGTAACTAGAGGAGAGAGTGACAGCACTGATATGTCAGATAATTGGAAACTGGAGAGTAGAATCAGAGCTAGAGATAAATTTGAAAGAGTTAAGGTATTGGAGATATTTTGAAGAAATAAGAATGAGTGAAATATCCAAAAAGAACTCTGTAAATATCAAATTTTATTTTAGTGAAGTTAGTCATATGATTAGACCCTGGATTATCTGCTCTGTGATTACCGAAGAAAGTTTTAAAATTTTCCTACCAAATCCATATATACAAGTACTGTAGGAATGTGTTTTATTTTTAATGTAGTTTTCTTATGTATTTCTGTGTGTATGAGTGTTTTTGTGTGTGTGCACGTGTTGAGATTTAAAAAAAAATGTGTTAGTAATTCTAAGTATCATCTACACAAACTTATATCTTGAGAACCAGGAAGTCTATGGTAAGTTTCTTGAACCGTTTAGTGATTGTAACAGGTGAAAAAGTGATTTTAAAAAAAATTAAGGCTCAATTGCTTTACTTCTAAGAACTGATAATCCACTTGGAGGAGAAAGTAGACATTTATAAAGTGCAAAAAGTGAAAAATAGATGATTTTTACATGTGGCACCAGAATTTATATCATGGGATGGGTCTCTTACTTATATGGTGTAAAAAATATAAAAATAAGACACCTCCCTTTCAAATATTGGGGTGAAAAACTATAGCAGTTGTATATTTGAGGTATTTGGCTAAAGAGCATGGGAAGAATTTTGCTTTATTTTCTAATAGGAAAAATAAGGCAGGAGAGGTTGAAAATAGAGTTCCAAAGAGCAAAGGGAACATTGTAAATAAACTCTCTTAAAGACAAAAGCCAAGTAGTAATAAGAAGGACAGGGCCAGGATTTAGGAGGAGTTGATAGCATGCTGGCCAATTGTGCAGATTGCTAAAAGCCTGAGAAGCTAAACAAAGTCTTGAGAGACTCAGGAGCTCAGGGAAATAGTGTGTGGAGCCCAAGTCTACTGGGGGTCAGGGCATGATAAACCACACACATTAGGTTGAGGCCCCTAAGACTATTTTCATAAACATGGAGTAAACTGGAAGTTGAAAGCCTCCTGCATGGATAAATCCAGCTTCGACAGGTATTTGTCCTTACCATGGGAAGATGTTCAATGGCAGCACTAGCACCCCTGGCCTCCAGGAAGAAGCAAGTGTTCATCTTCTCCAGAGGAATATGACGTTATAGAAAGTCTCAGGTTACCTTACAGTTTGTTCAATAAAAGTCCCAGCAATTAATAACATACCAACTGATACACAGAAAAACAGATGACCTAAGGGACAGGACAACAAATAATGGAGTTATTTAATATAGCCTCAAATTAATTATTCTGAGTACATTGAAAGTGGTAAAAGACAAGATTAAAAAATTGGGTATAGAACTGAAAATTATTAAAATGATAATAGTAATAAGAAAATAGAAATACTGGAACTAAAAAATGTACCATCAGAAATAAAGAACTCAATAGACTGTCTCAAGAAAGGACTTGACACAAAAAGAAATTACATTAAAGTAGATGGTAGATCAGAAGACAAATCCAAAAATGATGGAAAGATGCAAAAGATAGAATAAAAGGTGCAGACAATAAAGTGAGAAGAAACAGCCTGTGTAATTGGGTCCCAGGAGGCCAGAAGAAAAAAAATGTGGGATTAAAAATGTTAAGGAATAACAACATGCCAATGGGTGTAGCTGGATTGTAGAGTATTTGCCTAATATATGAGATCCTAGATTTGATTCCCAGCATTGAAAAAAGTCAAAAACAACCCCCCCAACATGAAAACCTGACAGAAAAATTGAGAAATTTTCAATGACATTAAATCACACATCAAAAGATATCTGGAGACAATAGGATGTCTGTTACATGCCAACATATTCACCAACAAAAGTACACCAAAAATATAGACAACTTACCAAAACAACTGACAAAATATTTCAAAATTTGGAGAAATAGGAAGAGTGTCTGGGAGTCTTAGGACTTGTGGAACAAGGATGGAATTTCCTCTCTGCAGAGTTAAAAATTGCACATTGGTCAGTACTAAATAGCAAGGATTCAGGTTAGTCTCTGTGAACAAAACAAGTGGGGCCACCTAATTACCAATAGGAAGTCTTTGACAACCGGCTTAATGTTTGGACCACAGTCAACCAAAGTAGACATGTGAGGGCATTTTGAATCTAAAAAGGTTGATTTTGCACTAATAGGATGCATAGTCTCATAACTAAATACTCAGAAAGCACAGAATAAAATGCAATATTAATCATTATAGCAAGAACCACTCTAGAATAAGAAAACAATGGGGGGGAGGAAGATGGCGGCGAGGGGAGTGCATTGCCCCCGTGTGCTGCTTCACTGTGTGGTAGTATGACAAGTCAGGACGGCTAAAGGCTATCTTGTTAGGAATTTCCAGCAATAGTGGGGTGCTCCGGAACCTGGAGGAAGGATTTCCATCGCACGAGGATCGGCTACGGGGACTCAAACACGAGAGGTTTGTCGCACGGAGGGTAACACTGCTTATTCAGCAAATCGCCCCGTGGCTAGAGTCTGCAGCGCGCGCTGGGAAACGAGGAGAAAGCGACGCAGGAATACAGCGCTGCAGTTTCTGCCAGCCGTGCAAGCACCGTACTCAGGGCTGAATTCTGGGTTCGAGACGGGGGAAGGAAGCGGTCCATCTCGGTTCTCCACACCAGTCAGACCACAGAGGAGGCCAGCAGCCACCATGTTGGAAAGCTGACATCACCATCGCTGTTTTCGACTGACCGCAGCTCATTCAGCCATAGAACAGG
>NW_026000108.1:14106559-14189267 GCF_001458135.2 Marmota marmota marmota
TATGGGGTGAAGGTGGGAGTTCATAACCCACTTGAATCCAAGTGTGGAATATGATATGTCAAGAAATTTGTAATGTTTTGAACAACCAACAATAAAAAATTAAAAAAAAAAAAGAACCACTCTAACCTCACTACAATGAGAAAAAGCAATCAACAAAGCCAACATGGAGATTACTCAAATGGTGGAATTAGCTGACATGGATTTTCATTTTATTATTATTATATTTTTTTACTGGAAATTGAATCAAGAGGATACCTTATCACTGAGCTATAACCCAAGTCCTTTTTATTTTTTATTTGCAGACAGGTTTCCACTGTGTTGCTGAAGGTCTTCCTACATTGTAGATGCTGGTTTCAAACTTGTGATCCTCCAGCCTCAGACCCCAGAGTCTCTAGGATTATAGGTGTGTTCCACCACATCTGGCTTCTGACTTAGATTTTTAAAGCAACTTTGTGGGCTTGATGTTTAGGTTCCACATATTTGTGATATTATTTATGTTGCCTTTGGAAGATAATTAGGATTAGAGAGGTAATGAGGATGGGGCACTGGCATGATGAGATTAGTGTCTAAAAGAAGAGATACCAGAGAGCTCCCAGCACACCAGTACCTGACCCCACTGGCACCTGGGTATTATATTTGCTGCAGCCAGAAAAATGAGAATAAATTTATGTTGTTTAAGTTATTTCAGTCTTTGGTATTATTAATGGCAGCCCAACAAGACTAAAGCAAGCAACTATGGTTAAAAAAATGTTCTAGAAAGCAATTATAAAGTTTGAACCACAGTCAACCAAAGTAGAGAAATATAGGCATTCTAGATAAAACAAATTCAATTTAAGCAAAAAGTAAAACTATTAAATTTTAAATTAAAAATGCAATAATAACTTTTAAAAAACAACCTTTACTAGACATACTCAGTAAAAGAATAGAGATTACAGAAGAGAGTATCAATGAATTGGAAGATCCATCAAAATAAATATTACAATCTGAAAACCAGAGATATGGTAGATAGAACCAAAAATGAACAGAACTTCAGAGACCACAGAGCTCTCAGGAGCAATAGCAATGGATCTAACTTTTGTGTGATTAGAGTCACAGGAAGAAAGCAGAAAATGTAGCACTGAAAAAGTATCTGAGTAATTTTGAGAAAGAATAAATAAACAGAATAATAGAACAGACTAGATTCCAGAAATAGAGCTCCCATATAAATTCAATTGATTATTGTCAAAAGCACCAAAATAATTCAATTAGTAAAAGAAAATCTTTTCAACAAATGATGCATACTATATTTCAAAAATTAATGCCCACATCTCTTACCTCACACCATGCAAAAGATAATTTAAAATAGATCATATCTCGAAGCAGAAAATTTGAAACTATAAAAGTGTTTTCAAAAGACATGAAGGGAAATCTTTATGGTTATGTGGAAACCAGGTTTGTTTAGACAGAGATTCAAGAGTAGTAGCTATAAAGAAATATATAATAAATTAGCTATAAAGAAATATATAATAAAATTTATTCCATCAAATTTAAAACACAATCTGTTTTGAAAAACTCTGAAGAAAATTCATAGATAAACTGCCAAACCACACACTGGGAGAAAATATTTGTGCATTATTTTCCAAGATAACTTATACTTATTATATAAACAATTCATAATAAAAAGACAACCCAATTTTTAAAATGAGCAAATGATGTGATCACCAAAGAAACACAACTGGATAATGGTCACATGAAAAAATATTCAACAATATTAGTTTTTAGGGAAATGCAAATCAGGAGGTGTTGATATATTCACTGGAGGGTTAAAATTAAAAACACCAACAGAGCAAGTTTTGGCAAGGTTGTGGAGCACGGAAATTATTATGTACTGGAAGGAGACTATAAAACATGAAAAATAATTTGGAGAATGTAAGAACTACCTTAAGTGTTTCTTATAAATTTAAACATAAAATTTCTGAAAATTTCAGAAATTTCTCTCTTAGATATCCACTAATGTGATGGTAGATAGAACCAAAAATGAAATTGTAAGTCTTTATAAATATTTATACAATTTTCTTAACAGCTTTATTCATTATTGTTTCAAGTTTGCAATTACCCAACTGTACACCAATGGGTGAATGAATTGTAATATCCGTGTGTGTGTGTGTGTGTGTGTGTGTGTGTGGTATCAGTCTTTAAAAAATGGAAACTTTATTAGCCTTACAGAAAAATTTCTGTAGGAATAAAGTTTGTCCACTACTAATGCACCATACACCATAAGACAACTAAATAGTGCTAACACGATTAGCTACATTGAAACATATACAAATAATAACTGCATTACATTATCCTCAGTTATTCTTTCATTGGCCTCCATAATTTTTTATCTTAAAATAACCTACTAAAAGCAGTAAGGAACATACTGTTTAGAGACACAGTAGCAATTGATTGAGAGAATTCTTTCCTAAGGCAAGCAATTTTCTCCTGATGTGACAATTTCGTAAAGTTGAATTATTATTTTAAGATGCCCTTAAATCCAAATACATTTTGTGTGCTACAGAAACATGTGGAAGTGATGTATTTCATTTTCTACTGCATCTAAAAAGAGAGTTATCGATGCTAAAATCCCTTTGTTAAAAAAAAATAAAAATAAACCTCAGAAGGAGCAACTATATTAACTTTCATAAGGTTGTTTCTTCACTATTAACAAGGTTGTGATATTATTTAACAGGCACTTTTTTGCATCTTAATTGGCTATTAAATATAGAGGGTAAAGAAATTGTATATTTGATGTAAATGATATTTGAGAAATGTGTCCTTTAGTAGCAATTAATTATTTCAGTCCTTGATAATATTCCCAGGTCTCTAGAGACACATGGGGAGAATTGTATTTCCTTTATTTTTTTTTAAACATCTGCGTTTGGGTTAAGGTTCTTTTCTAACTGAAATTGTTTTGCTGACTTCACAATCCTCAACATTTTAAATATAAAAAAAGAGAGAAGAAAAAGAAAGAAAGAAACTTGCTTTTCAAAGATGACTTGACATTTTTCAGGGCTTCAAATTTCTTCCATGTTGCCTTTTGTATCAGTGTAGTACACACACTGAGAAGAAGAAAGGACTAACTCCAGGTTTGTAGACAAATTTAGGCACCATTTTTATTTTCTAGCTAGCAATGGCATATACTCCCCAACTAACATTTTTACTTCAAACAGATTTATTAACAAAATTTGAAGGGCATAATAATTTTCAAAGAAAAATATTGCCTCTGGGAGTCAAGGGCCTTTTGTGTTTTGAGCCAAACCTGTCCTCTGTGTTCCAGATACCTCCGAACTTTCTGGTGGGAATTCTGCAACATGCCGTTTTTATTAAGGTTAAGAATTATTGGATCAAACGTGGATGCAAACTTCAATTTAAAAAAAATAATTAACAATATGTACTTGAAAACATTTATTTTATTTCCCAAGTTTTTTCCTCATTTGAACAGTTTTCAGTTTCCTGAAACTGTGCAGAGAGCATTTTCTACGCTAGTCTGCACTAATGATAGAGGTCCCATTACATTTCATAGAATCTAGCTGGGGGCTGGTGTTTAGCAAATACAAATGAGAATTCTTTGTTTTTTTCTTCCTTCCACTGACTCAGGAAAAATCTTAAGTAAAGTAAAACATGAATAATTTTCTTCTCCTTCACCCACAATTTCTCCTCACCTAACCCCAGCCCCATCACAAATATCACAAATCTTAGCTGATGTTGAGTATCTTGGCCTTTTTCTAATTAAAGACGGCTGTGCGATTCCCCAGGCTGTGCAAAAACCCTTTAGGTCCTAAAAAGAAATGACTTCCAAATTGAAAAGCTAGTAAATAAGTCAGTTTGGGGCCCAAAGCAATTATCATTACAGGGAAGTGTCTTGTTAAAAGTCCATTTTGAGTTGGCTAGTTTCTGTCTTGCAGTAACTGGGAGGCAGGTAGGCAGTGATTTCTATCCATAACATATACAATGGTAATTTCTCTGTATTGTAATGATTTTTAGATAAAGATATTTATGCTAGAAATGTCTAAACACCAACAGTGCTGTCACTTCCCCAACCTTTATGAGAAATAAAATAATTTTAAGTTCACACAAAATAATTCTAACTATATTTACATTACCAAGTGTTGAAAATGGTTATATAATGCAATTCAATTTAGGATCTGAGTTTTAGTCGATATAAAGCACTGTGCTTAGCTTCAGCAGGGAGACAATTATCAAGGTGGTTAAAATACAAGAAACTTACATATGCAAGGGAAGGAGACAGAATTTTAGGACAGAGACAGAACAGCAGTTCTGAAAACCAGGTTTGCAGAGTCATGGAGAAAGAAGCAGAAACCAGGGCATCAGGACATGAGAAAGAGAAGACGATTAGGAAAGGTCACGGGGCCAGAGGCCTTGAAGTGGTCTTTTCAAGACATTACCTCCACAAACAAAACTGGTGCAAAAGGGCTTTCTCAGGAAAGGGAAGAGCTTGGAGCAAACCTGGAGGGGAGAGAGTGTGGGTGGGCACATTATGAAAAGCATCAACCAATTCATTACAGTGGAGGATAAAAAATGAATAAGGTAAAAACCAGACAAGCATCTTCACTCAGTCTGTGACACATACGTGAAATTTCCCATTTTTAAGACATAAGCAGACACTCAAGTATTTTTAGCTGACAGTAATAAAAATACATGTGGAAAAGAGTTAGGTGGTATGGACAGGTGTAGGAAAAGCTGTGAATCACTAGAGGTGAATGAAACAAGAGAATTAGAGAAAGTGAATTCCAGATTTACACTGATGCCCTTAGAACGAAGGAAAGTGAGTAATATGAATTACTGAAATTCATATTCCAGTTATGCAAAAGATATAATATGCATAACTTAAAAAGATGCTTTAAACAGGTGGAAGAGAGAGAAGCGGGGGAGGTTATTACGACTCAAAGGTTAAGACCTAAAATCTTGGCAAGAGGATTGGATAAAAATAAATATGAGGAATTTAGTAGGGGATATATTTTAAATAAAATGGCAATATGGGGAAGTGAAAACAAAATTACTCTCAATTCCAGGGCATCCATCATCGCTGTTAAAAAAGACAAAAAGAGACTTAGCAGAATTACATTCATTCATTTAAAAAGCATCTGTTCTAAAACAGAGTATTTGTAAATTCTATATACATTGTGATATGCACTTAAAATGATAAAAATCATAGCTTACATACCTATGCACGATCTTTTAAGTGTCAGGCACCATTCTCAATTATATAACCAATCAATCCTCAAATGGCGTCATCTCTGATAGAAGATCAAGGTATAAAGGGACTGGAAGATTACCCAGGGACACACAGTTAGTATATATCACAAGCTTGACTGAAACTAACGTTCATATTTTTCCCCCAAAATACAAGCTTTAAGTTGGAATTAGACCATCTAAATTGCTAGTGGAGCCTAGGAGGGAGAATTGTAGGTAAAAATGATAATAATAACTAATAATAAGAAGCCACCTTTATGACAATGACTGTGTACCTATGTCTTGAAGGTTAAAAGGGAGGCAGCCAGATAATTTGACATATGCTGTGTCTCTTCTTGAGCCAGAGAATGCCGGGATAGTAGTGCTGAGCAAAGGCTTGGAGGTGAGCAGAACCGGATGCCTGGGGAATTGTAACCCATCAGGAAGCTTCTCACACTGTCATCAGGAGTGTCTCTGGGGAAGTTGGCTCTGTTATGTCACACTCTCATTACTCCTTGAAAATATTAGACAGTTATTAAATGAGATCTCAATTAAGCAGAGACCTCAATTAATTATACCGTATCTCCTAAAATGTTATTTTATACTAAGAAAAGAAGAATGACAAGCTTTTGACTCTCCTCCAGGCTGTCTCTTGGAATAGGGCACAACTGAGCCTCTGTCCCTTATGTGTAAAGTCAGGTTAGATGAGAGGTTCATTAAGAAGGAAGGAAGGAAGGAAGAAAGAGAGAGAGAGAGAGAGAGAGAGAGAGAGAGAGAGAGAGAGAGAGAGAAATTTTGAATTGTGTTTCTTTGATTATTTATTTATTTATTTATTTATTTATTTATTTATTGTCAGGAAGATCATGAAACCCAATTGGAGGAACTATTTAAAGTGAAGTTCAGAGGCAATGGCCTCCTGCCTTATCAGGGTTAGGTGGAAATGGGATGGTAAGGATTGGTTCGTGGTCGGTGAGACTATGTCATCAAAAAGAGGCAACAGGAGGTTCTGGTTAAAATTACCGACTGCAGAAAACACAGAATTTGCATCCTGATTTGGACATTGTGAACTGTGTGAGCTTTAGCAAATGGATCTATTGATATGTAATAAATCATTCTGAATTTAGCAGATTAAAAAGGCAACATGTATTACACACCACTTCTGAAGTTCAACAATTTAAGAGAGGCTTACCTAGCTTGTTTTGCTGGAGTCTCTCCTAAGATTGAGATTATCTGAAGGGGTCTGGGAATCTAGGCTAACTGCTGTGGCTATGGGAGGATTTCAGTTCCTTAGTGTGTGGGTCTTTATGTAGAGCTGCTTATAGATTGGTTACTGGCTTTCCCTATTGCAAGCGATCTGAGAGAGAACAAGAGACCAAGACAGAAGTCATCTTGGTTTTACAACTTAATTATGAAAGGGATCTGCATCTTATCTTCAGCACATTACTCATTGGAAATTAACCACCAAGTTCAGCCCAAATTCAAGGAGAGGAATTAAGCCCTACCTGTTGAAGAGTATTAAGGAATCTGTGAATAATTTTTTAAATAACCATAGAAAAAACACTTAACTTCTCAGTACATTTCCCCATTTTTAAAATGGAGCTATTGATAGTGGCTATGCAATAGGGAAGAGAGGGAAGAGTACATGAGTGCATACACACACACACACACACAGGCAGGAAGGAGTTTCCCTTGGGTCTGCTTCTATTATTTTCAGGTCTTTCATTAATTGCATTATTCCCCCCCCCACACACACACACATTAAGAATCTTACTAGGTCTATGGATGTAAATATTCATATCAACCAGAAACACCCTCATAGACACATACAGAATGTTTGGTTATATGTCTGGGCAACCAGTAACCCAAACAAGTTGACACACAAAATTCACCATCATAGGGATAGTGTAACATAGTCAATAGTTGAAAAGTATCTAGAACAATGCATAGCAAGCATTTGTCAACGATACTCATTTTCAGATGAAACAAACATCTGGAAATATCAGAAATATGAGAATAGTGAGAAAATGGCACATTGTGAGAAATAAAGTGATTTACTTTTCAGCAATAACACATTTACTATTAAATCCTCATTATTCTTTCTGTTGCTCTTCCTTTTAATGTTATTGTAGGGGCAGTCAGAAAACTGTTTGATTTCTCAAAGCAAAATATTTTCCACATTCATTTATGAAGATAGCAGATATTGATTGTATTTATGCTTTTTGCATAGATCTTTATTTCTTCATATAAAATATAAAAGAGTTTATCCACATATCTTAATAAGTGGCCACTGTATGAAAGTATTCTAATGAATGAGCCCGACAGTCTGAGAGGAGAACATATTAGGTCAGGTCACCTTAGTGTATATTAGCTACCTTGGGTTATCATTCTCCTTCATAAAAGGACTGAGAAATTCTGAGAGAGGAATCAGAAAAGACATGGGGATACAGATAAAGAAAAAGTGGGGCAAAGAACCCTTCAACTTATTTTCCCCAAATTAACTCTCTAGCAGAGAATGAGGAGAAATGACAAAGTGATCAGAACAAAATGAACTCTTGCAGCTCAGCTCAAATATTCCAGCAACTGCTCTGAAACCTTCCTCTCAGAAAGGCTTATATGGGACCAATTAATTGAACATGAAGAATCAACCCCAGCAGCTTCCCAATGTACAGCTGTGCCTGAATGCCTTAGTTCTAGTCTCTGAAGAAGGTATAATCAAGGGAATGTTTCTCTAAATACATAAAATCTCCCCAAATCCCAAAGTGCAGGTCCCTCTTGCTTTTGGCAGGCAGTACGATATTTTAGCTTTCAAGCTAGAATTGCCTCCTCAGGGTCACCAGGTTATTGTGGGACTGCAGTAAAACAAAGACGCGCTTTCCATGGAGAATTTGTAATGAGGTCTTCATGTGCACGAGGAAAATACATCAGCATATTAACCCCATTGCCTTCCTGGGCTTTTTATTGAAGGGAAAAGGAGAATAAAAAATAGTCAGGGCCAGGGGAATAAGAAAAGGTATCTCTGAGTAGAAAGTGAATAAAGTTATCTACTGGATTTCAAGAGTAATTTCAAAATAAAATTCTACTTTTTAGTTTTTTAAAACATATAATGTCATTTGCAAAAGCAGAACCATGTGGGAAACAGAGCAAAGAAAAAGACTTGAAAGCCATGCTTGGCACCTAATGTGTGTTTCGTAAGTATCTGGTGAGTGAACTTATTGACTAGTGAGAAAGGGAGAGATATGAAGTTATCTTTTGCAGACATCAGATTTGCCTTACATCTCTGTCTCTTATCAGAACCAAACTCTACACTTGAACATATCTTTGAAACATTGCTGCCCTAAATGGTATCTCGGAAAGACATGATGACCTTACTAGGGAAAAACAATTGTCTTCCACAATGGTTCTTTTAACTGTGGCTTGTACCCTAATTGGGTAAAGGACTTGTTAAAACCCCAAGTTCTGCCTTCCCCCTCAGAGTTCCTGATTCATTAGGTGTAATGATGCCTGGGAATTTTCATTTCTGATAAATGTTCAGAGAATTTGATGTTACAGGTCCAGGGACCTCACTTGAAGAACCTTGATGGTAAGGAACAAACCATTGGTCTGAAAGTTCTAAATTTGTTTTTGTTTTTTGTTTACTTTTATACTTGGGTTATGTTTTAGGTACACCACACTTTAAAAAATTTATTGAACATAATAAAAGATATAAATCTACTGTACATATTTGTATAATCTTTTACAAATAAATATATTTTTCATGTTTATTATCAAATTTGATTATTCAAATAGCTCCATGATTTAAAAAGGGCAGTAATTATTATTATCATATTTTTGGCAGTTGATACAATATTAAACTCAGGTGGAAAACATACTCTAGAGAGTGATCATGTCTTATTTCTAGTAGTATCCTTAAAACCTCACAATCAGAGGAAAACATACCCAGTGTTGAAACATGTGTTTAATTAATTAGGCTTGTGCAAGGACATCACTTGTAAGTGGTTTAAACAGATATTACACAGTGTCACGGGACTTCAAATCCAGTGCTCTTTAATTATCCATAATACTCAATTAACAAAAGATCTCTGCTCCTATTTTCTCTACAAGCAGGTGGAGTGTCAGACCCACTTAGCCCAGAAGGAGGCATGAAATCAGAAGCCCCTTCTGTATGGGGACTCAGAGTGGGGACAGCACCTCCTTTTCCGACTTCACAGGCTGACACTTGACATATAGAAGATACATGGCCCCTGTTGGTGGGATTGACTCTCATGTCTTCCTTCCCCCCAGGTTTAAAACCCTGATTGCATGTTTCCACCTCAATAAAAATACTAGCAAGCCTCAGGTTTGGGGAATGAGGCTCAGGGAAACCACAAACCAGGGAGGAGAGCCACCTGGGTTTTGGACCATATGGCTCTGACTCTATCCTCATGGGAGGGAATAGGACTTCTTAGGCCAAAAAGCTTAGGATGGGTGGCTGCCAATTCACTAACTGTCATCTCAGGAGTCTCCTCGTTGAGCTTGCTCTGCTTGCATCCACTTCTGCAAATGTTCCAGTCAAGGGGATGTTGCTGATTTGAAGTGTATTTCCCCATTGCTGTGGGGAAACAAGGCAAGCCTTCACTTTGATTTCTGAGCAGAGTCCCAGAGAGTCTCCTTAATTAGACCAAGGATCAGACTCCTTCATGCCCTGCCAGAGGAGTCCACTGACTTTCTGGAGCTGAGGGCCACAGAAGGTTTTCTGCTCATAGTGGCCTGGCTTCCCAGAGGAATAAAAAACATATATATACACATTAGTTTATCCAAATAATTTATAATACTGGAATATGTTTTCAAAATCAGAAATGGACTAAACATTTAGATTTCTGGTACTTTTACAAAAAGAAACAGCTCTCATTAATCACATCTACACATTTCATTTGGTCATTTGAATAATTATATGCTAAATAGAAATTGGCCTTCCTTATAAATTATAAGCAACTTTAAAATAACTTTTATAAAATTCCAGCCATTTTTCTTTGTTTCAAAACTAAGTACTATTAATACAAGGACACTTACTACATGAAACCCTGCTTGCTGAAAATATTTTAAAAGCAAGGTTCTGCTTGCTTAAAGAACTCAACTTAAATGAACATAATATTATTGTTATTAAAATCAGATGTAACTGTATAGATATTTCCTTCTCTGTGATCCCTGAAACTATTTTTAAATATGTATTTAAAATCAAATGCAAACACCTGAGCACTCTGCATTTGCATTAGTAAATCACACACAAGAAGGTTGTGACATTCATCTTTATGTCCCCTATTTAAAAATGCCAGTTGTTCTCAGAAAAGAGTCCAAGATACTAGGAAGCCTCCTAGGGTCAGGTGCATTGAGCCAAAGTGGAACAAGCAGGAGAGAATACCAGAAGCGAAGGTTAGAGGTGATTTGTAAAGGGCAGCTATAGCTGATGCAACAGCAAATCATGAAAAGAAAGAAAGAAAAAGTTTACCATGGAAACAGGCACAGAAGAAAAACAGATGAGATAAAGGCTATGGGTCAGGAAAAGGGATGAATCTGAAGTCAGATCCTCAAACGCGGTCTATCTAACAGAATGACAGATTTTATCTGCTGCATCTTGCCTCTTTTGTGGTCTCAATGTTTCTGACATACAGGGAAAGAAACTACAGGCTCTTTATTGTTGCCTGGCATCTACATAGCTTCTAAAAAAAACACCTTGCAAGAGGAAACTAATGTATGCAAGAATATTTATTAAGCATTAATACATGCCAGATGCTTCACTACATGCTATTTATACATTGTGTTTGACTGCTGAAACTCACAATGCAGTGGGGGAGACAAGCATTTTATATTATTTGAATCCAAGTAAATGTTTTCTGAATTATTGATTGTGTGGGTGTGCAACAATTAATAAAAACTATAATTGGAATCCTTTCAAGGAAACATCCTAAAATAATTAATACCCGATTAAATATTTAGCAAAATGGGCCAACCACAGAAATGCTTCTAAACTGTCTATGATGCAGAATAAGCAACCTCAGGTGCATATCTAAAAGTGACTATGGCTTTGGAGTTGGGGACTTTCTATTTCAATGCTGATGCTATGAGTTATTTGTTGGATCACATTTGGCAAATTTCTGAACTATTTGGTATCTCAATGTCATACCTCCTTGTCAAACTAGGGTAATCAGATTGAAACAGGTGACACATAGAGAATGTTTATTAAATGTCAATATTTATATAAGTGGAAGGTGCCCATGTCATATCAGGAGACAACTAACTGCCTTATCCATCCCTGATGGCAAGAATTAAAGGACCTCATCAATTTTTCGTCCATCTCATGGGGTAAAGCAGCATTCAAAGAGGTCCTTTACATTTCTTCTCCATACTTTTCACACTTTCCTCTCTCAAATCCTCTCCTGCAGGATTATTTCCACAGGAGTGGAGTCTCTTCACTGACCTGTTCCCAACACTCACACATAATACTGCAGAAGTGATGTTTTCTAAGATCTAAATTTGTGTGAGCCAGCACTGTGGAAAACCATGGTATAGACACTGCCACTGCTATGGCAGTATCATCATGGCTTTTTAGAAGATATACCATTTTGCAATTTCCTGTTTATTTTCAGTCCTGAAATATCTGAGGAAAAAGTGCCTTTTAGCAGTAACTTCTAGACACAGCATGCCACCTCTCCAGAAGGACCAGGCTCTTCTTGAAGTATGGAGGTTTGGGTGTGGAGAGAAGTGTTCCTTGTACCTGAGAAAGCATCCCCAAGGATCTCCCCTGGGTGGCACCTGCAACAACCCCCCTTCATAATTCTACTGAGGCTCCCTGATCTCTGGGCAAAACCTGCTAACCTCCAGACTCAGGCCTTTTAGCATGTTTCCCTGCTCACAGTGCATTCTGGTAAAATCAATGGGTGAAACTCACCTTGTAGAGTTTGCAAAGGCTTATCAAGGTACCCAGATTAGACCTTGAGGCTCCAGACTAGCAATCAATTCATCCTTTAGGTCTTTCCCCCATGACGTCACATTCTGATCACCCCCCAAGTGCACTTTGGTGCCCTTCACTTTGCAGTATATTTCACTGCTTTCTACTGTGTTTCAACCTCATGGGCTCCAATTGATCTTTCATGGTTCAAAACAAATGACACTGATTATTCTTAGCTCTTTTTTTTTTTCAAAACATATTTACCCACAAAAGTCACAAGAATTAATCTTGACCGATGCCTCCTGGGTTCGCATTGAATTTTCTTAATTTCTCTGTTATAACACAAATCATAATTTAGACAGTTAAATAGATGATAGGTAGGTAGGCAGACAGTTAAATAATTTTCCTGACTCAACTGGAGCACTCCAACATAAAATGGAATTATTTACTAACTGCTTTCTTTTTTAATATATTTAGATTTTAGGGCGATTGTAGGTCTCAGGAAAAATGAGTGAAAACCACAAAATTCACAAATTCCATCCAAAATCACAGCACCCCACCATCTCCTCCATGCAGTACATATATTATAATTGAAGAACTAACACAGCATATAATTATCAACCACATTTTATAGTTTGATAAAGGTTTACTTCTTGTCTCATGCCTTATCTGGATTTTAATAAATATATGACATGTATTCACCCACACAGTTATCACATAGCATACCTTAATGCTCTAAAATTCTTACTTACTCTACCTTTTCATTTCTTCCTCCTTCCCCTACCTTCTGCCTATTGCTGATATTTTTACTGTTTCAAATTTCTTTGTGCCTTTTCCAGAATGTCATATAGTTGAAGTCATATAATATGAAGCCCTTTTCAGATTGGCATTTTTCACTTAACAACCTGCATTTAAGTTTCTTCCATGTCTTTTTATGGCTTGATTGCTCATTTCTTTTAGTTTTTATTATTTTTATTTTTTATTTTTATTGATTCTTTCTAGTTATAGATGACAGTAAAATACATTTTGATGAAATTGTACAAGCATAGATCATATCATATCCTAGAGCACTGATTAATATTTCATTGTTAAATGTACCACAGTAAATTTATACATTCACCTACTGAAGGACATCTTGGTTGCTTTCAAGAATTGGCAATTATGATTAAAATTAAAATTCCTATAAACATTTGTGTGCAGGTTTTTATGTGAATGTAAATTTTCAACTCATTTGAGTCACTGACAAGAACAGTTATTGCTGGATTGCATGGCAAGAGTATGTTTAGTTTTGTAAGAAACTACGAAGCTGTCCTCAAAATAACTAGACCATTTTGAATTCTCACCAACAAGAAATGAGAGTCCCTGTTGCTCAGACCCTCACTAGCATTTGACGACTTCTGTGTTTTGGATTTTTGCCATTCTTATAGGTATGTAGTGGCATCTTATTGCTGTTTTAATTTACAATTACTTAAAGACATATGATGTTGGCATATGATGTTGATGGTCTTATTTGC
Source organism: Marmota marmota marmota (assembly GCF_001458135.2). Taxonomy (NCBI): domain Eukaryota; kingdom Metazoa; phylum Chordata; class Mammalia; order Rodentia; family Sciuridae; genus Marmota; species Marmota marmota. The sequence continues at coordinate 14,120,213 of NW_026000108.1, forward strand.
GTATCATCAATGATGAGGCGTCTGTTCAGATCTTTTGCCCATTTTTTAATTTAGGAGTTTGTTTTCTTCTTCTTGAGTTCTTTGCATATTTTAGATAACAGCCTTTTAGAAGATATACCATTTTTGCAATGATTTCACCACTACTCTGGCTTGTTTTTTCATTATATTAAGATTGCCTTTCATAGATGTGAATGTTTTAATTTTAATGAAATCAAACTCATCAAGTTTTTCTTTCATTGACCATGATTTTGATGCTGTATTTTAAGTCATCACCAAACCCACGATAACATAAATTTTCTCCAATATGATTTCTTAGGAAGTCTATAGCTTGGCATTTTATATTTAGGTTTGTGATCCACTTGAGAGGATTTTTGTGAAAATTTGAAGTCTGTGCCTAGACTCATTTTATGCATGTGGATGTGCAGTTGTTCTAGTACCCACCTTTGGTGTTTTGCTTTCTCCTTTGGATTATTTATGCTCCTGTGTCAAAGAGCAGGTGATTATGTGTGAGGGGGGTCTATTTCTGGGTTCCCTATTTTTTTCTATTGATTTCCCTATTTTCCACCAATACCATGCTTTCTTAACTACTGTAGCTTTAGAGTAAATCTTCAAGTCAAGTGTCAGTTCTCTGACTTCACTCTTTTCAATAACTATCATATTGACCCCTCTAGTGTTTTTCCTTTCCATAAAATTTTGATTCAGCTTGTCAATAACCAAAAAATAATTCAAAGAATTTCATTAGGATAACATGAATTCTACAGTTCAACTTAGTATTTTTATTGCCTGGATGTAGGTCAGTACTTTGTACATTTCAGGGATCCCATTATATTTTATTGGAGCCACACACCCATTGAAACAAATTTAATGTAAAGAATTTGCTAGCACTACAAAACCTTAAGACAGTAGGTTTGCACTGTCTTTTGCATTTTTACCTCTCCATGATAAGAAAATAGAAGGGAAGAGAAACAGTGAGAATGGATCACAGAATATGCTCCACAATGACCAGGAACATTGCTCCTCCGCTTTGCTCATGATCCCACCCCAAACACCTGGAACCCTTCATGCCATATCACAGAAATTTAAAAAAATAGAGATTTTTGAATGCTGAATGAAATAAACATGGTTTTTGGCCAGACACCAACATGCTGAAGCAATTTCAGTTCCCCAGTACAACATGATTTCTTTACACCAAAGTTCTTTCCTAAGCTATGCCTTGTACCTTCTTGTTGTTTTTCCCACTTTGTACTAATAGTCAACCTTCAGGTACCTGTTTACACATTGTTTCTTATTTGTCTGTGTCTCCAGTGTGATTTGTTCCCTGTTCTACTTCCAAGGACAAGAGCCGTTTGACATGCATAAGGTAGTCAACACAGAACTGATGTGTTAGAAAGTACATTTCATCCTGTTCATAGGTCCACTCAGGAATATCAAAGTACATATATGAAAATAATTCTTGAATAAGGGATTGCTGTGTAGAGACCAATTCTACATTCTATATAAGAGTCTACAATATGTGTTTGGATGTGGTCTTGCACTCACAAGAGTATTCTGTGTTTTCATCTCCCTGAACCACAGTAGGAACAGAATGGATACAACAGATTCAAGTTCTCTCCTTTAATAGAAAAATTCCCTCCAATATAGGAACACATCTTGCATCTCAGCACCTTAAAGACAGCTGTTATCCATTTCCTGGGAGTTTCAGTTGCAGCTTCTGGTCTTCTGCTGAAAGAGTTTATTCCATTATTTATGATTCAACCTATTAAATGTCAATGGGAAGATTCCCTGGAAAGGTGTGTTACTGTGGTCACCAGCAACTTTTCTCATCCCTGGAAGAGTCTACTTTCTGGAGTAAGAAGGGATTTAAAATCAGCAGGAACCACACATGCTTTAGCAGAGATGTGTGAAGGGCACAAAGAACCTGCTATTATTTTCAAAGCATCCCTGGAAATGCTAGGAAGAATTCTAGAGCTTTCTTTCAAAATGATAACTTATGGACAGTTTGAAGCAGAGCCATGGATATTAAAAGATTTGATTCTTCTGCCATAGATAGAACAGTGACTTTCTATTCTCCTGCTATCTACCCCCACCTCCCCAAAATGCATTTTTTATGAGAAAGTCAAACTGGCCTTGTCTCGCAGGCAAACACTCCTCACAGAACAAATGAGCCTTTTTTGTTAAATTACAGAAACAGTGAAAGATTTATGATTCGGTTGGACAAAATCCTTTTGTTTTAAATAGTTGCCATTTTTCCATGAAGAAATCAGACACCTTGTTGGTGTTTTCTTATAGTAAACATAAGGTCACTGAAAGGAAACAGGCCGGATGAAAGATCACCACGGTATTAAATTACTTCCATCTGCAAACACTGTAAATCCCGCAGACATAAAAAGAGAAGTTACGGTTAGAGCTCTGAAGTGTCATGTTTTTGAACTTGAAAAAAGTCCTCTGCGGAGGACTTTATTCTAGTGCCAAGATTAAGAAACTTGAAGTCGTGACGCAGTGCCTGGACCACGGCAGAGGCCTTCTACAGCAAAAACCTCATTCACCCTCTCAGTTTCTCTCAGTTCCCTTTGTCTGCTCACTTCCTACACCATCTCACTTTGAACTTCACATTGAAAGAAATTATATGCTTTAGAGTGGAAGTCCCATAGAATTAGCTCTCGACCGAACTCATAGAAAGCATTCGATTATTCCCTGCAGTTTCTCTTTCAGCTGATTAGAAGCCGTTTATGCTTAGGATAGAAATCAAAATGGTATCTCCTAAAAACAAAACCACTTACATTTGTAATCAATTAACGTTATCCGCAGTAGCAATTTTTTCCAGTCGCCTTGGTAGTCTTTAAGTAGGGTTTAGATTTTTTTCATCCAAGATTATTAGCTGTTAATTGCTATGACTATTCCTGCTAAGCATCTGTATTCCCATTCTAGCTTGAAGAAATGTATTTTTCTGTGTGTCTCACCATCAAAGGCAAGATACTTGCTTCCCAGTCTCCTCTAAGATGGGATGTGCACATAAGACATGGTCTATAGTCGATATTTAAATATGAAACAACTATTTCAAAGTAATGGGCTATTTGGAACTCATTTTCCTCATAATGATGACGTTGAGGAGAAAAACTACAAGGTTACCAGGAGGCAGAAATGGCATCTGAAGAAATTTCTATGTATGACCTTGTTTGTCGTTCTATCCCCACTATTTAATAGTTTACAGTTAAAAACTCTGCCTCAGTTTCTTCATCTGTCAAACAGGGATTGTAATAGATACTATCCCATAATGCTGTTTCAAGTATTGCATTAATTAATGTGTCTGGCACATAGAGAGGTATTCACAGGCATTAGCCTCCCATGGGTGTGTACATAGACTGAACCATATTTCCCACCCTCCTTCTCGATGTATCTTTCCAATAGGTTTTTCTTAAGTTAATCATGTAAGGTAATTTTTTTCTTAAGTTTTTTTCTTTATAGTAGCCAGAATAATTTCTCTTGAATACAATCAAAAGTCCTGACTTAAGCAAAACTATCTCTAAGTTACATTTTCAACAAGAAAACACTCTCACACTAGAGACACATTTTGAATTCAGAAGTGCGATGTTGGTGAGAAAATCATTTCCCTGTTTGGTGCTCTATTTGTATGATGCTATCAAATAAAATTCTGTGTTTAACTTTGACAATAACTGTCTTGGCAACATTGCCATATTTATCTTTTCATAGGATATAATTAAAGGGTGACCCAGAGTCTTGAAGTAACTGCTAGAATTTCTGAAGTTATGATGTTAAAGTAAAATGATTTTTTTACAGTTTTGCAGAAAATAGGAGAAGAGATATCATTTGCCTATTCCTTATTACCTAGGAGTCCTCAGATTTGCCTTAAGGAAAAAAAAAAGTGAGTTACAAGTTCACAAGGCCGATGTGAATCTCCAACTCCTGAAAATACAAGGCAAAGGTGAAATGTATGTTCGACTCTTGTCCACACAGCCTGAAGACATTATGGAGAGATTGTCAGGAGGAAAACACGAGAGCTGACCATGTCATGACTGTCAAGAATCTGGCCCCATGCTTAAGAATTCCAGAGGTTGTCTGGGAAATAGTAACATCCTAAGCTTGCTTTGATTCTTTCTTTGATAAGATCTCTTCTCAGAGTTTCTGAAGGGAAAGAAAGAGATAAAAGATGATATTGACAAAATGTTCTAGCTGCTTCAAAGGAAGTCCGTGTGGTTTGCCTGCCCTATATAGCTCTTCCTAAAAAAGAAAGACAGCTGTTTGCTGAAGGAGGGCCCCGACTGCTGTGGCCAGTAGCTTCAGGCCACTAATTACAGTCTCAGAGGCATCCGAGAAGGCAGATTCTTGAACATCTATCTCATATCCTTCGGTATCTTTAATTCCTTCCAAATATGAACTGATTCTCATGACCTAAGATTAACCTAGAAAAATCAGATATCCTCCCATCCTTCTATGTGGTCATTATTATCACTTTTACTGATGGAGAGTTGAATGTAAGGCTCTTGGTGAACCCTCAGTGAATTCCCACCCACACAGAGTATCAAGGAAATGTCACACTTATTTTGGAGACTAGTTAACTTGGGAAACTGTCTTTCATTCACAATAGCATGTTGGCACTGTAGCCACATGATGAGGCTGGAAAATACCAGACTGGGATGCTAGCCACCTACTCTTGTTCCTGCGCAGGTACTAATACCCTATGTGATCTTGGAGTCCTGTGCCCTTATTGTCATCAAGTTCCTTATTTAAGAAATGAGTTGGCTAAGATCATCTCCAAGGTAGTCTACAAGTTTCAATTATATAACTTTTAATTTCAAACATAACTTTTTTCCTAGTTAATACCACCTAACTATAAAAAAGTCACATCCAAGTAGACTACATAAGTCAGAATAAAATAACCATACTTGTAGTTACAATCACTCACTTCGTAGCATAGATGCATATATTGACCAACGTTCTAATAAATATTTCACATGAAATGTTATAATAAGTATTAGTTATTAAATATTCATAAATATTATATGATACAATTATAACAGGTAGTAGGTATGGAACACTTATAAGGTGCCAAAAACTAAACTTAAATACTTTGGGTATATTCATTCATTCCATCCTTAAAACTGAACTGAAAAATTGAATTCTGTCACTATATAAATTAGAAAGTTGAGGGAAAACAATTTAAGTAAGATCTAACAAAGAACCAAAGTTGTGTGGCTTTATATTCTATGCTCTGAATCATTTCACTATATCCTTTTAAAGTTAAAAGTCTATTTTGAGAGTGGGGTAATACAAACATCTATTTTGTAGGATTATAATGAAAAAGTCCCAAGTATAATTAGTTCAAATTCTAATTATGGGATTTATTGCCTCTTTTATTTGGGAAAAACCATTTGATTCTTTCAATATTCAGTTATTTCATCTGTAAAAGGATAATAGTATACAGAATCAGCAAATGGATTCAAATAGATCAAAATGTAAAATTATCTACCTTAATCAAGAAAGTAATCTATGTGTTTAGCAAATATTGATGAAGTACCTACTCTGTGCCAAGAACTAATATGTAGTAAACAAAAAAGTGCATGTTACCATGAAAGTGTCAAAATTTTAGGGAGAGTGTTTTCTAAAGTCTACAAATAACAACATAATTATAGATTGGTATCAGTGAATACGTGATTTCTTTATTTCTATGTAATAAATACAACAGTAATTAGAGGAATTCTGGAAAGGTCCAGCAGAGATGGTTGTTGGCTCCATGAGATAACAAGAGAGCCTGAAGATGGACCTGCAGGGCTGGAGAATGTACTTTCAGGATGGCTCCTTTACCTACATAGACAGGACCAGAACTGAATGGCTGGGGCTCAGACAGACTCAGCTGGGATGCAAACATATGGCATCTTCAACATGTCAAGATTTATGCAAAGTTAAAATAAGATGATGTGATACTGAGTGACTACAGGAGCAATTTAGAGAGTGTTCAAGTCTTTTTTTCAGGAATTAATATGGTTGGAACCTGAAGATGAGAAAGAATGTAGTCAAGCAAATATGATGGAGGAAAATTCCAGGCAGAAATAGTGGAAAAGTCCAGAGGAAGGAATAGAAAGCATTGTAGAATGAGATGAGGCAAGGAGATCCACAGGGACCAGGGTAAGTGTGGATTTCCAAGCCTGGTTAGGGATTTTATTATAGATTCATTGGAAGGCCATTGGAAGATTTAAAGTAGGAGAGTAAAAACAATTTTAAAAGGGAAAAGATATGAAAGAAAAAACACAATAAAAGAAACAACAGGGAAGTGCAATCTTTTCTTTTTTTAAAATTTTTTCCTGACTTCATCCTTTACAATTAAACTTTCATATCTTCAAGTGAGTACTAAACACTGTCTCATTCTCCTATTCTCACAATAGACTTTCCAAGTCTTTTTCTTTCTCTACTGATATGTGCATAACACCTGTGTAGGGTTAACATACATCTAAAATAGGAACAAGTAATGGGGGCTGCTAAACTCACAAAACGACATGATTTAACTTAAAATCTGAAACAAAACATTTTAGTCATGTATCATTCATTCAGGGAACCAGTAACTCAGCAATTTTTCCACTGATCACCAGGTATCAATAAATAAAAACTGCAAAAAAAAATGTGCATGTAACGCACTTCTGTTTGCGTGGCATTCTTCTTTTTTTTCTCTTTTTTAGGAACTGTTATTGAAACATAAAGGAAGAAAAACCTATCTGATTGCATCAAACTGCAAGACTGTTCAGCAAGTTTTGTGCCTGACAAAATACACGTAAATAAATAAAAGTGGAATTTATTTCAACTGTTTTTTTCTTGACCCAAGACACTCTGGTTCGAGTCATAGAAAATTGCATTTGGTTCTTCTACCAAGTGTTATTCAAGCAAACTGAAAATGGAAGACTTCCTGCTGGTCTTTTTGTGCAGTGTGTCCACTGTCAACAGTCCTCAGGAACTGGATTCCTTCCAAATGAAAGGAATTCCAAACCTCTATACATTCCTTAGCTTCCAAAGCAGAACCAAAAGCCTACACAATAGTTCAGATGAAAGACACACACATACACACACACACACACACACTTAAATGGCAGAGAGAGGAGTGGTAAGAAATGGCTTAGTAATTATTTATTTTGGTTTGTTATCTCTTATCCTGCTCCTACTATAGACTTTTATAGGTAAGTATACTTGTCCAGATGTAACAGTCAAATTTTTAAGGGAAAAAATGGCCAAAATAAATATTTAAAAACTGTTATTATAAGTAACTGGTTCTTCATAATCTATTGCTGGTTTTCTAACAAAAGAGATCCTCTCACTATCTGTCCAAACAATGAGGTAAAAGTCTCAAAACCAAGATAATTGGAAGTCAATTGTTTATTTACTTTTTAATCAGATATTCAAGTCTTTGAAGCTGTGTTGTGTTTATGCTATCTTGACCAAAAACATGGAATTAGAACTCATGCTAGTTTCATTCTTCTTACAACTGATGCTTTTCAAACTCATAGGCACCCATCCTCACCCTAAGTCTTTCTATGCACAGTCATAATAGCAAAATTCTCTCATTCTCTCTCTCTCTCTCTCTCTCTCTCTCTCTCTCTCTCTCTCGCTCTCTCTCTCTCTCTCATACTACATTCTGGTTTAGAACACAGTGTGTACAGTCAAAAGATATGGATTGTAATTCTGACTCTACCACTTGTTAGGTCTGTGACCTTGAACACAATTGCCTAACTTCTATGTCTCAGTATTATGATGAAAATGATACTCATGGTATAAAGTTATTATAAGAATGAATTTAATTAGTATATGTAAAGTATTTAGATGTGCCTAGAACATCATTTATATTTAATTAATCCAGTATTCTTAAGGACTCACTTGTGTTTATATTTGTATTACATTTTGTTTGTTTTTTCTGGACTCTCATTTTCCCTTCTGGTATTCATGTCTAATTTGTTGTTTGCAAAACTAGTGCTATAACCTCTCATCATCAAGAATGTATCTCAAGAATGTATCTCAAGAATGTATCTAAAGTCTTTTTTGAAAATGAGAGGAAGTAAGCAGCAAAGGGAGGCTGGGTTTCTATCATAAAGCTACAAGCTTTCCAAAAGACCAGGAACTCTGTCATGTAATCAGTGGTCCATTGCCATAGAGGTATCTCATAAGTTCTCAAAAACATTTTCCAAATAGTCTGTTCACTGATTAATCAGTTCAGTACTTGGGTCAAATCAATGGGAGGTATGAAAATACAAAAGATAATTTGCTGGACTCTTACAAAATTTTAGATAACTAAGTACATTTGAATGACAGAAGAGAGAATGATACAGCAAATGTTTAAAAATTACCATTCCTCATTATTTATACAAAATAATTAAAAGCATCATACTTCACAGAAACAGGCATCTTCCTTTTCATATCAGCACAATTCACAATAGCCAAGTTAAGGAACCAGCCTAGGTGTCCATCAACAGATGAACAGATAATGAAAACATGGTATATATACACAATGGAGCTTTAATCAGCCATAAAGAAGAATGACATTTGCAGAAAACTACATGAAACTGGAGAGCATTATCTTAAGCAAAAGTAGCCGGATTCAAAGATAAGTGTACATTTTCTTCCATATGTGGAAACTAGTGAGGAAAAAAAAAAGTGGGGGGTGGGTAAAGAGGATCTCATGAAAATAGAATGGAGACCACTAGGGAGAGGAAGGGAGGAAGAGAGAAGAGAGGAAAGCAAAAGGAGGTACTGGGGAGTGAAATTGATCCAATTGCATTATGAAAAAGTACAAATATACCACAATGAAATCTACTGGTCTGTATAATTAATATGCACCAATAAAAATTAATGATATTGTGTTATAGCTTGTGCATCCCTAAGGTAATAATGGAAGCAGAGGAGAGACAAGGAAAAAAAAATGGCCCTATAGCAGTAGAAGCAAGGGAAAAAAAGAGAAAAATATCTGAAAAATGAAAAGATTTTTATAGCCCAATAAGAGTATAGAGAAACAGGAAAGACCCTCTAGATAAACAGGCAAGGCAGGTTAGGAAACGAGAGAGTTCGATCTTAGAAATATAAATGATGGTCAGATTAGGATGGCTCATGGGCCAGAGATCAGGTACTTCTCAGCCATATGTCTAATATATTAGACAATGTCTTAGACCAAGCCCAGGCTTCCTTAGCTACATGACAGGATGATGAGGACCATTTTTGAGAATCTAGGCCAAATTGATCATTAAGAAGACTATTATTCTGACTTTACTCAGCAGCCAGTGATATCCGGCCCCTTCTATTTCAAACCAGATCTATCAGTCACACTTGGCAGTCACAGAAATATGAGATGGTACATTTCAGTGTTTTCCACAGTGATTCTGACCAAAATAACAGCAAATCAGTGAATAAAATCTGCATTTTTTGGAGTCTAGTAATTTAATTAGTTATTAGTCACAGATTAACAAGCATGGCACAAATTTTGAGGAAAATCTCCACTAAGATTTGTGCTGGTTATCAAAGACACAGTGACTGAGGATGCAGTCCTGCATATTTGGATGGCATAAAGTCAGATTCCCAATGATCCCAATTAGTCTTTCTGTTATCATAATTTAGGTGCCTAGTTTAAATTGAACATCATTGGGTCATCAACATAAACTATTTGCACTTCTTTGTTCCACAGTCAGAGGGTTTTTTTTTTTCCTATTCCAACTAAAGAATGGGCCAAGAGATGAGTTGCTAGAGGTTGTATGTTTTGCATATATTTCATTTATTTTTACATCTCTACTCCTCAACACAGCATGAGTAGGCCTAAGTTAATCAATGCAGTTTTGATGATCGAGTTAATGAATGAATTGACAATTATTGAAAAGATGGAATGAATGACTAAATGAACAAATGAGTGAACAAATAGTTTTGTCAGAGAACTTTTTCTGAAATAAAAAATTAAATGAGTTAATGAATCCTGCATTATTTACATAATTATATTCCTTGTAGATACTATGACACGGAAAAGGAACTCTACATAGTTTGTTCAATTGAGTCAGGTGCAGTAAACAGGCTACTTTTGGAAGTAGCTGTAAGCTTCTGTATCTTTTTCTGCATCATTGAAGAAAACTTTCTGTAGAACTTAGCTTTAAATGGATCCTTGAAGAATGCTATCCAAAACTAGCCCAGCATGAGAAGTCCAGCATGCTATTTCTTTCACTTCCCTAGGTTACTCCCCTATGAAAAATATTTTGATTTAGCTGGTTCATTTCACGTGATGGCAGCATGAATTATCACTTTATAGCAGACATCAGCAAAAAGGATAGGAATTCACCATTAAAACAGAGAGAAACTGAAACTATTTTGGCCTCCCTCTGCTTTCCTGGAAGATAAATGATTATGATGTCAGTGCAATTTGAAAGAATATTAAATCAGAGGCTGAAAATACCTAGCAGCTCCAACTCCTTCATATCAAAAGCCCTGTAGTCTCATGAACTCTGAAATCTAGGATGATCCTTTCATTCTCATTCTCATAAAACAAATGGCTAGTTTTATAATACGCTAAGTAGAAAAATCCTACTTTCTTTATGATGGTTTTACACCTCTGATTGGCCTGTAATTTGGTCCTCTACCAGATGTTTTCCAAATCTACCTCTGATAAATAAAACACACTGTCAGGAAACAATAACAAAAAAAGGAAATAAACACATACCTTAAAAACAATAACTCTGCTTTCTTAAAGTTTAAAAGCTATTTTTATTTTACTCTCAGAAATTGTACCAGCATGTTCAGGTGATGACAATTGGTGTAAAGAAGAGTTAGATCCATCTTGCCTCCAATTCTTACAGAAGAGGAGGAGGTAAGAATTGAAATTTATTGCATATCTATTGGTGCCAATATCTGTAAGACTTACCTATAAGAGGACACATAATGACCCCCAAAGATGGTCACATTCTCATACTTAGAACCTGAAAATATAAGTCACCAATATACTTTGTAGTTGTGATTAAGTTAATGATCTGGAATTGGATACATTATCCTGATGAACCCTATGAAATCACAAGATTGGAGTAATTTACCTATGAGCCAAATTATGGACAACAGTCTTCAGTAGCTGGAAGAGGCAAGAAATTAATCCTTTTTGGACCCTCCAGCAGGGACCATATCCACTAACCCCTTGACTTTATCCCTGTAATACTCATTGTCTGACCTCACAAAATAAAAGATACTAAACTTCTGTTAATTTACACCATCAAATTTGTGATGATGTGTTGTAGCAGCAATAAGAAACTAATACACATCTTTGCATTATCTCATAAAGACTTTCTAACAATGTGAACAAGTAACATCTCTGTTTTATAGTGACACCCAAGATTTGGAGAGCATCACTAAAGTTTATACTCTGAATTTGTACTGAAGCTAGGTCCTAAATCCAGATTTGTCAGAGCAAAACAGCCCATGAATTTTCCACAGGAATATGTAATCAATAATTTGTTCCAGATTTTCTGTTCCCCACCAACATCAACCAGATGGATTGCTCATGAGCATCAGAGTTTTCTGGAGGTTTATAGAGGTTCACTTGGCACGGCAGGCTATTTATTGCATAAATGAACACTATACCGTGTGCATTGCCCAGAGATCTTGTTTTATTTTATATTTTCTTTCACTCAACTACAAATTTGGGGATTATCCGCTTTGTAAGGAGGTAGCAAATAAAGGAGAAGAAAATGAAAGTCAAGACCGACCTCAGTGTCTAAATCCTGGCCCAGAACCTAGTTTCCAGTGGTGTTAGAGTCTGGTGGAATGAGTGTAGGGCTTTATTTCTCCTTTATAACTTCAGCAGGAAGTTACTACAACACACAGCAAGTCCTGCCAAAGAAAGCTGGCTTTGGGGATGTTCCTGGAAATGATTGAAATGGATCTCTTCTCCCTGAGCTACCAGGGAGCTGCACCTAACGTCTTTAAGAGCAGCTTGGCCCTCTTCCAGAAGAGATGCTATCTGATTTACTGCAGTGCCTACTGCGAGGCCTGCACAGCCTGGCTTCCCACCTGACCAGTGGGGAACAGCTGCAGGAAAGTGCCCCCCCCAGCAGCCTCATTCCAGAGGGAGGGGGGAGGCCAGCCCAACATCTGTCTTCCTTATCGGTTACCCATGTGCACGAATGTGCATGTTTTGGGGTTGCTGTTTGTCAAAGAAGCTTTCAAGCATGTTAAGTCATTCTTGTCCTATGACATGTTAAGATCCTTCTGCAACTCATTTAGGAATCTCGAAAAATTAAAATAATTCCTCCTCATGGAGCTCAACTACATAATGTTAAAGCATATACACAGATTATGAATGAGTTCCCACCAAAGTATTTCCACTATTTTCATAATAAAAAAGAAATCCCTGGGGAAAAGAGTGGGTTGAAACATGAGACTGTACAAGAGCCACCTCACACTGGTCAGATAGCTTTGGGGTTTGGTAAAGGTGAGATTGGGGTGCTATAAAGCAACGGTGATTAGAGCTTTTTTTATGTTTCTCTTCCATCAGCTTTCCTGCTTCCATCTCCCCCATCAAATGTTTTTGGGCTGAGAATGAGAAAAGAAGCCTTCGGCAGCTTGTATAACTTACACTCCTTTGGTCTGATCGGTTCTAAACTTGAGTGGCTTAATGCAACCCAGTGTGCATGTATAAAGGGAGCTACTGTGAAGCTGCAGAAACTGACAGGCAACACAGAGCACCTCTTACATTTCTGTAGGATCCATTCTTTAGCAGTAGGACCCAGAGGGAAAATAACAGCTAAGCAAAACTCTAGATTCACCGTCTTGAGGCTAGCACCACTTTTAATATGTAATGTTCTAATTAGCTGTTAAAGTGGACTCCACAATCCCTGCCCAGACTTGCCATAAACTGGTAAATCTGATCCATTTTTTTCAGTCCCCACTTAGACACAACTTCTTCCATATATAAGTCTCTCCTTCCTTCAAAACCCAATATTAACTGAAAAAATATATTTCAAGGATGGCACTTAAACAAATCTAGCTTGAGTCACATATATCTGCTGGTTGGAAAATTCTTTGAGAAAATAAATTTTGTCATTTTTAATCTTATATAATCTTAGGCAAATTCTATAGTCCCTACAACAGAGTTGTTTTAGTCACTTTTTTTTTTTTTTTTTTTTTGCTGCTGTGACCAAAAGATCTGACAAGTACAATTAGAGGAGGAAAAATTTATTTTGGGATTCATAGTTTCAAAAGTCTTAGTCCATAGATGGCTGAAAAAGTATGAGTACTTGTCATGCAGAAATCTAAGTACACATTAAATTCCTGTTATACATATGAGAAAAACAAGGCATAGAAAAGTAAAGTCACAGAGATAGTAAATAGAAGAACCAGGATTCAAATTCAGGCATATTTTAATCCTAACATGCCAAACTTTTATTAGAAAAGCCTAATTAAAAATAAAGTTTTTCTAATTGCAATAATGGAAAGAAAAGTTATCATATAAACCTATTTCCAGCCAATCACAGAATCATCAATTGTATTTCTTTTCTAAAGTCAATAAAAGAAGAATTCTGACACATCTTGCAAAAAATCCTTATGCTTGCTCATTTATGTTTAGTTGCTTGATTCTATTTTGCTTACAACTGATGTACATTCTTAGGAACCTATTAGTCAATCTTTTCTTGCAACTAAGAATAATATGGTAGGTAGTCAGTTTCTGTAGTCAATTTTTTTTCTTGCATTCATCTCTTATTTTTTTTTCTTCAGGGCTCTTCCAATTTCAAATAGCAGAAATCAAATTCTGATTGCATATTCAATGATAAAATAAAATAATAAATGAGTGCTATGGAAGTAAAAAGGCCAAAATAAGTTTTTTGTAGGCTCTGCTAAAACCCAGGGTTTAAGTGCATTCAACTTGAGATCACTTTGTTCCTCTTCCTCTTCCTCCTCTTTTCTATCCTCCTCCTTCCTCTTCTCTCCTCCTTGAGTTTTTTTTCTATTCCTTGGTCTTGTTTTCCTTATGTTGTTTCTATTCTCAGAGAGGCTATCTCTAAAATTTTCAAGATGCCCACCAACACCACTAGGGCTATATCCAAAACTATAAGTAATAGAAAATAATGAAGAACATGATTCCATCAGCTCCAACAAATGCCTGTGTCATGATAGTCAGTTCTCTTTATTTATAAAAGTTTTGCTTTAGAAAGTTGCCATGAACACTGAATTTATAAATATATAATTACTGCATCTAGGTAAAATACAATAAAGGGTTAGGCTTCTGTGAGTCTCTTGTTTGTATATATATATGCTTATACGTTATATATAATACATACTTACATGTATCTGTAGTTTATTAATTAACATTAAATTCAAAGTCAACAGCACTATAATTCCAGTATGAGTAAAACTTTTATTATTCATTTTCTCCATAAGACACATGAGAGCCTCTGGCTCTTTGGAACCCTAGCTTTCACTTCAGTATTATGCTTGGGGTAATTTTTTAAATAAAGAAATTATTTTCTATATTTATTTTTGGTAATGGAGATTGAGCGCAAAGGAACTATATCACTGAGCCACATGCTATATACACATACATATATATTTGTTTGTTTATTTATTTATTTATTTTGAGTCATGTTCTTTCTAAGTTCCTAAGGGTCTCACTAAGTTGCCTAGACTGGCCCTGAATGTGCAACACTCCTGCCTCAGCCTCTAAAGTCACTGAGATTATAGACATTTGCCAACACACCCACCTTCTTGGAGTCATTTAAATGGCATCATCACACATGTGAACATACACACAAAACCACCATCACCACCACCAAAACCTGAAAACCTTGAACACTAAGTTAACATCAAAAGAATACTTGCTTATAGTATGAGAGCTCAAACAAAAAGTCAGAATAATCTCAACTTGTACAACCACAGCTAGGAATATGTCAGCAGGTGACTCAAATCATTAGTCACTCTGCATATCTGAGATTTATGAAGAAAACATTGCAAGTGCTTAGTCTGAAGATAGAAACAAATTGTAAAGGAATTTATATCAGTATTCATTCACAAATACTGAAACCATGAACAATGAGGATGAACTGTATTTGCCCAAATCTGAGTCACCTGCTCATTCCTGGACAAAAAGAGATTGATGCCAATTCCTCTTGACTAACATGGGCTATTAAGTTAATTCAGAATGGTCCCCTAAGGAAAATAGATGCAATTCACAGAGAAAAGGGAGATTGAAAGATAAGCAAGAAAATATTTATTAGGTGTGCATAACACCCCTCTCAGTTCACTCCTTCCCAAGCAAGAGAGAACTACATTAAGACTTACTTTAAAACAAATTTTTGGCATGTAAATTTTAGCATTTTAAACTAATAGCATAGTTTTCTTAATGTATAACTGATCATATATCTATTCGAAGACTCATGCAGGAAATGTGTACACTAGGTGGTATACATTAATTTTTATAAAGTCTCCCCCAACTATCCTATCCAGTATTGTATGCTATGTCAAAGTTTACCTAGTATTTTCTTCAAAGGATCAAATTTAACTTTTAAGTATCATGTTCTCATTTCCCTTATCAGGGCTAAAAATTGGTGAAAAATCTAAGAAATTAATTTCCTGAATGATTGTATTATCCTTGTATAAGGACTAATTCACCTTCATATCTTAAAAGATAGGGAGATAATACTTATTTTGCCTTATTGTGTATGAATTCCTAGATTTGCTGCTTTTTCAGATGGTGTATTTTGTCATCAGGAACACTTCTTCTGAGAAAGGAAACTGGGCTCAATTTTGTTAGATAGTTCCATATGTTTATGTAAAAATTTAGCAAGCAGGGGCCGGGGATGTGGCTCAAGCAGTAGTGTGCTGGCCTGGCATGTGTGCGGCCCGGGTTCGATCCTCAGCACCACGTATAAAGATGTTGTGTCCGCCAAGAACTGAAAAATAAATATTAAAAAATTCTCTCTCTCTCTTAAAAAAAATTTAGCAAGCACTGATTGTTTTCTGTGAGCTCAGCTTGAACTTGCTGTTGGAATCATAGTCCTTCTAACAAGAGAGGTAAATAGTAGGTTGCATAAAGCATTGACTCTAGAAGTCACTCATTCCTAAAGGTGTCTTCATGTTAGCCCTGGACACATTCATGGTGACAAAGACCCTGTCTCTACAAAGTGTACAGTCAAGTTGGAAATATTTCAGCTGAGCGTGAGAAAAGCTATTACATTCTGGAATACAGTTCATCCAATGGCATATGAGTGGCAGTAGAGAGAAGAATAGACAAAAAGTAACATTTTAGTGACATCCAGTTTGTGTAGATGTGTCTAAGGTGACCAAGAGATTTGTAAGTCATTATGGAAATTTGTTAATACATGTTTGCTTTGTCCTTTGAGCACTGGTATTTTATATATATATAAATATATAATATATATATTTCTCTTCAACTTGTGTAAAATGTGAGTAGGTGATACGTCTGAGATGAAGGCCTTAGGAGCCAGCATGTTTGGGGCCAATGCTCCCATTATATTAAGATCAGGCTTCTGGTAAGAATGCAAGCATCTCAAATACTGTTCACCAGAATAATGACAGCCTGTGATGTTAATTGCATCTTGGGCAAGAGGGTTTTGGAGCTAGATAAATACTACAACCACTGTGTCAGAAAAAAAATTGTTCACTTTTGAGACAATCTAATAATCAATTGAACTATAATGTTAAAATACTTTAAATTTTCTAAAATTCATTAAATTTTATAAAATTTTAGTGGATTTAAAAAATTAATAAATTAGTTTCACAGTGGTTTTATATTTACTGAAGTGAATATAAAATTGAGTGAAGTGTTCAAAGCTAATACTACCTTTTCAAATACTAAGTTCTCTAATTTAATTTATTTGGCAGTCTAAGTTTGAGAGAACACAGAAACATCTAATAATATTCCATATTTTCTTATATAAATCCACTAAATTGTTATTTTCCTTGTAAAGAGTTACTTTGTATTCATTTGAAATAGAAAATAAAACAAAATAAGATTTAAAAAAAAAGATTTAATACAATATCCCCTAGTACTCTCAGTATGCTAATAAAACGTGTACTTATATAAGGATGATTAAATACACAGCATCAATAGGTTCTTACCCACTTATTACTAAATTTAATAGATATTTTCTGGCACTCACATTATTTGACTCTTTAAGAATATTTAGCACTATTGGTCTCCTTTCCTGAGAGATTTTGGTGCTTTGATTTATCTAAGTATGTATTAACTAATCCAATAATTATTTGTTGACCACATCATAGGTGTTGGGCATTTGGGAGTCACTGAAGATAAAACAGTGGGCACCAGCAAGCACGATGCACTGTTTCAGAGCTTAAGTCACCTCTAGGTGGACTTTAGATCAGAAAACGGAAGCTGAAGATCAAGATAATCTTTAAAGGAAGAATATTATAAATAAGAAGACTGGTCTATCCACAGGGATGAAAGAAAAGTAGTTGCTTGAGTTAAACTTGATGGGTAAGAAGGAGTTACAGACACCACAGATGTGGGAGTGATGGGGCAGTGGAACAAGCATTTAAAAGGACTTGTGGACTATGGATGAAGAGCAGTAGAAAAGAAAATGCTATTAAGTCTAGAGTGCCTCAAGTATAGAAAGAAAAAAAAAAACCTAATGTTACCCTTAAACCCTGAAGACCTGATGTAGGTGTTAGTATTAATCTGGAATCTGTTAAACCTTTAAAGGAATTCTGGCTGGAGAGAGAGTAGGGGAAGGGAGTGCCCCTACTGGACCCCTAACAGGGTTGATCATTATTGATCATTATGTATATATATATATATATATATATGTGTGTGTGTGTGATTATTTGATTTATGTAATATTCAATCATTATGAGAATGGGGACACATTGAATTGGTTCACCATTGTGTTCCTGGAGCCCAGCAGCATGTGAAGAGTCCATAGCATTCCATAAGCCTTATTGATTGATTGAAAGAATGAAAAATTCAATTCTTTGCAACTTAAGTTCCCTTCTAGAGATTTTCCACAAAAAAGGAGCATCCTAATTCCATGCTTGTCAAACCTTCATGTGAATATGAATTACCTGAGGATCTTAGAATTCAGCAACTCTAAGGTTCTTCAAATCTAACAATTCCAGGTGAGTCTAATGCTGGTGGCCTTGAGATACACTTAGATTAGCATTGAAGTTCTAATAATTGGTTTCCCATTAAAAAAAAATCTAGGAATTTTTCCCCCTCTATTATCTGGGCTCCATCACTAATGACTCAGAATCAATTGATCGGGAATAGGATGCAAGCCTGAGATGTCTAAAATAGCTCCCCTTGCAAGTCTAAGGCACAGCCCAGGATAAAATTCACTGCTCCATAAATGTCCACCGCCGGATTGCTTCAAGTTAAATCCAACCACTTCGCCCTCTCCCATCACTCCTTGTCCCTTGCCAACCCCTACTTACTTTGCTCATTAGCCTAGTTCCTGCACAGATGGTGCTTGTGGGCATGCTGATGACTTCCATCACCATCAGGCTGCTCATTGCCAGAGGTGCTGCAGATAAATCGCCTGTGCAGGTGTAATGGGGAAAGGAGAATTGATGCTCAGAGGCAAGTCTCCTTTTGTGATATATTCTATCATATTCAAAATCTCCATGGCTGACTTGTAAGGAAGCATACTTTGTCAGGTTAATATGATACATAACTAATGACACCTACATATATTTACCTTTCCTTCTTTTTTTTTTCTTCTTGTTTTAAACTATCCAGATGTTCAGAAGCTCAGCATTTAATATGCCATGTTTGACCTTATAGACCTCCGCCATCTGCTACACAGGGTGTTTCAGCTAGCTAATGTGAAGAGGCATTTGATAACAAATTAACTGCTTGTGGCATATTTTGATAATCCCAATTCAAGGTAAAAATTTCAATGCTAATAATTAGTTAAATGAGCATGTTTATAAATCTCCCCCAAATTTTCTCATGGCATAAATTTCTTGTACCTGTGTTAGGACAGCTCTACTGTTCAACGTAGCCTGTCTTTCTCAAATCCTACCCCTTCTACCTCACTAGTAGCAGAGATGGCCTGCACTAACATAAAAGCCCAGCTGTCTTTGACATGGAGTTCAGAAATTTTCTGATATATTTTATTAATAATAATAACAGCAAAAAATATTAGTAATATTGAAGTATAAGTTAGCTTGGTCAATCAATAGGAAAATGATACGAACAGTCTCAATTTTTAGGGTAAAGACAAACTAAACCCTAAGAAGAGCATCATATCTTCATGTGATGATTGTACTTGATCCATTTGCTCACATCACCCATAAACTGTAAGGGGTCTCATTATTAATATGATCTCACGTTAACATGTACAGGAAAAATTACTACCTTTCCCTCACCTATCACTGAGTGGCTAAATCCCCTATAACAAAAGACGGAGATAATATAAACTTTATGTAACCCTAAGAAAGAGGGAGATCTGTGTATTTTTATGCACTATTGTTCACAATTGTGGTGGGAAGACAAAACATTGCAATTGAAACCCATAAACTGGTGAGGTGGACTGTTCTTTGGACTCTCCTGTGTCTCTGCGTGAGAGTCCTTCCCTCTGAGTACAATTCAAGACACCTGTCACATGAAGTTCTTTAGAGCAAAAGACATGGAGAAGGTCAGATAGTGGCCTTTACAGGTTTTCTGGACTTCTTTGAAAGAGAAAGAACATAAAAATGAAATCTAGTTTCTATGGCCTAATTCAGGAGAGAGACAAAGTGAAAGTCACTGAGACTGCCTTTCTCCTGCCGTTTTCTTCAGTGGACTCAGGTACCATATTTTGGGGTTGATTTCCTGAATTCTGTACAATCTGTAGGCATGGAAATAATTATAATTCAATTATTTGGTGTAAAACCCATTGTGGTTTCATATAGAGCAGTGAGCCATGAGAGTCCTTTGTGCACCATCTCTTCATCCTTCCTTCCCCCAATGCAGAGCAATCACTGATCAATTCTTTTCCTGTTCCCATAATTTTGCCTTTTAAACAATCTCATAATGTTGGAATCATACATTGCATAGCTTTTTCCTAGTGATTTCTTTCACTTAACCATTTATAGTTACGTTTCCTGCAAATCTTTTCATGGCTTGAAAGCTCATTTATTTTTAGTTCTGAGTACAGTTTATGGGTGCTTTGAGCAAATGGATACAACATTGTCTGTATGTATCACAGTTTAATTTTCTGGCTGGACATAGGTTATTAGTTTATGTTCACCTACTGACGGACATCTTGGTTGCTTCTGAGTTCTGGCAATTATAAAGTATCCATGTGAATGTTTTCATGAAGAAATAAGTTTTCATTTTTTAGGGGAAAATACATTGGTGGATCATATATTAAGGATATGTTCAGTGTTGGGATTACCCTCCAAACTCCTTTCCAAGGTGGCTGTATCATTTTGCATTCCCAGTAGCAATGCATGAGTGTTCCTGTTTTAAAGCCCCTCACCAGTGTTTGAGGTACTCAGTTTTCTATATTTTTGTCTATTCTAATAGTTGTATAGTGTTATCTTACTGTTGTTGCAGTTTGTGTCTCCTGAAAAGACATGATATGGAACATCTATTTCTTTCTTGGCTATTTGTATCTCTTCTTTGATGAGATGTTTGTTTAGGTCTAGCCATTTTAAATTCTGATTTTGTGTCTTATTTTGTTTAGGTTTAAGAGTTCTTTATATAATTTGGATAATAGACCTTTCCCATATATGTCTTTTTCAATTTTTTTAAATCTATGGCTTATCTTTTTCCTATTTTTGTCTTTGTTCAGTAGAAATGACTTATTTTTGCTAAGGTTGAGCTTATCAATTCATCTTTTCTTATATAATAACTTTGACCTATGTTCAAAGGTGTAGCTAAATCTAAGATCACCTAGTTTATCTCCTAGGTTAATATCTAGATTTATAGTTTTGCCTTTTACATTTAGGTTTGATTGTTTTGAGTTAATATTGTGTAGGCTTCAAGGTCCATGTCTAGATTCATTTGCTTTTCTTGTGAATATCTAGTTGTTCCAGAGTTGGGAGGTTTAAATTCTCTATTTGTGATTTTTCCTTCTATCCTGATTTTTCTATTTAAGCAAACAGAGAGCTAGGTTTATTGTCTACTCTTCAACCTGTACATGGATATCCTTCACTTAGATGCTGATAGAGTTCTTAATCCCCACATTCAACTTGAAGAACAATTCCAAGACTTGTTTCTGGATATAAGAGGAATGTAACCAGTGAGATGATTGGAGGTGGTGGTATTACTGATTCTCTGTCCCATTGGAATCAAGGTGTTGAGACTGGAATCTTTTTTTTTTTTTTAGAGAGAGAGAGAGAGAGAGAGAGAGAGAGAGAGAATTTTAATATTTATTTTTTAGTTTTCGGTGGACACAACATCTTTGTTTGTATGTGGTGCTGAGGATAGAACCCCGGGCTGCACGCATGCCAGGCAAGCGTGCTATCACTTGAGCCACATCCCCAGCCCCGAGACTGGAATCTTTATAAAGACTTTTTGTAACTTCCACAGATGAAAGGAAACAATCACTGAAATGTAAAGAAAGTATGTGGATTGGGAGAAAATATTTGCAAACTGAAATTTGATAATCTAAAGTATGTGAAGAATTCCTACAACTGTAAAACTCAGCAGAAGGAAGGAAGGAGGAAAGGAAGGGAGGGAGGAGGGAGAGAGGAAGGAAAAAGGAGGAGAGGGAAGGAAAGAAGGAAGGAAATAATCTATGAAAATGAGCAAAGGACTTGGGTAATTTTCCCCAAAAGGAAGGCATACTAATGGCCAAAAGTTACAGGAAATGTGCTCAAAACTACTCATCAGAAAAATAAAAATCAAAAGCAGAGGAACATATTGCTGAATCCTGTTAGTATGTTTGTTATCTAAACACCAAGAGAGAAGACCTATTCAAGATGATGGAAATTTTGTACACAGTTGATAAAATAAAAGTTATTTCATCCATTACAGAAAACAGGATGGACATTCCTCAAAATATTAAAAATAGAACTATCATGTAATCCAACAAATCCTCTGTGTGGGATATTCTGAAAGAGAATGAAAACACCCCCTTGTAGAAATAGCTGTACTCCCATGTTCACTGCAGCATTAGGAATAATAGCCAAGATATGAAAAAAATAAATAAATTCTCCACCAATGGATAAAGGAATGCAGAAATTATGAGGGATTCAATGAAATCCCTTTGACCCTTAAAAGTGAATGAGATCTTGTCATTTTTAGCAACATGATTGAAGCTAAAGGGTCAAATGAATGAAGTCTAAAACTCTGAAGTAAAGCATAAGCTTTATACTTAACTATATTGAATTGTGTACTGATAATTTGGAGAGTGGATTTCAGGATCTTTTAAGACCCACCCCCCAACCCCAACCGCCACCCACCCTGACACATAGATTGGTAACCAAGAAAGTGATAGCATGCTTTCCATAACTGTAATTTCTATGTATTTAGCAAAGCATCATGCTGTACCTCTTAATACTTACAATTTTTTAAAAGTAGTTTTGTGATTCATAAAGCAGTTAGATGGGTTTCATAGTAAAAAGTTCATGTTGACCCAGGAAGATGGTCTCTTGATTCACAGTTTACCACTGAGACATGCAAGCACATTTTTATCTCCTCTCGAGATTTGTTCTGTTTCAGAGTTTAAACCCTTAGCTGCAGACCTTAGCTGCAGTCATGTGGATAATTTCTTTATGAAATCTTCATGGAGGAAGCTTTCTTCATGTGCAGGAAAATAGTGCATATTTGTTTCAGTCAGCTTCTTTGCTGCTGTGACCAGAAGACCTGACAAGAACAATTAGAGGAGGAAAGGTTTATTTGAGGGCTCACAGTTTCAGAGGGCTCAGTCCAGAGACGACCAGCTTCATTCCTTGGGACTCCAGGTGAGGCAGCAAATCATGGCAGAAGTGTGTGGTGGAGGAAAGCAGCTTGGAATGGGGCAGTAGGAACCAGGGCAGGGGGGAAGAGAGACAGGCAGCATATGCACCAGGCTCAAGACAAAATATATATATCCCAAAGGCACATCCCTAATGACCCAGTTCTTCCACCCACACCCTACCTTTCTACAGTTACCATGCAGATAATCCTTATCAGGGGATAAATTTACTGATTGGGATAAGGCTGTTATAACCCAATCATTTCACCTCTAAACATTCTTGCATTGTCACACATGAGGTTTCTGGGGACACCTCACATCCAAACTCTAACAATACTATTTGTGACTAAATGCTGAAGCTATTTTTTATCAAAAATAAAAGAAATGAACAAATACAAATAGTTTAAAAAATTATTACATTATTAGAAAATATGTTAACATGCTTATCTCTGCATGCCCAAATTCTATTTAATTTATATTAATAATATATGGTATTTAAGAAAGAAAAACAATACATGGTATTTAAGAAAGAAAAAGCCTAAACTATAGTTTTATTTATTGCATTAAAATTAACTTAGTTTTATAATACTACTATCAGAATCAGAATACCTGCAGCTGGAAGCTAGGAAAACTATCCCAAGTGTCAGGTCTAAAGGTGGAAACACAACAGAGTGATGGCATTCTTTTACACACTCTTTTATATCTCCTGGAGAGCTAATGACTCCCTAGCCTGCTGAAAGTTGCCTAATTACCTTCCAAGGGCTTCAGATTCACCAGTTTTAATTAGTCAGAGTTAGCCCCAGTAAGGTACCAAGTTACAGAGAGGATGTTTAATTCTTTTAAGGCATAGCATTTGGGATATTCTCAATGCCATCTGGTCCAGGTTCCCCACAAGTCCTGCAGACAGAGCCTTCTTCACTGTTTTACTGAACACACTCTAGGCATCCTGTGGGTATATTCTGTTCGTTTAGATAATACAATCACTGAGCGGATTTGGGCCTTTCTTTTCTATTCCAACTTTTCTTTGAGAAAGAACCTATATGAAGGATGACAGAAGAACCCATCATTACAGCACCACTGCCCACTAAGGCTGCCAAAGCTGGCAGTGCCCTGCCTCCCCCACCAATGGCAGAGATTGTGGAGACTATGCTTCTATGTTACCAACCATTGTGAACAGGAAATGAATTAGACCCTGTTTGTCCATGAATTAATTTATAAGCTTAAGAAAGTCTCAAAATTCATAGTGTAGTTGAAAATGTAGAGGATTGACCCCAAAGTCACTGGGATTTCTTTCAAGCTACTACAGATTGAATATTTGCATACCATCAAAAGTTTAATGTGATGGGATTTGGAGGGAGGACCTTTGGGAATGTGATTAGTTCATGAGGATGGAGACCTCACAAATGGGATTAGTGCCCTTATAGGAGAGGCTCCCAAGAATGCCCTCGTCTTCTTTCACCATGTGAAGACACAGAAAAATGATAAGTCACCTAGGGTTAAGGAAGCAGATAGTACCCAGGTACTGAATCTGTTTGTGCCTTGATTTGGTTTTCGAAGTATCCAGAATTGTGAAAAATAAATGTGCATTGCTTTTAAGCTGCCCAGTTTAGGATATTTTCTTACAGCAGTCCAAACAGTCTAAGATACAGATTCCTTTCAGCTCCAAATGAAAACACTCTATTTTGGGTTGTTATAGCAGTAAGAAAGAGTTTGGCAAGAGAATTTAGGTTTTGTAGCTTAATACCATAGCATTGGTTTGCATGATCTGTTTTAAAATATCTAAAAAGTAGAATCTCATTACCCAGACCTTGCATGACATGCCTTCAGTTTTTTTTTTTTTCTAAGTGTGTAGGTGGGAATAAGCTTCAGCATTTCTTTCAAGTTATCTGTCTTGATAAAATAAGTCTTCAAGAGAATACCAAAGTCTGGGAACCATCACAATGTAATTTAGGAAGGATTGCAAGTAAAGCAGTTTGAGAACACAATATAAAGGAGAAAGTTGAATTCAGACTCTTAAAAAGACATAAGTTTAGTAAGAACCTTCAGCCACCCTTTATTCAATGAATATAAATCCTTTGACAAAACTCCAACTGAGATTCAAATTACATAGATAGAGAAAGAGAGAGACAATATATGAGTTATTTATGGCAGTGTTACTAAGGTAAATGTAAATGCCACTGCAAAATAGCTGTGTTGGTAATGGTAAAATGTAGGTTATATGCACCTTTTCTCCTAGCATCTGTTAGTTGATTTGAAAGTAAAACTGCAATTGCAATTCAAGTTAGAGAATGAGAAATTTTCCTACTGGAAGGAAGATTAATCTTTCTTTAATTGACTCCTTGATCAGAATAAAGATTTATAGAAGAAAATACAATATGCTTCTGATAATGAATTAAGGATGATGAATGGGAAAGCCATTAGCATTACAGGTTCTAGGGTGGCATATGTTTCAAGACAAAGTAAGTAACCTTTGTCAAAGCAAGATAATTTAAGAAGTGAACTTAGATTTAAATTTATTTGCAAAGTACTTCTTAAACTTGCTCTAAACAAAACCCCAATTCTTGCATTGTTACAACAGAAATTTAGAACAGGTTCTTCTTGTCTTTATTAGGCACTTGACAAAAACACCGAGTAGCATATAAAGTGCCATAAAAGCAGAGAGAATGTTGTTTATATTTTCCATAAAGGTCTCAGCTCACTGTGAATGCTAAGAGGATGCTAAATCTGAGTCATGAAAATGCCTCTCTAATGAGTACAAAAGAATTCCCAGAGTAATATCATGTCTTTGTAACCAGTGTCAAAAATCACCCTTTCTGCCTTTGTGTTACAATGGCTCCGAGGAGCGCGCTGCCCATAATTCGTTATCATCCACAGAACAGGTACTCTGTAAATGTTGATTAAATTAATTTGAAAGTTTTCTTGAAGTAAAATGCTCCAGCAAAGAAAGCTTTAGTAGAACCTATGTTTAGCTCTATTATCATAATGAAAAGGTGTTTTTGTTTTAATGTTGTAACACAACACTAGAAAACTTCCAGGTTCAATTTCTTCAAGAATCATATATATACCCTCAACTCTCTTGTTCATTCATTCTTTCCTTTTTCTTCTCTCTCTCTCTCTCTCTTCCTTCCTTTATTTATTTATTTATTTTTTCTGCTCACTTTATAACACTAGCCCTAGTTAAATTCCACTTTGCATGTTGATCGACACAGGTAAACATCATTGGAGACCAGAACTATGCTGGCTGGTCTCATTTTATATGGAAGATCCCTAAACACGAGTGATCCCTCAGGGTTGTTCAGCCACCCAGACCGATCTCTCTATTCTGATTAGTTTTCTTCTCTCCTAGGTAAGCATACCATGCTTTCTCTTCTCTCTGGAACACTCCCCGTCTCTATTCCCATTCTCACTTTCTTCTGATGGCCTATCTTCTTATTTTACCAGGAGATAGCTTTGCAGTGGCACATCTCACAAGGACCCACCTAATTGTATTGGTTCTGCCTATTTTGTCCTCTCTCCTCACGCCTTCAATGAACTTTCCTCACAAGGACCTTGCTCCAGCAATTTTTTCCTCAGTCAGGTGACAATTTCTAGATATCAAATAGATGATTTCCATCAGGAAATAAACATGCTGTTACTTGTTTCATCTTAAAAAATAAAACAAACAAAAGAAGCAAAAAAAAAACCAACTCTACTTCTCTTAACCCTGCTTCTCCTGCAATAGCCCATCTTTCTCTTTTCCCTTTAATAGCAAAGCCCCTGGGAAGAAATGCTGATGTTTGCAACTCTAGTTGTCATTTCCATTTTCTCCTGAATCCAGTCCAAATGAGCTTTGTCTCCACCATCACACTGAAGCTGCTTTAACAAGGACACTATGAATTTCATATTATTAGGCACAAGGATCAATGCAATCCTCATCTAACCACACCTGTCAGCATCATTGGAGAGTCAGCACCTCTTTCATCTTTTATTCACTTTGTTCCTTTGAATTTACCATCCTCATACCACTTTTATTTCATTGACCTTTCTTCTTTAATTGCCTTTTCTGGTTTGTTATTTTCTTTCCCATCACTTCATATAGGAGCATCCCAGGGATAAATTCCTTGGCTTCTTCTTTTACTAATCTCTGCCTCTCTCTGGTAATCTCACCCAGCCACTGATGCCTACCAAACGCCTCTCTCTTACAGAGTGTGTCCACCTACTTCGAACTAAGTATATAACTTCCAGTTTGACATTTCTATGAAGATGCTTAACCAATGTCTCAAAATTTAATGCCCCCCCAAACAGTATTCTTTTCTTCAACCAATGCTGCTAGTGCCAAACTTCTTGTTTCAATTTGCAGACATAAATTTTGGAAACATAATTGATTCCTCTATTTATTTTACAGGCAGTCTGCTGATGAACTGTGTTTTATATACCTTAAAGTATATGTTAAGAATATGACTGCTTGATATACTACTTTCATATTTACTGCTTGGTCCAAGTTGTTCAACTTTCATATCAGAATTGTTATAAAAGTCTCCTCAATATTCTTTCCTTTTCTACTTGTATCAAGCACAGTATATTCTTAATAAAGAAAAAAGATTCATCCTCTTGAAATTTCAATAATTTCGTTACTTCATTCATGATCCTGCAATACTATTATGGCTACCTATTGCTGTACAGTATCTTGCAGCATCAGTCTCTCTCACAGATTTGTGTATGGGCTGGTTTTAACTTAAGTGGCTCTAAGTTTGGAGTCTTCCTTTTGCATGCTAAATGCAAAAGAGAGTGACAGGAGCTGGGGTTCAGCTGATGGGTGGAATAAAGTGGATATCCAGGACTACTCAACCACATTGTTGGCAGTAGGTGTTAGCATTTGACTGGGAGCTTAAATAGCTTCAATCACATCACCTATTACTGGTGTCTGTATATGTTTTTCAGATTGGGTTTTTCAGAACATGATGACTGGGTTCTTATAATGAGTATTTCAAATAACCTGGGCTAGAAGATGACAGTATGTAAATATCAGGGCCCAGAAATGGGCACTATGCCATTTCTTTTGTGTTCTTTTGGTTACAGCAAGTACAAAGTTCACTGAAATTCAAGGAAAGGACATATACAGAACCACATCTCCATAGAAGGAATGTCAAGATTTTGTTAACATGCTTAATCTGCCAGTTTCCACTTCATTATTGGGGAAAAAATGTTTCTTGTGGTGATCTTCAAAGCTCTCTGCAGTAAGGACTCATTTCTCATCATCCATAAATTTCCTATTTTCCCTCTGAACTCCAGCTATTCTTCAAAGCCTTAATGTTTGCCATTTTCTCTTCCTAGAATCCTTTCCCCCATTATTTATACATCTATATGGCTTTATCCTTATTTTAATCATTGTTCAAATGTAACCTTCTCAGTGAGGCTTGCCTTGACAACCTGAAATAGATATCTGTTGGTTGCTGATTCATCACTAGAAGAAAAGATCCAAGGAGTAGGGATCTTTTACTTATTTATTTACCATTGCATTTGTGGTGCCTAGAATAGTTCTTGGAATTTTGAGAAAGCTCAATAAATACACATTTGAATGAGAAATAGGCAACATTTTTTTTAAATTCTTAATAGTAATTTTATTTCTTTCCTTTCAGCTGCACCAATTTAGGATTTTTCCCACTTGAATCATTTTGATTTCACTAAAAAATTGTGAAAGGGGTGCTCATCATCCAAAATGGATTATGCTTGGTGAACAACTCCAGGTATATCCAGCATTTGGCAAGATCTTAACATATAAGTGTTGAATTATTGACTTATAACATGGATGGAATCCCATTGGAAGCAAATGTGGCAATAGAAGATAATAAAATAATTTTCCAACATCACCTTGGACTTTGAAGAATCCAAATAGTTAAAATTTTGTAAGGTTTTCTCTGTAAACTATATCCTAGGATTTGTATATACATAGACCTAAATCAGGCTAAACTTAACAAACGCTATAAATTCAAAAGCTATCCACTGAAGCCTTTTATTATCACTTGACCTTCAGTCCAATTCCCTGTCCATCCAACCAAGTTGTCTACAGGACACAGATCAGACCCTGAACAAGTAGGCACTCACTTTAACCCTTACTTTACAAAGATTTCCTAAGATTTCACACAAACTCTGCTTTTTTAAAGAAAACTGAAAAGATATGAAGAAATCATTGCACTGCCAAAAGTGCCATTTTCATCATGGGTGTTTTGTCATAATTATAAGTTCACAATAGATTAATTTAAGTTCTATTGGGGTTGTTGATTTTTTTTCAAAGTTGGTGCTGTTCACATACTATGGTTTGGATCATGTTTATTTTGTAAGACCCGGATGGTACAGCTGGTTTATGGAGCACACAGTGACATTTTCCAAATTTTGGAAACAACATTCAACTTTGCTGATGAGACTTCAGCACTGAATGGCAAATGAACTAGAAGAGAAGCTTTTACTACAAATATATTATTGAAAACAAAGTTTCACTGGGCTCTCAAAAACAGGGTCAGCAGAACCCAAGAAGCATAACCACATTTTATCTGCAGATCAGCTTAGAATGGCAGCCCCTGCTTTATTTGTGAAAGGTTATACCCAGGCTCTTACAGAGAGAAAGAGGCAGAAACCAAGTTTTACAAGAAGAAAGGTAACCCTGAAAAAGATGTCATTCAACATTGGTTTGAAGGATGTCCAGAAACCCCCTGGCTGGTTGGTTTTTCTGATACCCAGAGATGATTATTCACTTGGCAGCAAATTCCAGAAAGTGTTTCATATTCAGTAGGTTACTATGCTTCAGAATCCTGCATTGATTATAATAATTCCAATTCTGTTAGACTTCATTGAGATCTTGCTCTGTGCTGGAACATACAGCAGAATATAGACATTATGGTATTAATTTAAAAATAATAACACATTCTTTGATTTTTCTTTCTTTTCTTTTTCTTTTTCTTTCTTTCTTTTTTTTTTTTTTTTGCATACTGAATTACTCTTATCGGTACATATCTACTACAATCACCAGCCCCAGCCAGTAGTTTCTCTCATGTGAAGAATTTCAAAGCATCCACATACCTCTCCTTGCTTCTAGTTCTCTACGTAGTAGTAGTAGTAGTAGTAGTAGTAGTAGTAGTAGTAGTAATACGAAGAAGAAGAAGAACAACAACAACAACAACTTTTTTACATGTTCATTATATATTCCTGAGTGATCTGGCTCTTGAATGCCCTACCAATTTAATTTCATACCACTGCCTTCTCAATTTCTGTGCTCTGACTGCATTCAGTCTTTGCTATCATCTCCATTTTCCTGTTATGTGAAATTTGAACATGAGTTGTCTCTTCAGGAATTGCAGATATTTCCCTATAGTAGGTGCATAGCTCTATTTCTATATCTCTATTTCCTCCCATGTCACCCAGAAAATGTTATTCCTCATTTCATCAACTCTCAATTTCTATGAAAAAGTGTTTTCTTGACCTCATAAGCCTCCTTCATAGCACTAACTGTAATAGAATGCATCTCAGATGCACAAGGGCAAAAGATGCATCTTTTTATTCTTTTCCTAAATCCCCAGCAAGTAGTTATATGACTTGGGCACAATTAGCACTAAACTTACATCTTCAAATGGATTAATGAACATTTATGACTCTAACATTAGATAACACTGATGATTTGAATAAAAAGTGTCATAATCACAGAGAAGATAACACACAATAATGACACAGGGTGATATTTGGGAGGCACACCTCTATAACATTAGGGCCAATATTAGGTCATAACAATGCTTCCAAATGCTTTTGAAAGAGAGTGACCATGGGACACAGCAGCATGTAACCCTAAGAATTACAAGCAGAACTGAGAGTCATTCCAAATATGTAACCAGGTGCAGCATTGTTTCATTTTAAAAAGGAATTCCCTAATCTTGCAAAAAAAAAATGACATGTGAGACAAAGATTAGTGATTGTCCACACTCACTTGACTTTTTTCAGGCATTTGGCTCTGTTGCTTTGTGGCTTTTGCTTAATGTTTTCCTTCATGCAATGAATGTTCTACTCTCCTGTATTGTTCTTGGATTTGCTTCCCGACATTTCGTCTTCAGCCTTTTCTCTAAGCTCTGGGTTTTCCCAGTGTTATGTCCTTACCCTTCTCTATTTGTATTTTCTACTTACCTTATCTGGTTGTCTACATTGACTGAAGTTTCCCTCTAAAAATATAAAAAAAGTCATAGTTTTCTTTTTATTTTTATGTTGTAGCTCAAATCCATCACATCCTACTCAAAATATCTATTGAATGTTTATTATGAACTAATGAGCTATTCATTGGTCTGACAGTCTTGGGGAAAGGACTGGGAAGCTCTGCATCTTCACTGTACTTAACAGAATGCAAGCAAGATTACAAAATAAAATATATATATATTTTTAAAAATCAGGTAGGTTATGACTATGAACAAAATTCACACTATGTTATGAAAAAGGAAAACACAGAAAACAATTTTGATTGGGTTAAATGATAACATTTCATATAAAAATAAATTCCAGATGATTCAGGAGGGATGGTATTTCTGAAAGGAGATTTTAGACATGCCAATATTTTAGGGAAGAGAATCTGGCCTGGCAACAAGAAGGAATGTATGTGTGTTTGTGGTAAATAGATGTCTTGGCATTGAGAGTATAAACCCTAATCAGCCTTTGGTTCTCAAAAGCCATCAGAAAATAGAGTCATTTGATGCAAATGAGATAGCAAGTACAAGAGATAGATTGTTTCATGTTAAAGAAGAGTAGGATCCTCCTAGAGTTGTTTGGATCTCCACCATCCAAAAGGTACAAAGAGTTCTACACAGGGTTCTGAATGTATACAAACCCAATACCTTGGAGATGACAGGGACATAAATGAGGATGATTGATGCATGCCCTTGTGAACCAGGTATCAACTGTTACAACTTTGGAAGACTTTATAAGGATTTCTACAGTTGAGTTTGGCAATGAATGGTTGGGACTGCGAAAAGAAATGCCCAGATGGTTTTTTGGGGAAAGTATTTGCATAAAGCAGTGTCAGCAAGCTATGGACCATGAGTCCAACACCTGTTTGTACATTTAGTTTTACACAGTCACATTCATATCTATGAATTATAGTTTCCTTTATTCTGCAGCAGAGTAGAATAATCAGAACAGGGGTTGTATGGCCCACAAAGTCTAAAATATTTACTTTAAATTTTAATATTTGAATAATTTTCCTGATCACTGTTATATCTTCTTTCTGGATTCTTGTTAATGCTGTATCTTTGATGTAGAGAAGCACTAATTAATCTTCAGAACACAGCTCAAGTGTTACTGATGAGATTTCTCAGGGTCCATCTTTTCCAGTTGTTTCTTGTACTTATCATAATATGTACTGCACTTATTGCACAGTATCTAATCATATGTGTCTTTCTCCATTAGACTCTGAATAGTTTGAGGCCAGGCACTGTGTCTCACTCATTTCTATATATCTCACACATTTTCTAATGTATCTGGTGCACGATAAATATTTGACTGTAAAAGGGAAGGCATCAGTGTTAAATAGATTGGAGATTCTTCATTTGAAATATGCATTTCTTCTTTTTGGACATGTCAGAGTTTAATTGCAAGTTAACATTATTCTGCAATCACAGGTCTTGTCCAGAATGTTTTATAACAGTTCATTTCAGAGAGCATAAGAGTCAACCGGCTCTATTAACACAAATGACCATGGTGATTTTCAAATGAAAGATTTGTTTTTGCTAGTCCTGTGAAGTAAATCATTTGGATATTTTGCATTTCCATAAAATGCTAATATATTCACTAATGTAATCTATCAGTCCTCCCCTAGACATGCAATTAAAGTCCACTTCCATAGCAGCCACCATTTATCAGAAACTTACTGGCCCTGAAGGTCATTGGAATTTAGCTCCAACAGAACACAGAGAGATTAGATGTCCCTTTGAAGAGAATTACCCAAATAAATTTCTCTGAACAAAGAATTAACAGAAATTATTGTAATAACTCACAAATAGTTCTCAGTTGGAAGGTGGTTTTCAAGATAATTTTTATAAAAAAGAACATCAACCATAAATGTTCACAAAATTTTCTATTGATTTCAAAAAGCAAATATAAGTTGGAGCTGCTATTCTCTGATCACTGTGAGCCAAAATTATTGGACAATATTTATCCTATTCCATATTTTCCATTACATAATTGTTATGCTTAGCATCAAGGACACCATAAGGAATTTCTCAAAAAAATTATAGGAAATTAGTAAAATAGACTACCCATACAGATTTCTACCCCCACCCCTCAAGAGCTAAGCCTCCTATGTAACAATAGAGAATCTATAAATAGTGACCTTAAGGACATAGTCAAGAACCAATAAAATGATGGGCATTTCTTCTGAGGCAGTAGATTCTGAATAATAGACTCAGAATATTATGGTATTTCTTTACCATAAATAATTATTCAACAAAAAAGTAAAAATCTAGAACAAAATCAGAAAGAATAAAACTACTCTGAAGGGGAATTCTTATAAAAAAAATGTATTTCCTCATGCTTATAGAAATTCTGACACCTCTTTCTGCACATGAGGAATTAGTTATGCAGCCATCTCCCCTCATCTAGAGACAAGTGGCAGGAAACAGAGTCTTGGTTGCAAATTGGATTCTCTTCCTTGTCTCTATTTTTGCTCTACACCACCAAATTCCTACCAAATTGGTGGGACCATCAGACTGAGGCTTGCTCAGAGAATGGTCAGGATAGATGGCCCTTGCTCTCTCCTTGAGTGACTGTGTGTCTTCTGCCTTCAGTAGAGTGAGCAGCAGCATGAGGCCAATTTCAACTAAACTTCCTGATTGGCCACCCTCTGGAATTTCTCTTAGGATAAAATTTCCCCTTTGATCACCAACCTCAAAAAGAAGGTTTGGATTTATTGATCTGGTTAAGGACCTCACTCTTGATGGAATACTTCCAGCCACATTTTTGGTCATGCAGTTCTATGGGATTGCTGATTATGGCAGCCTTGTCTGGCGCACCCAAGTCTAACATCTTGATGTGTTCTATTTTTCCATCTACTATTACATATATTCTTTTCTATTTTAAATATGTTCTCTGATAGTTGGATTGCAGTAGAAATTATTACCACCATTTACCCAAGGAAGAAACTAGGGTTTGTAGAAAAGTGAAGCTCAATATCCAATGTAATTAGCTGCCAAAGTCAGAACCCAAATTCAGGTATGATTTTTAAATATGAATGAGCTGCTACATTAAAAACCAGCAGGCTCTATTTGAAAGTCTATGGTTACAGCTTCTGTTAAATCATCAGAAGTTCACAGCATCTCATGAACTTGAAGTGGCCCATTAACTAACCTTAGTGCACTCCAGGCATAGCTCTTGGGTGGTCAGGTCTGTGCCAGGTGGCTGGAGGTATTAGAGAATATATGTAACAAATAGGACCTGCCCTTGGGAACTTGGAAACTTACTGAAAAGAATAAACATTAGTACAAGTAACATTTTGAAAATTTTATAAGATACTGTAGTCAGGTACAAAAATAGATGGAAGAAAAATAACAAATGGCTGTCAACGATAATACAACTGGAGGAGGAAATTAATACTGGACTGAATATTAGTGAAAGTAACACAAATGAGGAAACTTAGGGAGATGTGCTGGTCTTGGTTTGGTTCATCTGGGTAAGTCTGTTATATTGCCCTCGGTTCGTATAGGTACCAACACTGAGAAAAGGAGTCAACTTCAAGTGGTTTATGTAAGAGATGAACTTAAACTATAATGAAAGAGAAGTGAGAAAGGAGAGAAGGAAAGAAAGAGCATGAATGAATTTCTGAGAAGGCAGGAGAAAAATAAAGGAATTCTGAGATGGTGAAAGTCTACATAGGTACATGGAGGTGAAGTGATTCAAAATGATCAGCCCTGCCTGAGACCATTTTATAATGTATAAATAACTTTCACAGTATAAAATATCCCTATGTAGAGTACTTCATGTGGGACTGGGAAATACCAACGGAGAACTAAGTGACAGGGCCCGGGAGCTTATTAAAGACCAAAGAGGATGAAAGCTGAATAGGTCTTTGTTCTAGATACCCAGAAAGGTGGGTCAAAACATTTATTCTCACAACAAAGAAAAGGGAAGCACTGTTTATGTGAATAGACTGATAAATACCACATTTCAGAATGATTTTCTAACAACCAGCAACCCACTCATCCATTTGTTACAGAAATGCATGTTTGCCATCCTCTGTGTGCCAGATAGTGAGGAAGGACAGAGTGTGATGTGAGAGAAGTAAATGCCAATAGATAACAGCAAGACTGTTGGGGGAAGCTGCAGAAGTGAGAGCATTGTGCAAGAAGAGGGGAATTAGCTGGTAGGAAGGAGAAACTGTAATTCAGATTGTGGACAGGGGGTACTTTTGTAGTTATCTCAGTGGGAGTCCTGTGGTTTCTTCAAATAACCAAGTATCAGTAGGAATGAGAAGAAAAGGAGAGAGAGGGGATGGCCTATGCTGTTAATTGCCTACCCAAGCAGCCTTACTAACAGAATTCTGGTTTGTTTGGGAATGTTATATAGCCAGCCCTGAGATGAAAACATGATACATCTATGTTAATCAAAGTGATTCTATTCCCTTTGCCTGATACGCCCAACTTCCCCCAAACCTAGAGGAAGCTGTGTGAGGTCGCTGTGACCAATGAGACATTTTCAGAAATATGTGGAAGAGATAGTTATTGTTCTCCTTAATTAAAGTAAATATATTGTCCCTACCTCTTAATCATATATTAAAATATTGTTTAAGAACAAGATTTTTAGACGTGACCTTGCAGCAAACTATGGTGGAATGGATCTGTAAAAGCAGCAGTATGATCATGCTATCTGAACAAAAGTGTGGGAAAATCCTGGACCTAAGAGATCTGCTTGTGTCACTGAACAAGCCCAGTCATGACAGGCACTCTTCTATTGTGATTTTGTAATAGTTTGGATCATTCTTGGTACTAGGAGTAGAAATTCCATTGCATACAGTTCTAATCTTTCCTACCTGTCACAATGAGTGAGTGTATAAAAACACTGTATTAAAAAAATGGCAGGAGGCAATGAGTTTACTTTGTGACATGTTTGATTTAAGGTAGTGTATTTAAAAGGTGGATATGGTATAAATGGTTCTAAAGTCACACACAAGTGAATTATTCCAAGTTGGCCAATAGGGGTTGATTAATATCTCATTTTCAACAGGAAAAATGGTTTGTAAGAGAATGCCTAACATAATTTTCCCTTAACTTTCTTCTGATTGACATTTTTTGTTTCCTAAAATATTTGGCTACACGTAAACCTATCATACATATTACATTTTGAGGTGAATGATGTGTTATGGTTAATGCTCTTCTTCTAATAGTTAAGATTTTGAAATGATTCTGGCTAGAAAAACAACCTAACATTTGTAAGATAAATTTAAATATTGGAAAAACATACGTTTCATACTTAGGTCCATTGAACAACCATTCAATGCAGTTAGAAATCTTGGTTCAAGAGCATTTGATATGAAAATAACATGTTATTTGGTAACCTTAAAACTCAAAATACATTAAATGTATTGCCTTCATTCATTCCCTAATTTGCCCAACACCAAGCTTCACGATAGGTAATGGACATAGGAGTACTTACAGAGAATAAAGCCTCAAGAGCTTCACCAATGTTTAGAGAGATTGATAAGTAAATAGCTGATGACAATATAGTTGATAATGTTTTAATGATAATATAATTCAACAGTATATACAGAAGTTTTCCTTTAGTGAAATGCACCCTAACAAACGTAATAGCCACTTAATAACCTAATAAAGGCTCCCAATTTATATGTTACAATAGATTAACATCAAACCTCTTTTTATTCACACTCCAAATTTTGCCAACTACCTACTATTTGCTTGGCACTGTCTTCCTTTGGATACTTTGGGTACTTTGGTATTTTAAAGTCTAAAATAAGAGAGGGGATAGCCAGTAAGTTGAGAATAGCATTCTCTCAGGAGAAAGGGTATTCCAGAAAGCAATGAGAAGGCAATCCAAGTAGGATATTTTATCAATCATTTCATGTTGATGTGGTAAACAAAAGGAGTGAAAATTAACCACCAAATTTGGCAAATGTTGGAACTTGGAGATTCTCTGGATTAAGTACACTAGTGGGAATTGGGGAATAATAGAATAAAACTCAAAGTAAGACTCCGGAGGAAGCAAGCACAAAAAAAATGGTACAGAATTTTCTATAAAATTCACTGAGAGATAAAGATACAGCAGGAGATGTAGATGGTCTGGGGAATTTAAAAATAGACAATATTATCACATAGATAGATTGTAGATAGATAGACAGACAAACAAGAATTTCAATAGAAAGGGTGAATTTGATGATTCTAAGGGCAGGCATGAAACAATAGTTTTTCTTTACATGTGTAATGAGAGCTCTACCATTTTAACAGAAATGAGTGTTTCCAAAGGTACTTTTCCAAAATTAATAGAGGAATAAAGATGTAATCTAACAGCTTCAATTTTCTTAACAAAATAAGAACCCAGCCATCTTCCAGGGCTAATAATGTACAGGGAAAATGTTGAAAATTGTAGGAGAATAGATTCAAAATAACCTTTCATCTAACAGGCGGTACCCTATGATGGCAATGAACTGTGTATTAAAACTTGAGGGCTGTTTGTTCTCATCATAATCATTCAAAGACCAAGATCAACAGAGAAACTATACTGATACATTACTGTAGTCAAACTGACAGGGAAAAGGGAATGTGCTCATTTGCATTTTGGGTTTTAAACTTTTCTACCTGTGCCAATTATTATATGGATTATAAAAACAAAGTTTACTGATGTAATGTGATATGCATGTCTAACTTAAACAAATTCAATCTTTTACTCATGATTAGAAGTCATTTAAGAATAATGACTGCATCATATAACCATGGTACAAGAGATAAAATGAAAGAATTTTATGAAAACTATGAGAAATAATATCAAAGCCTTTTATGATCATTACAGGTGTTTTTACTGTATATATGAATTTTCCTTTTCATTGAAAAGTTGAACTAAATTTTCACTTCAAATATTGATTTTTAGAATCTATTTCCAAAGTAAGATGTAAGTGAAAAATAGGACATTTCACCTCAAGTTACTTATTATCTGAACTACAATCTTATTTTATCAAAATAGCTGACTAAGCAAATCTTCAAAAGAACTTTAGTGAGAAATGCTTAATTCAAAAGATAAAATTCATCTTTAAGAGACCATTTTGCTCACTTCTATATCCAAATTCTTACCACTGAGCAAACCACTTACTAGGTGCCTTATAGATTTTGAATTGCATGAGAATAGCAAATACTAAGTTCTGTATCTAGCTAGTGACAAGAACAATAAAATCTATATCCTATATGCTTTAGTCAGCTCTGTGTCACTGTGAACAGTATTCCTGACAAGAACAATTTAGAGAAGAAAAACTTTATTTTGGCAGTTTCAGAGGTTCAGTCCATGGTTGGCTAACTACATAGCTTTGAGGCATAGGTGAGGTAGAGGTCACAGCAGAGAACGTGGAAGAAGAAAACTATCAGTTCATGACAGTGAGGAAGGAGGGAGAGAAAGCTGGATACCAGGGACAAAATATAAACCCTAAAGATGTGTCCCCAAGTGACCTACCTACTCCAGTCACATTGCCAAGAGCTACCACTCAGTCCATTCAAGTGAATTAATCCACTAATTAGGTTAGAGTTCCCATAATCAAATTATTTCACTTCTGAATATTTTTGCATTGTCTCATACATGAGCACTTGGGGATACATCATAAGTAAACTATAATAGTATGATTTTACTTACTATAGCAATTCAAGATTAGCTTAGGGCTTATTACAGTTTGGTGTATTTCATTTAAATGAAAGAGTAACTTCTTGGGGGTAACATGATCTAAAATCAGAGAGAACTCAAACAATAACCATACCTTTAGGAATTGACTTCCAAGTAAAGAAATAGAGCTAAGTGTGGACAACCCAGGAGCCAGTAAGGAAGAGGGATGAGACAGGTGTATCATAGGAAGCATTTAGTATGTAAATTTCATAGAGAAATATAAATTCAAAAGCTTGATTATGAACATAACATGTACACACATATGCATCATGAAAATATTACATTGTGAAAACATTTCGGGCCAAGAAAATCAGCGAGCAACTGAACACAGAGATTAATCTCTTATAGAAAAAAATTGGAAACCCAATTACCTGAATCAACTAAAACTGAATTGACTAGAGTTACACTTTATATCAGCTAGCAACCAGGATTCAGGCAGGAAAGAAGAATCAATAGATTACTTCCCTATGTGTATGTGGATGCCTCTTTGATAAAGTATTACAATCCCAAATATTATATATTTATGTACATGAAATGAAAGATATTTTCCTCAATCTGTTAGTCGGGAAAAAGATCTTGTGAAAATAAGGAGGGCTGTGGTACATACAGGGGGAATAGCATTTGCAACAAAACAGAGCATGACAAAAGCCCAGTGCATGAACAGACTGTGTGATAGGACAAGAACACTGTTGGATTAGATGAGTAGTGAAAACTGAGATTGATGAAGTAAGTGCTAAGTAATTTAAGTAAGATCTGAATTGAAGAAATGAATGTCTCCTGTTTAATTTCATCAATAAAAACATCCACTTTAATGTAGCCATTGGGAAACTAGAACCACTCAGCCAGAATATCTACATTGATCAACAAATGATGCTGTGACTACATCAGTCCCAGTTTAAAAGAATATAAAAGTGCCCAAGAAAACTCCCACACCTCTTCAAACAACTTTTAAATATCAAGAATCAACATGTTCATGGTGCTACTCTTGTCCAGGGGAGGTGGTGATGTACTCAGGGGATGGGAATGGAAATGTCTGGGGGTCTCTGATTCTCTAAGGACATGGATAAGTCTCATCAGTGTGTTTCACAATCAGCTCTGATTTTCATTTTGTTAGGAACCTCTTGAATCAGGAAAGAAATGTTGTGAGTAATTGAGAATAAATTTCTAAATTCTGCAAACTCAAAGCTAATTTTTTCAGGTGTTACATTTGAAAAAGCTCCTTTATGTTTGGGCTGTGTCTGTTTTCACTATTCCCAACATAATGCATTAGAACAATGCAACATAATTTAAAAAAAAAATGAAACCAACAGAGTAAATAAATTTAAGTAACAAATATTCTAAACCTACAGTAGGTTGAAACTTTGTACAACCTAAAACTACAAGGGAAATGGCATTTCCTTTATTAGTTTGGATACAGTTTGCTTTTCCAGTTTTCAAGCCTGCCATGCATAGCAGAGCACAACTCTAAAAATGTTACATTGATAAGACATTGATTTCAAGTATTGTGTTTTAAAGCAGGTTATAAATAGTACATAAAGCAGCTTTGGAATAAAAGAGAAGATAAGTGAATGTAGTCCACAATATTAGAAAATTGTAAAAAAAAAAAAAAAAACGTTTTTCCCACTGTAAGTGAGAAGAAAGCTAAATGAGACGGAATGTCACTGGCTATCAACTGAAACTCAATCTTGAAAGTCTGGTATTCCAAAATATCTGGTTTGCCATTTCCCAAAGCTTTGTGAGGTTTGAAGATGAGATGATTTTGCCTGGAGAGGAAATGGGTGTGGATTTTGTGGCTTTCAGATAGCGGAAGGGAAAATCATCGTCTCAGGCCAGGATTGTTTTTTCTCAGGCTGAGGGATGCTGATGGGGCTCAGGCAAAAGCAAGAGGACAATGTAATAGTTGACCTTTTATTTTCCCTTCTTCAGGTCAGTCCATAACCAGTCTACATGGAGGAAGGTGGAAGGGAACATAAAGAAGACATCTTTTAACCTCTCAAATCCTGGTTCAAGATGTCCTAAAAGCAGCTGCAAGAAATGAAGAGAAAGGAAGTATCTCAGAATCTAAGAAAAGCAAAAAAGGAAGGGCGTCTTTGAAAAGCCACCATAATAATCAGTAATCCACTTGACATCTGGCAAAGAGACACATCTGCAGGGGGCTACTGGGATGAGTAATTGAACTTTGATTTCTACATTCTCAACATCTATGTTTAGCACCTAAATTTTAAACACAGGAAGATTTTTAGAAATGTGCTCTTCTCTACGAGGTTGTTTCATGGGATACAGGAAACATCTGGAGCAAGATCTAATGGGTTTAATGGCTGCCTGGACAACTGGTATTTGGGCAGTGTTGTTATGGACCTATCCTGGCAGTTAAAATTCACTTGAGGGTTCCCCTAAATGCATATGGCTGTGCCAGCATTTCTCAGAATCTGGCCCAAAACAAAACAAAAGCTACCTCAAAACATATGTCAGACAAGGAAAAAGTATCTTAAATGGAGTATCTGCAATAAAGAATTGATCTACTTAAAGTTAAAGGACACCTTTAACATATTAGAATTATTAAAGAACAAAAAGTCATTCTTTTCAATCTATCTTGTGATATTATGAGAAATATCTCTATTAATTGAACTCAAGTCTATTATTCCCTAGTTTCAGATAACCTACAACAGATGGAGTCACAAATCAAGATAATTTGACAAAATAATAATTTTTCTTAGTCTTTTGGGGATTCATCCTGTAACTCTCTGTATTTATATTTAGGCCCCCAAATTGTACCTTACAAAAATTCAGAAGAAATATAGAAAGGTAGAAATGGGACAAGTATACATCAAATATTTAGTGGGTACATATTTTAATAATTACTATAGTGGGATTAGAGATTGAAAGCATTGAAATAATACATTTTATCATTTCTCTTAGTTGAGCCAAGAAGAATTATATACAATCATATACACCACAGCATTATTAATAACAAAGAAAAATTCTTATAAACTGAAATTTCCAAATGGAAAACAGTCAAAATTTTTTTTTAGGATTAATGTAGTAAGATACAAGTTTAAAAATGAAAATGATATCCTCAGACCCTGAATAAAATAAAATAAAATTTGTATACTCACACTATTTTTCATTCAGAGGGATATGAAGTTATATATAGCAGAATTCTGATATTGTATGTGTATGTATATATATATATATGTTTTGTGGGAGCTATGTTCACAAAAACAAAAAATTCTTCCCTTAAAATATTGACAATATAAGTCTCTAACATATCCTAATGCATGGTTAAATTTGCAAAGGATTGTGGGAGAGAAATGAGATATTCATGGATGGGCAAAGGAAAAGGAAAAGAAAAAAATACAGGAATATAGCTGTNCAGGAATATAGAATTCAGTAATAAATAAATGAATATATATATATATATATATATATATATATACATTTATATACTATACATATAGTGAAATTTGTAAAGAATGACAGATGAAGAATGTTGGGCATATGATGACAAAGAATTCCAACTAGAAAAATAGAATCATAACAGTTAGCTAGATTATTTAAGTAAAGAGGGATTTATTAAAAGAACTTTAAGAATTACATTAGTTGGAAAGAATATTTTATAATTTGTTGTATTGTAAACAATTATAATGTAGTAATAAATGTGGCAAAAATAAGATCAGCTAAATTTCATTGAATGTAACTAGGCGATGGTATAAGCATTTTGTGTGAACTAACCTACTTAACACAACCTACGATTGTTCTGTGAAGGAAACTGAGTTCAAAATGGATAAATAAGTAGGTATAAAATAGATATTTAGGTGATGTAAGTACTCATTATTCTCTACTAACCTCTCTTGGTTGAAATTACTTTCTTTTTTTTCCTAATTGGAGATATAAGTAACATTTTTAGATGTGAGTCAATGAAATGTGCCCAGGTCTCCTAAATGAAAGAAATTTTCCCTCTACTTTGTTGAAGCAGGATGTCTCCTTAATGTAGAAAATGCCATGCATGAGAGAATCAAATAAATTAATAGAAGAAGAAAAAAAAAAGAGAGAGACTTGGCATTGACCTTGGATGTCTTCATGTAACTTCACAGGCTCTTGAAGCTCTGATCCAAGATAGGGGTGGGTTGCCCATGAGGCATGGAGCAAGGGGGGGAAGAGATGTAAGACAGAAGGAGTTTAATAAGATGTCACATTTAGATAGTACCTTTTTACACCTGTCATTATTAATGCCCTGAGCAAGTTCAATTCACCCCACCCTAATTGATAAATTATTCTGTGACATTTGATAGCCAAATGGCTTGTTGGTGCTTGTGTTATTCCTGTCTTTCAATCAGAGTGTGAGGTGCAATTGGTCATATTGTGGTTTTGAGGCTTACGCTGTAGTACACAGTTGTTTTCCAAAACTCCTCCTATTTAGGAGAAAAAATAAGACAATAAAGAGCTGACTTGCTATCAATGGGAGGTATTATTCTTTGTTCCATAATTTTTTGATGATTAAACATATTATACATTTTATGTATTAACATTTAACATTTTATGAATATAAAACTTTCAAGCACAGAGATGACATCATTGTAGGATTTCAATAAGTTCAAGATTTTATCCACTCTCTAGACCTTTATTAGCCCTGCTTCAAATTTATCCCATTATTCCCCTCAATTCTACATAGCACTACTTCATCTGATGAAATACAGTTCAAAAGGCTTAATGCTTGATGTGTTCATGCATTCAGTAAATACTTCTTATATCCTACAAACCTGACTTCTATGTAAGAAGCATCCCTGAGAGGAGGCAAGAAGAAATGTAATGTGTAAATTAAAGTAAAATTAAAGTAAAACTGGATATAGATCTTCAGAAATTTCTTGTTATCTTGTGGTTCCTAGTAGAAGTTCTAGTCTAGATTTTGCAGAATTATGGAAATGAATACACATGACAGGTGAGAGAAGAAGGTTTAGGCAAGGCACTAAATTATTTGCAACTACTGATTTCTTATTTTGCAGCAGTTACTCTGAAAAGCACTTTCTGGGAATCAAATTGTTTGATGTGGATTTGTTAGTGAGCTTCATTATTTTAAACATTTTATGTATTAATAAATGGGGACATGGGAAAATCAAATGACTTACTTAAG
This sequence comes from Marmota marmota marmota, assembly GCF_001458135.2. Taxonomy (NCBI): domain Eukaryota; kingdom Metazoa; phylum Chordata; class Mammalia; order Rodentia; family Sciuridae; genus Marmota; species Marmota marmota. Next base: position 14,164,094 of record NW_026000108.1, read on the forward strand.
ATCATACTGTGAGATGCAGAGCCAGGCTTCTAATCCAGATAGATTGAAGCAAAATTTTTAATGTGTCATTCTCTTTCTCTGCTGATGTGATTAAAATCAATGAAAAATCTGAAAATTGTGTGTACTATCATGCCTCAGTGGAGATGTTAGGTAATGAAAATTACAAGTCACTTTCCTCACACAAAAAACACAGAACTGGTATTCTCAAAATAAATTTAATATATTTTAGCCCACATTTGTAATATCCAGAAGAAATTCTTGAAGAGAACATATTTCAAACTATAAATAGATGAACTCCAAATTGTTTAGAGGCGAGAAGTAGTTACCAAAGAAAAAATATGGGAATACATTCACACTGAATCACTTTGGATCACTTTGATTGTTTCACTAACAGAGAGCAGATTTTCACAACCAACTTTACTATTAAGCTAAGCATTTATCTAAATTATGGCCATGTAGTCTTGATCAACAAGTGGAAACCATAGGGGTTTGAACTTTAAATAAGCAAGAACTATATAAAACTATCCTTGTCCAAATCCTGGTTGGTGTCTGGCAGTTAATGGGTCAAAGTGTATGAGGGTTTTGGAGTCAGGAGAGATGGTCCTGGTAGGATTGTAGCAGATACAGAACTGGACAGGCTGTTTAGCCAACTAACTTGTGAAATGCTTTCTAAACCAGACAGAGAAATCATTAATTCCTTCACTCCTCCAGTTTTTAGAATTTTTATATTTAGACCTATATTTCCTTACAAAGAAAATTAAGATTTTGCCCTTCTCAGAAATCTAGGGTCATATCCATAAATAGAGTATCTAGTGATACAAATATTTTTTCTCCAGTTTTCTACATAATTAAGTACAACTAAAAAAGAAATTATTGTGTTTTTATTCCCTTTTTATCAGAGCTGGGTGAAGGGTAAATCATTTCCCAGGAAATAAATGCATCTAATTCAAAATAGAAAGAAAACTAGACATTCTTAAAGATGTGAGTTCTACAACATGTGGGGAAAGAGTAAAATATGCTTGTTAAGAATATGACATCCACAATTCTACTGCCAAACATGTGTATGCATGCAGGAGGGCACAAACACACTCTAACCTGAGCCACATGGAGGATTTAGAATGTAATCTCACACAGGGGCCCATCTACACACAAGCAATGAGGTCATCCCATTATTTTCCGGACACTTTATTGACTGTGTAATAGCATTTGATATTGCTAAGACATGGTTGTTCTGGAGGCATTGGTGTATTACAGCAGAGAGGTGTATTGTGTTTGATGAGTCATGCTCAACAAATTTGTGGTCAATCTCTACACAGTAAAGAGAAAACATAAAAAGAACAGGATCCAGTAACAGAGAACTGGGGAGTGAGAACATTCTCATTGCAGGCACAAGAGCACCTCTACTTTGTACAAGGTGAGGAGAGCTTGCACACACTCAGTTTTCCAAAGAGTTCCAGTAATCTTCCAGAATTCAAATTCTGGATCAAATGTTAGTCTAATAATACTTCCGATGGAGAAAAAGCACTTTTCATCTGTGATTCACTTTGCAGAAAGGATAATGTCTAAATAGTGTAGCCTCTTCTTAGTTACCATGAGGTTTGGACGCTTGCCAAAAAGGAAGTGAAAGAATAAACATGACCAAGGCGAAGAGTTCGACAAGAAACCCTCAGAATTTGGGGAGGGAGGAGAGTAAAAACAATCTGAAACATGAGTATATCCAGAAAATTAGTTCATTTATGTAACCCATGATGATTGGCAGGAATGTGCTGCCTTTTATGAAAGAATCCTCAAACCAGAAAATGGACACACCTCAAGGGAAAAGAATCCTAAGAAGGAAATGTATTTGTGACCTTCTTTTACAACTCCATGGTTTTAAAGAGAAAAACATTGAACTACTGTGACAGCCATGGTTTAACAAAGCAAATCTGCTTAACATGCCCCCAAACTTTGTTTTCTACATGGTGAGGTGCAAACATCTTTCCATGACATCTGTGAATCCTCCAAGGTCTGACTTCTGCCTACTTTCCATATTTCTTTCCTTCTCCATTTCTTTGCATCTCCCCACTTTCCAGCCATATCCCACATCCCATGGATACTGCATAAAAAGATTTTTCTTTTCACACTTCATCCTTTGACACATGCTCCTTTCTGCCCAGAATGCTCTCTACACCTCACCCATATGGCATATTCTTTAAGGTGTGAGAAGATGGAATTGTAGGAAGAATAAATGATTTTCCCAGTTTAGATCACTTGTAGATAAAAGAGCTGGAATTTGAACTCAGAAAGCATCCCATTATCAACTGACTTCTTACTCAGTGCATACCCTGACCTTATCACCAGTTATGCTTGACTATGAGTATTCATTAGTTGACCTGTCCATAAGTCTGAGTGCTTCAAAGGCAGAGCAAGAGCTCTAACATATTTGTATTTTGAACCCTTGTTGCAGAGACTGCAGATAGCAGATGTTGTTTAAAAAATAATTAGAAAGCTAGCAAAGCAAACCAGAGGAGAGGGAATGTGGATGCTTAGATAGGTTATAAAGTAGAGAATAAAGGATGAAGATCACCCTAGCAATAAACGTTCTGATTTGGGGGCTCTTAGCAGGTATGTTTATGAATATATTTCTCCCCAAGTAAAATAAGGGACATAATAAATAAAATAACAATTTGCAGTTTCACTAGCAATGTATGAGTGTGCCTTTACCCCCACATCCTCACCAACACTTATTATTGTTTTTCTTCATAATAGCTGCCATTCTGCCTAGAGTGAGACGGTATCTTAGAGTAGTTTTGATTTGCGTTTCTCTAATTGCAAGAGATGATGAACATTTTTTTCATATATTTGTTGATTGATTGTATATCCTCTTTTGAGAAGTGTCTGTTCATGTCTTTGGCCCATTTATTGATTGGGTTATTTGATTTTTTTGGTGTTTAACTTTTAGAGTTCTTTATATATCATAGAGATTAGTGCTCGATCTGATGTGTGAGGGGTAAAAATTTGCTCCCAAGATGTAGGCTCTCTATTCACCTCACAGATTGTTTCTTTTGCTGAGAAGAAACTTTTTAGTTTGAGTCCATCCCATTTATTGATTCTTGGTTTCAATTCTTGGTACTATAAGTGTCTTATTTAGGAAATTGGGGCCCAATCCCACATGATGAAGATGAGGGCCTAATACATTGCTTTTGGGACTGCAAATTGGTGCAGCCAATATGGAAAGAAGTATGGAGATTCCTTGGAAAACTTAGAATGGAACCACCATTTGACCCAGCTATCCCTCTACTTGGTCTATACCCAAAGGAATTAAAAACAGTATACTACAGGGACACAGCCACATCAAAGTTTAGAGCAGCACAATTCACAATAGCTAAACTGTGTAACCAACCCTGATGCCCTTCAATAGTTTAATGGATTTTTTAAAAATCTGGCATATATACACAATGGAATATTACTCAGCAATAAAAGAGAATAAAAACATGCCTTTTGCAGGTAAATTATGGCATTGGAGAAGATAATGCTAAGTGAAGTTAGCCAATCCCAAAAAAAGAAATGGTGAATGTTTTCTCTGATATAAGGTGACTGACTCATAGTGGGGTAAGGAGAGGGAGCATGGGAGGAATAGAGGAACTCTAGATAGGGCAGAGGGGTNGGAAGAGTTTTCTGATAAATGGGAATGATTGAGAGCTTATTGTGATTTTGTAGATTTTTTGTTTGTTTGTTTGTGTTTATCATTATGAATGATTTCTACCCTGAAAACAGTTGGGCCATGCCTCTTGTTTCTCTCTCTTTCTATTTTTTTCTCTCTCTCTCTCTGTGTATGTATCTGTCTGGCTTGAGCTGCTTGTCCTCAAGGAACAATGTAGTCACTTTGCACTCATTTTACATGCAATGAACAGACCCAGCATGGCTTGCTGCTGTTCTCTGCTCTCTCTGTTCAAATTTCTCCATCTAAATCTGGAAGAGTAATAAAAGCAGCCCTTCACTGGAGGCCTGCATTTTAATTTTACAAGAGGATGTTTTAAATCTGGTTGTTCTGGATCAGGTCACCCCCTTTTAGCCTTGAGCAAAAACTAGATGTCCCAATCGCAATGTGAACAAGTCCATAATTTCATTCCGGGTAGGCCTCTGTGTGTGTTCTCTCCATATGTGAGAACTGAAAAAAGGGAGAGCGGTGTTATGGCACGAGGGGCCTCCCACAGAAAACATCAGGCAGACAGCAAGTCTGTAACAAATGCAGGACAGTTGCCTACAGTCTTCAAGGGACATTCGCAAGAGAACTAGGAACAGGTAAGAAAGCTAAGAGACTCTAGGAGGGAGTTGACAGACACAACCATTGAGCTCAGGGACTAAACTCCCCAGTGGAAGTGAGAAACCATTGCTAGGAACTATATGAACAGGTGGGGACAAATTCAATGAGATATGACTTATAATGTCATGATTAAAATCCCCAAATTAGCCAAAGGGTCAGGCCTGGGGAAATGTGCATTATGTCATATCAGAAGAGAGCTGGAACAAAACTTGCAGCAGATGCTCCTAGCCGTTTGCCTTCAACCTGAGAAATGTGTTATATGTAAAGAGAAGCCCTGTATAAAGTGGCCTTGAGGTTTCTTGGTAAGAGGTGAATTTTGAAGACAGAAATATCTGACTTTAAATAGCATATTTTCCACTAAAAGCTATGCGGTTAGATGCAAATCCCTTTACCTCTCTGCCTCACTTCCTAGAGAAGGTCTGAGCTATGTAAATCACTCACAGCCCTCCCTGGTCATGCTGGCAAACATAACAAAGGCAAATATCTTGGCATCACACTTGTTAGAAAATTACAATAATTAGGAAATCGAATAGACTGGAATTTTTGTTTCAATGCTTTCAGAAATTATTTAAATGTCATATAATATTGCTGGTTTAGATCATACACTAGAGAGAGCAGGGAAAATATCACGAGTGAAGGAAGAATAATTTAGCTTGAACCCACAGTGGAACATTTCTCATTTATAAAATTGAGGTAGTTAGACAAACTCCTCGAAACTCAGTCATGTCACCTGTAATGTGGAAATTAATACTCAAATTAAAATATTGAATTGTATGATCAGGTCTCTCATCTCAGAGACTAATTACCAATAGCTTTGTTAAGCTCAGATCTTAAGTTTCTGGTTTTGAACAAAGGGGAAAGAACTATCCAAAGGCAACATCTTTTTATAATGTTTGGTGAGACCAAAAATAAAGAATTTTCTTTCCTGCAAGTGATTTTAATCTAGTTTACCCAGTGGGAAAGCACTAAAGGCTATCATTTTGTTTTCCTTAGTTGAAGCTATTAACTGTAATTGCTTTTGTTAATAATACTTTACTTATTATAATCAAAGCTCAATTTTTGTACTTATACCCTAGGGCCAGTTTGTAGAGTCACAATTTATAAATGGATGAAAAACAATTAATAACAACTAGAAAAACCATTAATGATCTTATCAACAAAGTGCTATGTAATCTTGCATTGCACAGTCATGTGCAACAAATAAAACAGAACACTTGGATTCAGCTAGCGCTGTGGACTCCCCCATTACCCACCAAATAGTATTTCAATAGCAGAAATGATTCCTCTAAGGGACATTCTTCTCCCAGGCTTAATACAGGGACATTTTTATCAATTTCCAGAAGGTCAGATATAGCCTGGTATAGTTTCTGTGGGGTTTTTTTTAGCCTTCAAAGAGAGAAACTACAATAATCTAAAGGGAAAAGTATTTCATCATCCCTCTTCTTCAGAGATCCCTCAATGTAACCAAAAAGGCAATATGTGATCAGTCTTCCACCTCTGATCATGCTAGTCCACTCATTGGCACCTTAAATGCACCCTTAAGAGCAGACCACAATTCTCTTCCTGAAAGATGCTCAAAGTGTCCTACCTAGAACTTTTATTTTCTTATATGTACTTATATGGAATGATAATTCTATAGACACCATCTTCTCATAGAAGGATCTCATTTTTGAGATGCCTACCTTGACCCCCTTTTAGTATTGATCTCAAAACCCCTTGCTTTTATTTAACATAGTCTATTTTTATCTGACATAGCTGAATTATTCATTCAGTGTCTATCTGTCTTTGTATCATTGTATTCCAGCACTCTGAGCTGGTCCAGAATCACAGTAAGTACTCAATAAAGATCTGTTGGATGAGTGAAGTAGTTGGTGATTCAATGAATATCTACTTAAGCTCTTGGGACAAAGCAAATAATAGCTTTCTCAAGGATATAGTTTGCGTGTGTATAAGAATGCCAGTTGCACATGACTCCTTACTCCCTTCTACTGTCGTCCTGTCCTTCCCCTTTGTCTCCCTGTCACCTATAGTTTACTGCTGAAAGCACAGATTCAAGTAGCCAGCAGTGAGTGTTTGAATTTAAACCTCCAATTCATTGTAGTTCCAGGAAGGCAAGCATTTGTTGGTTTTGTTTATAGTACATTCCAAGAGTAGCAAAGGGCTAGCAAATGCTTGATATTTGTTTATTTCCAAATGAGGAAAACAATTTGATTGAATGTATACTTCCAACTTTTCTACTCTCTAGCTGAGTAGTGTCAGATAAGCTACTTTGCCTCTTCAAATGCTTTTTCCTCCAAAAGGAACAATTTAAAAATATTTGCCACAAAGGATTTATTGCAGGAATTAAATGAAGCTATAGAAAGAGTAAGCTTTAAATAAATGACTGAAGAGTTTCTATTAAAATGTGTTCCATTCATATTTAAAATATAAAGTATTAGCTTTGGTCCAGTCATTCTGTTGGGTATTTTCATCTTTGCAGTAAAATATGGTCTCTCTGCAGAGGCACCTGCTGCCACCACAGAACATATTTTCCTCATGCACCCTCCAGTTTCAAAATTGTTCAGACATCTTCCCACCTGTGGTTCCAATTTCAAGGCCAATTGCAATATGAAGCTGGAACTTTGGGCAACTTCAGCCCATGGAAATGGGTTCTGAATGTTTTTCTTGCTGGACTGCCCATTGTACTTCTCAAGTCTCAAGAATCCTCCATTCACCAGAGACAACTTTCAGATAATGAGGATTTTTACTTTGAATTCCTGATCACATAGTGTTTCTTCTTTGAAGCTGAGTCAGAATGAGTTATATCAAATCTCTGGTTGGAAAAAATAATCATGTATTTATCTACTTTTTCTTTTTATAAATCCAAATGAGGGTCAGGTATCCAAACATAAACTGCAGCAAGGCTCTATTCCAATTGCAGCATCAACATGAACCATTGGTGCTCTTAATAGAGTATGCAAACTCATTATAGGCCAGCACTTACTCACACGTCCAGTCTTGGCTTGGGTCTTATTTCCATGGTATTATTTTCAAAGTCTCAAGTAAAGCAAATAGGACCACTTTCACATTTCCAGAATTTCTCAGGAATTCACTCACTTAACAAACTTTTTTTTTTTTTAGAACCTACATGTTCTAGGTGATCTTTTAGACACTAGATATTTTAGACACTGGTTATATAGCAGTGAAAAGCAAACAAACAAAAACCAGGCAAACTTTTGTATCTTCAGAAAACTTGCATTATAATCCAGGAATGGAGAAAAATGCCTGTAATCCCAACTGCTCAGGAGATGAAGGTGGGTGGATCTCTTTAGTTTTGAGTAATTTGAGATGAGCCAGATCAACAAAGCCAGACCCTACTTCAAAAACAAACAAATAAATAGGAAGGAAGGAAAAAAGAAAGAAATGAGGAAAGAAGGAAGAAAGGATGAAATGTTGCATTACGATAGAAAAAAGAAAATAAACTAGAAAAATAAGTATATAAAAATGCATTACACATTTTCTGAGTAAATAAATACATGTCAAGCAAAGTAGGGGGGTGGGAGATATAATTTATAAGGGTATCCTGGAAGGCCTCAATGATTAAGGTGGCATCACCGTAAAGACCAGAAGGCTCTGAATAGTGAAACCTGCAAATCCCATCTTATTATCTACTACATCTTAGTAATGTCATCTACTCATGTTTTTTCTTCATTATTACAATCAATGTTAGTCCTACCCGGGGAGGGGGCATGTCTAATAAATAATCCCTAGAGTATATAGCCAGGGAAGAGAATGTGAGCAGACTCCTGGGGCCAGGTCTTGTTTCATGTTGGTATACTTTTCAGGCAAGCCTACTGTTAGCGGTTCTCATCTTTTCAATAAATGAGCCTGGATTCCTCGCCTCTGTAATGCCTTAATGCTGTTCTGCATGGCTAGCACAAAGTTGAAAATTCACCAACTGTGTGATACCCATACAAATAGCATTAAAGGGTTCAGCAGCCAGGATGCCAATCTGTAATGTTTTAGAAAGACAGTTATGAAAATGTAACTCCACGGAGAAGATGTATCTCCAGTGCATCTTATTTTATCATTGGGGAGATCTATTTTGCAATTTTACTGTAAAGAGGTAGGGGTTTGACGTTTAAGGATCCTATGTTCCAATGTGTGATTATCATGGAGCCATAAATGAGTCCATTCAGACTGTCATAGCCAAATGTCATAGACTATGGCTTAAACAGCAGACTTTCATTTTTCACAGTCCAGGAGGGAGAGAAGTCCAAAATCAGAGCTTTAATAGATCTATTTTGTGATGAGGGATTTCTTCCTAGTTTGCAAATGGCTGTGTTTTCATGTAGCCAGAGGGGCAGTGCAGTACGGGAAAAGAGAGAGAGAGAGAGAGAGAGAGAGAGAGAGAGAGAGAGAGAAACTCTAGATTTTTTAAGAGCCATACCTTCATTTAAATCTACTGACCTCCTAAAGGCACCATCTTCAAATACCATTGCTTTGGGATGTAGGGTCTCAACACATGAATTCTGAGGGGACACAAACATTCAATCTTTAACATACCAACTTGTGAAAAGAACTGAAATGAAGATGATTATAACATACATTACTTCTAACCCCTTAGGGATATAAAATGAGCAACAATTAACATAGCTCACTTGGTCGATGTTTTCTACTCAACTATGGTTCTTTGATCTCAAGATTTAGTTTAATATTTACATGGACAGTAAAGGACATCTACCATAAGTGGAGTCATACTGAATATAGAGAACTCTAGTCATTTTTGGCACAATAATGCTGCTTACCTGACTACTGCCAAATCCTACAAGCATTCATGATAAACAATGATTTCTTAGGTATTTCTAGTCAGCTAGGCGTCAGCTGATCTATGCTGGTCTTGCTGAACTTTACTCTGCATGGGTTGTGCCATTGGTTACCCTCAATGGAGTTCTCATGGGATATGAAAGATCAGGAAGGAAAGTCCAAATGTGCAAGTGAATTCCAACTCTCTGTCAATGTGTCTGCTAACATCTAATTATTTGGGGAAATAATCATTCCAAATAAATCACAACCCAAAATGAAGTGCACGGAAGGATACCTATCACAAGAGTATGGAAGCATGATAATTCTCTAAAGGAGTGAAACAGTATCCACAATTCAACCCAACCTCATAAAATTGTGTTTCAAGGAATCATTTAATAGTTTAAAGCTAGTGTCCAAGTTAGTTAAGAACTTCTGAAACCCAACTATAAATAACAGTGAACTTTGTAAATCCTAGGTGCTTTTAATTTGCTTATGTACAACACTATATTTTTAGCATAGTTATTATTTGTTGAATTTTTCTTCTTAACATTTATCTTTTTTTTATAAAGTGAAAATGGGGCTTTGGAAAGAATTCTAGAGATAATTTAACATTCAGGTTCCAGTCCTGGATCTGCCAATAATTAACTCTCTGACCATCAGCAAATTATCTCAAGTTCTTTTGGCTATGCTCTCTCTTCTGTCAGGACTTGGACTCAATAGCTACATTTCCTTCCATTATTACAACTGCATGAGTGTGTGTTTACTAACATGGAAGCTGGCCACTGTCTCATCTTCTTTTAAAATTTTATTGTTGCTTCATATTAAGAGTTCTCAGCACCAAAAGTACATTTATGACCTAAGGCGGGGTGGGGATGTCTTGTTCAAAGTCTGTGGGCAGCATTTAAATGTTTCTTGGAGGAACTCAGAGTTAAATGGACAAGGCATCACCCCCCAACTTTCCCTGGATATACACTGTCAAAGGTGAAGGATCTCTGGCCATGAGATGAAGGTTACCCAGGATATCAAATTTCAAATTGAGTTCAGAACAGAGGATTTTTTAGAGCTGCCATGAGCACACAAAATATTTTATTGCTCAGTTTTGTATGGAAATCTAAAGTACATTTTGTAAATGGGATGGTATTCCTCTTTTGGAAATTGGCACAAATTGCAAATGTTTGTTTGGAACTTAATAGTATCAAATGTGATTTTGTCAGTGACATATTAGCCAAATATTTTATAGAACATTTCATGTCCTTCTAACACACCACAGGTAAGATCGGATTCAAACTGAAACCCCAAGTGACTCAAAACCAAATAATAATAATAATACTTATTATTATTATTATATGCGTAAATAATAATAATAATAATAATAATAATAATAAAAATTATATGTGTTTGTTTCCTAATGACCCACAGCCTTAAACTCACACCAAGTAGCAGAATGGAAAAAAAAAAAAAAAGAAAAAAGAAACTTTCTTTTTTATGCTTCAGACCACAATAGAGCAAGGTACATTCTGGAAGACTACTTGTGGGTGACCAAAATGCAATTTAAAACATCAGCAGGCTTTGATCAGGGAAGCTTGCTTACTTTTAATTGTTTCCAGAGTGCTTGTTTGAAAATTTGTTAGATTACACATTGCATGCAATGGGAATTGATGGCTGAATTTACTGCCTTGATTCTTGGCTCAGAAAGAAGTTACGCTCACTTCAGTTACACTTAAGAAGCAGAGCTTTGGGCTGAACAATATGAAGGTGATTTCAGTTACTGTCTCTTTTCACCCATACCCAGAATAACAAGAAATGAGTGGAGGAATCCTTTAGGAAAGTGTAAGGTAATGAGGTAATTGGTTGCTGGTTAGTTTTTTTCTCTGAACTACGCTAATTTTAATCAAAGCTTTTTTGCTATTGTAGTTCTTTTTTCTTTTCCCTCATTCTTTTTGGATATTGGTGAATATAAGTATTGCAATGTTTCCCCTTAACTAACTAGGAGGCAAAGCACAATCAACATGAAAGAAAATTTCCTTAAAACCAAATATGTCAAAATCACCCAATGCTTAGGGGGACAAATCAGTACACCCTGACAGGAGGAGAAGACCCACAGTGACTGAGTGACCCTTTTCCCACAGTGACCCAAAGCTCAGAACATTTTCCTTGTAGCCCCTATGGCTCCTTGGATGACTTCACACAAGCCTCACAGATTCAACAATAACTTTCATGGAGATCACATTTCCTATTTATTTTCACCTCCAATCTCAGCTCTTCCCTCTGCAATTCGGACTACCAACTGGACATCCTTTCCTGGATAGAGTCACACATGCACCCCAAATTCAATGAGGCTAATGATAAGTAGATTGCCTCTCTTTAGACCATACATTACATCCAATCCCATATCTTTTTGTATTTTTAATGCTGTGAATGACTCTCCCTCTTTAGTATTCTAAGCACTGCCAAGAACCCAGAGATTCTCTTCAAATGTGTCTTGTCTTCTATACAATGTGTATAATTTATTAATAGACCCTGTTTATCCCATACCCCTAAATTTTTCTTAAATTTATCCTTTCTGTTCACAATGTTCCAGAAACAAATTTTTAACAAGACACCTGAGACTTCTAACTTGCCTAATGTCAATCCACCCTTTATTTTAACATCACAATTATTTTTTTCCTAAAACATATTTGGTCATGTCATCTCTAGGTTAATGTTAGTTACACAACTCTAGTTTAATGTTAGGTAATGCTGTCTATAGGACAAAGGTTAAACTCTGAGACACCTGAGGCTGGCATTACCAGTTTTAGACTGCATCTTGAATCTTGCTTTCTGTATACTCTCCACCAGCTGCCCTGGGTTCCCCTGATAATTATTTGCACAGTATATAATCTACTCTCCCATCTTTTGTGTTCAGCATCTGTGCTTTGCTTTACTAGGAAGCCAATATCCTTCATATAAATCCTCAAAAAGTCAGTTGCACTGTGACATCTTTTCTCACTCTTCAAAATGAAGTGAAGTCCAATGCTCTTGTGTTCTCTTGCAGAGTCTAGGGAAGCCATGCATCATTGTGATGACCAGCCTCCCAGCCTTGGATATTCCCTATCTTAGCACAAAAGTTCTGCACCCAAGGAATTGCTTAGTCCTGTAGCAACCAGGATGATTCCCACCTGGTTTTGTCATTGTTTGCATGACTGTTTCATGCACCAGAGTATGAACTGCTTAAAATCAGTGAAAGCTTTAATGTCCCTTTGTAGTCCTAAAAGGTTGTATGATATCTGCAAAAGAGTGAGTTAAATATTGTGTTTAATACTGTAAAAATGTTTTGCCCTTTTCTGTTGGATCTTTAAAATATTTGGAGGATGTTGACATTAACTTAAAACTTTGAGACATGAAGAGAATATATCCAAGAGAAACAGTGATCTGCCCAAACTTACACAGGCAGACTACACACAGATGTTTTTCTGATTACTAAATGATGCTTATTCCACCATGAAAACTGAGTAAATCATTGGCTGGGATTTTCTGTGATGTGTGAGATTGAATATTTTTCTACACACGAACTGATTTGGGGGAGGAAAATGATTAAAATCAGATAGGCAGTTAATTACCAGCCCTTCCACTCAATTAAATTTTGAAACAGTTATTTGTTTAAATTAGATATCTTCAAACAAGATTGACTGTCTAGATATTATTATTACAACATAAACAAAATAAATGTTATTTTCACAAGAACTAAATGAGATAATTTAGAAAATGAGACCACTGAGATTTTCCAGTTAACGTATTTATAAGCCACCATCACACACCTATTGTTTAGTCCAGAAGTACTCAACTGGGAACAGTTGTCCCAGGGGACAGTTGGCAGAATTTGCAGACAAGTTTAGATCTTTCAAAGAGAGGGGTGAAGTCCAGGGATGCTTTGAAACATCCTGCAATGCATAGAACAGCCTAAGCACAACAAAGAATTATCCAATCCAGAAGGCCAACACCTTTAAGTTTAGGAAACCTGGGTCTAAGCTGAAAAAGAAGGAAAGATCATCAAAGGCAACATATAATTTAACTAACTCTGTTATGAAACTGCAATGTTAACAGAAGATTTCACAAATGTACATATAAATACATTAATATCATTAAAATTTTTCTTTATACATATTCAGTGTATTTCTAATAGAAAGTAGAGATAATATTTATACTCTGCTAAATTAACAGAAAAATCTTTTGATTTCTTCAAAAACTGTATTTTTTCTTGTTTGAATTATGAAATCATTTAGGATTATTGCATATATATATATATATACATATATATATATGTGTATATATATATATATATATATTAGGAACCCTTTTTTTAATCCTATAATCCAACCATTGAAAAGAAATGAAAACATCATTTCAGTCTATTTAGTGTATAATTTGCAAAAATTTTAAATCTTTTTCATTATACTTATAAGAAGAGTTTTGAATCATCCTTTCTTCACTTGAATTTATATTACAAAATATCCTTCAAAAAATGTAATTTCACTATTGAATAAATTCCATCATATGAACAGATCATAATTTATTCAATAAATCTTCTAGAGGTAGATATTTGGGATTTTTTCCTCTGTTTTAATATAAGAAGTAACACCATGATAAACATTACTGTACATAAATCTTTAGCCCTTTCTCTGATTATTTACTTGGGATAGAGTCCATGAACTAAAATATTGGGGTCAAAATGAAGCCATTTAAGGTTTAGGGTTTCAGTGATATAATCCATAAAACAGAAATAATAAACTATGGCCTCTCCCTAGTTCATAGTATAAAAAAGGTCATGGAACAGTGATTTATTAACATAAACCATAGACTAGGCATCTGACTGTGAAGTTATCTCTACATGTGCAAATAGAGGTGGGGGCAGAGAATACACAAAGGCCCAGTTACAAAAACAGACCTGTTCATGTTTATTTTCACTCTGCTTCAAATGCTATGAGTCATATGAAACCCCTTTTCAGGTAGAATGTGAAAGAATGTTCCAAATAGATCCATTTGGGTTGTTATTCCCGTTTCCCAAACACATATAGAAAAGAAATATGCTTTTTGAGTTCATACTTACTGAAACATACATCTACCATTCAGAACTCACTTAGTTAAAATTTACTCTATCCCAAAACTGTGCTATGTTTCATTCCTTATTGTACATGCTGTTTCTTTATAACAATTCTAGAGTTTTTAACTTATTTTAACAGTTAAGGACACTGAGGATGTGAGGCTTTCAATGCATTGGCAATGTAAATGACATAGCAAGAGGGAAATCTAGTATCTGAACACTTAACTTTATGAACCTTAAGCAATTGTTCTTCTTCTCACTTCTGCTTTTCATGTTATTCATAGTCCCACATATAAGAACCTACTAAATGCAGTAATAGAAGAATAGATTTCTTCTTGCTGTGTACTTACTAAGCTTCTAAGCCTGACTGTCCACTCAACATCATAGACCATCAAGTCACAAAAGGCTTTCTCTATATGCAGACTTACTCCAATTTTGTTTACTTTGACATCAGAGACACAGGTAAAAGTAACAAATTCTCACATTGAAGTTTCATGCTGGAGATGGACATAAAGTTCAACACTACTTTTAGACTACATCCTTGGAAATATAGAGCTATTCTCCATTTTTCTCCAGAAAAAAATCACTCGTAAGTTACCTGGGATCAGTTGTCCGGAGAGTAAGATACCATAATTCCATGGGAGCACTATTATATACACTCGGTATACAGGCTACCAAATGCAGGAAAACTATGTAGAATCTGAACTTTTTGGTTTTTTTCTAATTGTTAAACTCAAGGATTTCCTATTTTTTAAAAATTTGTCCTTTAGAATCTTTCTGACAAATATGCTTAGACGTCTCTGAAAACTATTAGTTTTATTTTTAATCAATGATAGAGCTGATTTCTCTGCTTCCTCCTTCCCATCTCCTCAACAATTCATCACCTATGGTTTAGGGTGGAATATCTCTGTCTTTTGGCTGAGTTCTTCAGGCAAAAGGTATAAATGTATTTTTCTATATTCATCTTCTGACTTAATTTGTATGTTGTTCTTTAATAAACAATTTTCATACATCTAGTTTATTCTAGTATACTTTCCACATCTGTTGATTCTTTCCTGACTCATTCCCATCTCTCTTCCTCCTACCCATGGACATCTGGGCTCCCATATAGTTTTTTTTTTCCCCAAATATCATATTTGGCCTGTTACAGATGAAATATGGGTGCTTTACAAATGTTGCAGTTAAGTATCATTGGAAAACTATTCTATAGTAACGTGCATCTGTGAATATAAAAGTATCTACGTAAACATTCTTCTAAACCCTTATAATAGTTATGTAGATTGAAAACATTTAGTTCAATTTAATAATTTGTTAGTGTTTATTATATGCCAGGATGAGTGCTAGGCATTGGCTGTGCATACATGCATAGACTAAGAATGACACTGAGTGCAGTGAAGTGACTTGCCCAGGATCATTACGATGTAGCTTTACCTCTCATTCATACTTTCAGAAATATCCACCATAATAGCCATTTTATTGACTGTAGCACATTTGTTTATTGTACCTCTTTTTTGGATAAGTTTCATAGTTAAATCCTTAAAAATTTAGAAGGAACATTACCTCTTTCTTTGAAGATGTCTGTGTAGGTAATGTTTTCATTGCTGTGAAAAAAATATTCAATGAAAGCAACATAGAGAAGCACAAGTTTATTTTGGCTCATGGTTTCAGAGGTTTAGCCCATTGCTGACTGGTTTCATTACTCTGGACCCAAGATAAGGCTGAACATCATGGCAGAAGGGCATGACAGAGGAGTACTGCTGTGCTCATGGCACTTGGAAGCAGAAAGAGACAAAGAGGAAGAAGGAACATTAACCATTTCAAGGCACACTCCCAGTGACCCACCCAATCCAGTCATGCCCTGCTTGCCTGTAGTTATCACCCAGTTAGTATATTCAAATTAGGATGGACTTGTTAGGCTCTGTATCTCAAAATCTAATCATTTCACTTCTGACTATCCCTTTATTAACCCAGAAACTTTGGAGAAATACCTCACACCCAAACTGCCGCAGTCTGGCTGGGCACAATTCAGGAGCCACTTGTCAAAAGAAACGAACCGCACGTGCCAAACAAAACAGCTCCTCAGGAAAAACCCTCAGAGCCCAACTGCCACCATCGGCTTCCCACAAGCCTCTCAACCTCCCCCCACTCCTCCTGCTCTTGAGGCTGATTGGCTGGGTCACGTGGGCAGAGCCAAAAAAGTCCCCCAATGAGCAGCTCCATAGTCTGAAAGGGCAGGGAAACAGCCCAATGAGCATCACCGCAGAGGAGCCAATCAGCTAGATGTTGCTGGGGCGCTGTGAGCCAATCATCAGCTGGCAGTCTGAAAGTTTGCTGGGGCCCCTTTGGCTGTGGCTCTCAACACAAACCATAGTATTCCATTCCCTGGACCCCGAAAGCTCATGTTCATCTTACAATGAAAAATACATTTTGTTCATTTCCAAAGGTTCTCATAGTCTTCTCAGTTTCAGTATTGCCTAAAAGTCCAAGTCCAAAGGCTCTTGTGAGACTTAAGTCAAACTCTTGACATAAGCCCCTATAAAAATCGAAAGCAAGCTTCACATATCCAATATATGATGACATATATTCTGAAAAGAATAAGGGCAAGGAAAGAAAGGATGGAACCAAACAAGACATAAACCCCATCAGGCAAACATTTTCTGTAATTTCACCTCCAGTATCTGGGGTACTGGTGATGAAGCATTTTCTCAAAAACGCTTGGGTAGCCTGGCCTCTTTGGCCTTGCTGGTCTCAGGATTCACTCTCTCCTAGAATGGCTGTCTCCACATCCAATAGTTTTTTTTTTCCAAACAGATAGTTTATATCATGGGGATCTCTTAATTCCTGTGGTTACTACTGAAGCTTCAACTCCACCTTCATGGCTTCATATATTTCCCCAATTCACAGGGATGTTGACCCTGACACACTTTGCTGTCCTCCCAGACCTTTTTTTGAAACCTTGGGGGAATCCTCTGTGATTCCCTAACTCCCGAATAAACTGAGTGTTTATGATGTGTCATCATATATTGGATATGTGAAACTTGCTTTCAGTTTTTATAGGGGCTTATATCAAGAATTTGACTTAAGTCTCACAAAATACTTTGGACTTGAACTTTTAGGCAATGCTGTAACTGCAAACACTATGAGAATACTTGGAAACTGACAAAATGTATTTTGTATTGTAAGATGGACATGAGCTTTTGGGGTCCAGGAATGGAATACTATGGTTCGTGTGTGAGGTGTTTCTGCAAAGTTCCTGGACTAATGAAGGGTTATTCAGAGGTGAAATGATTAAATTATGAGATCCAGAACCTAACAAGACTTTGTTATGTCAGTCCATTCCTGAAGAATCAGCACCAATATGGAGAACACTAAGCTTAGCTGCCAGTTAGAACAGTAACTGAATTCCCTGGTATTGTGAATAGCTACAGCAGCTTTTGTGTGTCTGAGAAGCTGACTACAGTGAAACAAACAAACAAAACAACAACAACAACAAAAAATCTTAGGGCACCTATTGTGAGGAGGGTGCCCCCAAGTTCTCTTCTTAAAGATTTTTTTTTTCACTTTTACACCCTTAAGCCTTCAATGGTTCTTGCTAATTCCTGTGATGTCCTTCAGACATTTTTCCTATTGTCTCTGTGCAAAGTATTTATCATATCTTTAGTGGCTGTTATCTGCCATGACACCTTATCTACCTTTAGACATCTTTCCTATAGACAATAGGAAAGATGTCTAAAGGTAGATAAGGAAGCGGAAAGTACTTATGTGTTTAGTGGAAAGTACTTATGTCTTTAGTGGCTGGTATGCTATATATTCATTAGCCCCAGTTTTATTGTATTTTTCTAATCAAACAGAAAGTTTTTCAAAATTCTTCTACCCTTCTTTCTTCTCTGAATTTTCACTGTAAACCTGGCTAAAAGCCAATAGCAGTATTCATGCCACCTCCTGGAGTCTGAGCTGCTTTACAATTTGCTCCACCAGATTAATTAGTCCATCAACCTTACACTTCATCTCACACAAAGTCTCAGGACAGGAGCAAAATATGCACAGGTTATTTGCCAGAATATAACACAAATGGCCTCTAGTGAAATTCCCAATAGAATCCTTGTTCCCCTCAAAACCTCACAAGCACAGTCTTTACTGTCCACACTCCTATCAGCATTCTCTTCTTCTGAACTTAATCTCTATTCACAACATTCTAAGGCTCCTCTAGTTTGCATATCCAAACTTTTCCAAACTCCTCCTGCACACCAGTTCCAAGGGCATCTGAACCACATCATCAGTTCAAAGCAACTATCCCACTCCTTTGTAACAATTTTCTGTATTAGTCAGCTTTTCATCACTGGGCCCAAAATATAGAACTTAGAGGAGTAAAAGCTTATTTTGAACTTCCAGATTCAGAGCTTCAGTCCATGGTCAGCTGAATCCATTACTGTGATGAGGCAGGTGAAGCAAAACATTATAGTGGGAAGACATGGCAGAGGGAAACTGAGCACCTCATGGTCCACTGGGAAAAAAGGAAAATGGGCTGCAGGAAATAAACATCCTTTTGAGGTCACATTCCCAGTGATCTAACTCCTTCAGTCACAACCCACCTGAATAGTGTTTTCACCTGGTTAATTTATTTACATTAGGATAGACCAATTAGGGTATAGTCTCATAATATAATCCCTTAAGCCCTGAGTATTCCTGCAATAACACAGGAGTGTTGGGGGGGACATCTCATACTCGAACTGTAACACCATCTTCTACCATTATCCCTGCACATGAGGAAGAAGTATCTACATATTTCTCTAACATTGCACATGGCTCTAGTAGCAGCAACTGCATTGTATTAGACAGTGTCTTGTCTCTATGTTATTCTTCCCCAATATTCTTTCCTTATTTATCTTGCACTTACCTTGAAATGTGATGCATAACAAATATTTGCCAGGTGTATAGTGCTGTGAATTTGAAACCTAGCATAAAGTTCATTACAGTTACAATCTCTGCTTTTCTGCATTTAGAACAAAATCTGACAAAATGAAATAAGCAAAGAAACAAAACACCCTCATATTCCAAGTACCAGGAGTTCATTACTTAAACTTATATACCTGACTTCTATTCAAGAAAAATAGTGAAATTAACTATTATTGTTGCTATTTTCAACTGATGCCTCATGAATGCCTTTATAAAACCCATTTTTTTTTCTTTCTAGTCCGGTATGCTGATCACTTTGTTATGTTAGTCCAGGAATGAGGATAACATTATTCTAAGCAAGGTAACCTGTTTTATATTATTCATTTATAAAGCAGGGCTACTATTTTCCAGACAGAATTTTGTGTGTCTTATGTATGTGACTATATGTACTAATTCATAAAAATTTGATTCCATATATATAGAGCTATACACATACCCATAGACAGATATGTACATACAGAGAGAGAGGGGCTAGGGATTATCCTAGGGGGGCACTCTATAACCTAGCTATACCCCCAGCCCTTTTATTTATTTTTTTTGAGACAGAATCTTGCTAAGTTGCTTTTCTCCCTTATGTATTGGCCTCAAAGTAGCAATTCTCCTGCCCCAGTCTGTGGAGTAGCTAGAACTGCATGCATGCACTGTCACACCTGGCAAGAATAAAATTTGAAAGTACTTGACTCCTCCCACCCCCCGGGATAGAAGAGAGAATAATTGTCTCTTCAAAATGTGCACACAATGACCTCCAGAACAAAACCCAGGAACACATCACCTTCATAAAAGGGACTTTGCAGATGTGAATAAGGCTAAGGATGGAAAGCACCATGGATCAGGTGGGTGGACATAATTTATTTGTAGGAGTTCTTAGAAGAGGACATTTTTCTTGGCTGTGGTCAGAAAGAGATGTGACAAAAAAAAATGATCTGAGAAATGCCAGATTTCTGTCTTTGAAGGTGAAGAAATTGGAGTCTCTTGAAGCTGGAAAAAGAAGGCTGAATCTTCTCTGGAGCATCCTAAAAAGAATAAGTGCAGCTTCACCAACCTTATGATTTTAGCCTGGCAAAACCCTGTCAGGCTTCTGACTGTAAGATCATATATTTGTATAAATTTTAAGCCACTGATTTGTAATAAATAAAAGTTTATCCTGGTTTAATTTAAATGTAAATATTGCTTTATCATATTACTTTAAATTAAAACAGTGGGGGCAAGTATTTATGACTTTTTTATAAAGAGTTCATTAGCTATACTTATATCTTGGCTGCCTGTTCCAGTGAACAATTGCTTGAGTTCAAGGAGGAAAGTCTTGCTTATGAACCATGTCAAGTTTTCTCCCTTATGTATTCATTAGGGAATTAATTGCAAAAAAATAGTAAATTCTAAAGGACCTAATGTTAAGCAGTAGTTTATGTAATGAATATTAAACCATAACTATTTGCATTATTCATTCACTTACCATTCTACATATAGCTGTTGAGAATTTTCCCAGTGGAAAAAAAAATGTACAAAATGGGGGGAAAATGCCCTTAATAAACCATTTTGCCCTAAAGGAATAGTCAGAACAGGAAAATACAAATAGCCAAAAGGCAATACCAAGAACCTTGAGTTCAGAGCTCTGATTTGCTTAGTTACCACTCCAGGTATCAATGCTGTTCCTGAAACACAGCAGATCCACAAAGTAATCAGGGACTTTGTTGAACTGACTCCCATATATGATCTATTATAATAATGTGGTAACCTACTAAAGGGATGATTAGCAAAAGATTCATAGAAAACAAGTCCACTTTAAATTAACATCAAAGATCAAGATGAAGGATCCTCAAGAATTTAATGACTGAGTTTTAAAACAGTATGGTGAAATAAGCCAGACTCAGAAAGTCAAGGGTCAACTATTTTCTCTTATATATGGAAGGTCGAGAAAAGTAAGGAGTAAAAAAAAAAAGTGGGACCTCATGAAAATAGAATGGAGAGCAGTTGAGTAGAAGCAGGGAATGAAGGGTGAGAGAGGAGGGGAGGAAGAAATGAAGAACCACAGAATAATGTTGCCCCAATTCTGCTATGAGCATGTATGAAAATATCACAATGCATTCTAATTTTCTATATTACTATAGTGCACCAATTAAAAATAAATAATCAGAAAGAAGAAGAACAGAGTACAGGAAGGAGATCAGGGAAAAGGAGGATGGATGGGAAGAGGAGAGTACTAAGGACTGAAATGGACAATGTTAATATGCATTTATGAAAATGTCAAAATGAACCCCACTATTATATGTAACTGCGATGCAAAAAAAAAAGAGGATGGTGTATGAAATACTGTTAATAAAAAAACTAGAGATAAAGAGAAGGTTGCAGATGGATGATGAGACTGTGGGTTTCCAAAACAGATTGCTAGTGCTAGAAATCTGAACAAAGTTGAAAAATGGCAACCACAAATGATGTTTCAGTCAAATAAATTTGACTGGATTGTTTAAAGTTAAGCATGTCTTTTCAGTGCGGGGATTTTTTTGGCATTAGTGAACTGGTCTACATTAGGGTTTTCCAATAAAGGGAAACATATCTGTTATCACTTACCTATTGTTCCATAACCAACTTTCCGGAACAGAGGCTTTAGACCAAATGTCACTACTCATCAAGACTCCAATGGCTGGTTTGGATGAACAGTTTTGTGCTCTTTCAGGCCTCTGCTTTTGGCTAGTAGGTGGGGTTCACCTGGGATACTCTTCTCAGGACAGTTTTTTTTTTCTTTTTAATCAGTTGTATTTCTGTTTGCTTCTTTCAATTTTTAAATTTCAGGCTTCTTCACACGATGGCCGAAGTGTTCCAAAAAGGTGAGAGTGAAAGCTATGGGATATCTTGAGATCCAGGCTCTGATGTCACAGTTTCTCTTCTGTCACATTATATCAATCAAAATAATACATGACCTCATCCCAAAATCATGGGATTAGAGAAATAAACCACCCTCTTACAGGATGGGTTACCATCATCAATTCTAAAGAGGTCGTCAGAGAGGGATGGAAGCAACTTGGTGCTGTATTTTGTCATCTGTAAGTTTAGTTAGATTAGTTCGTTCCAAAACTAATATCATCCTGGAACTTTCTGTTTATCTTTTATGCATTCCACCTTGTAACTTAAGAGCTTGCTAATGCTATTGCAAGGCTTTGAATTATGCAATAAGAAGTTTTATATTTGAATACTACTAGAGTATTAAATTAAGCATTTAACTTTTAAAAGAGACACATTGTGTGATATATTGCTTCCTATCTTAGAAATGATACATATGGGGGCATTTAAGGGAAGGATGGAGCAGAGCAATTTAATAACAGATTATCAGCTTGGCTCAGGCGATTCAAGTAAAATGATAATGAGGTGAGGAAGGAGAGAGTAAAAGTCTGTTATATTCTAGAGACTGATTCTTTAAAATCTAATTCACTACTTAGACTGCCATTGGGCACAGTATAGGGTAGGGGTTAAAAAAAGAATTTTTTTAAAAATCAATGTTTATCACACAGATTCAAGGTGTTGATAATTAGGAAAATGAAAAATCATGAGCAGAAAAAGAAATAGAAATGACAAACAATGATAATCCTTTTTTATAGTTTTGGTTTTGAGTGTCAGTAGAACTATTGTGAGAGATATATATGGTAGAGAACTTTTAGTTTCAGGATAGAACATTATTAATTCATTATGGATCCAACAAATATCTCTGCAAACATTCCTTGGCAATCATGATGCAAAATATAACAAATATAGACCTTGAAATCTCAAGCTTATAAATAACTAAATAGGCAATTAGGACACAATATCACAAGTGTTATGACAAGGGAAATACAAAGTGCTATATGTGGGAGCCCCGTTAAAGGACTGCGTGGGGCCTTGCGGGTAACTGTGAGGTCTATGATAGAATATGTGCTTTAAAGGAACCAAAACATAAAAGCAAATTAATGGAAAAGATTAAACATCCCTCAAATAGCATAGGGATTCAAAACACAGGGAGAATATGAGACAAACTGTATTGTGGTGAGCCAGTCGTGGACTCTGATTGTGAGCTGTGAGCATTTTGAGCGCGCAAAGTAGACTGGACAGACGGTGCTTCTCTGTCTCTGTCGGGGCTATGCACATATGTGTCCCTTTTGCTTCGTCTGCCTTTGATTATCACCACAGCACATGAGATAGGTGTGACCTTCCAAGATGTCAGTCAATCATCTGACAGCAAGACATCCTGTAGGTAGACTGAAACCTGATCCCTTCGCTCATTTGAATGGCTTCTCCCCAATAAAATCTGGCTTTGAGGCATGATCCCTCTCTTTCTTGCCTGCCTTGTCCTTCTTGTGGGAGCTGTAGCTGAGGAGCTGTCACTGCACCCAAAGAAAAGGTACCTTCTGTGTCTGTGTCTTTAGTTAGTCCACCAAAATTCACTTGGATTGACCCGGACCTGTTTAATTGTGTGTTGTGGCACTGTATGGCTATCACAAAGTGTTGCAATTGAGGAGAATGAGACCTGAAAATGTGAGCATGACTGAACATTGGACAGCAGTTTGTATGTAGAAGAAGAGATGCAACTCAGTGGTGAAAGAAATATGAGGAAAGCAACATGATATGTGGTCATGGAAAATGAAGATAAAATGAGATAATACAACAAATGTGAGAGGAAGCTCGTATCGGGAAAGTAGTGAATGGAGGCATTTTTATGAGACAATACGCAGGGCATGTTTAAATACAATGAAAAAGAGTGATGATAGTGCCAGCAGCAAATTGAAGACTGCGAGTGGACACTTACCTTCCATGCAAGGACATTAACCATTGTTAGGTTAACTGTGTTGGATGCCTCAGGAAACAGAATCCCAGATACAGTTAACATGCTGGGTGTGTATTAAAGTGTGTACGCAGACTTGGCACCTACAGAAAGAGCAGGGGGGAAGCAGGATTAGACAGAGGGACAGGTCAGGGATGGGAGGCAGAAAAATGGGCCTCCAAATGTATATCCGCACCCCAGCCCTCAGAACCTCCAGAAGGCAAATTCGGTTTCCAATCAGCCAAACTTAAGATAGTGGGATTTGGGCTGGGATTGTGGCTCAGTGGTAGAGTGCTTGCGAGCATGTGTGAGGCACTGGGTTCGATTCTCAGCACCTCATTAAAAATAAATAAATAAGTAGATAGATAAATAAATAAAATCTAATGGCATAATTCTTTTTTAAAAAAGTGGGGGATTTGTTTGAACTATTTAAATAAGTGTATATGATTCTGATGGTCCATAAAAGACCCATTTTAGGGGGAAGAATGAGGCAGAAGAGTTGATGTCAGAGTGAGGTTATTTGAAAAATTTTCCACCAGACTTTGCGAACTTTGACAATGAAAGAAGGGGCCATGAGCCAAAGAATGTGGGTATCAAAGCCACATTGGACCAACTCTATGAGCAGCTCTGAATAATAACGACCCTTGCAAATTGTCCCAAGTAGAGTCAAGGTGGCACACCTCGATGCTTGCTCATTGGTGGTCACTGAAGTGGGGCATCCCAGGAAGGAGAGTTTGGAGAAGATGGCTCCCTGTATCTGAGGCAACCCAGGAGATGCTGAGAGCTGACGGTTTTCTGTCAACAAGTTGTCCTCAAACAGGTCAGGAACAAGTGTGTCGCTGCACGGAATCTTGGAATCTTGTCATTGTATACACCACAATCATCTTAAAATTTATCAGCAAAACCAGGACTTCTAAAAAATAATACTATTTTTAATAATACTACTTAGATCATGGACCAATGTAATGTCTATACTGATTCATGTGGGACCAAGATCCTTACGAACTTCAGGTGCAGAAAGATGCTAAGGCTCCAAGAGAACATCTCTTTTATTCACACTCTACATGGAATATGTTAACAATTCTTTCTGGCTCTAAGTTTAAAATTACATCCAGAATGCTATCAATTCTCACTACCTCTACTATCTCTATAATGGTTCAAAGCCACATATCCTCCTTCTTCTGGATCACTGCAGAAGCTTATATATATATATATATATATATATATATATATATATATATATATACATAATATATAA